>NC_056728.1:312873697-313181197 GCF_019279795.1 Protopterus annectens
TAGTTATTAGATGGTTTTATTTTATTACATTTAGCTGAAGTTCATCAATAAAATGTCAGTAAAATGTTGCACGCTATAGAACATCTTGGAATAAAGTATGCACAGAGCTTCTTGTTTAAAACCTATTTATTCTGTATATTAAAAGAGTTGCACAGTTTCAGTACCACCCCAGCTTAATTTCAGCACATTTAGAAGCACAAAAGGTGTCATAGTTGTGTGACAGAGAAAGCATACATTTTTGTCACATACAAGCTGTGCTGCACATTAAAAGTGTAAGGTGTTGAGTAGTTGGCAGTGATACCTGAAGTGTGTGTTGAACAATATCTCATTTTACTGTCCTTTTCTGATGAAGTAATAAAACATTGAACGGTCTGTTATAGAAAAAGACAGAGAGAGAAAGAGAGAGGCAGGCAGACAGATGCAAAGTTGCTGTGCCTAACAATCTGTGTTGTAATCAAATTGTTGAAAAGAAGTAGACAGTACTTGAGGATTCTTTTTCACACCAAATCTTCCCGTGGTAATTTTCAGAGTAAAATCATGGCAATGGAAACTGGAAATGAGGCTCCCTCATAATGAAGCGTGCTGAAAAACATTAAAACAGTTTGATGTTGACAAATTGTTGCTCAGATTTCCTCTCTTTAGGTCTTCTGGTGCCCATCGCTGCTTTGTTTTCCTAGTTCTTGGGCAGGCTACTTGCTGTGAATGGAATGTCAGCTGTTTTCCTTTATACTTACAGAGGTTTACAGAGATAATTGAAGTTCCTACAGGCATCAAATGGCAGTGCAACTTCTTTTTTCTTTTTGTTCTTTTGAATTTCAGGGAAGTGAAAAAGAATGATGTATGAAAACCATTTTGAATGGACTGTTTCATTTTATTCAGTCAGTAAAATGGTTAACTCATTTAGTGACATTGTGAAGAGCATTTATGTCAAAGGTAATTTATTTCCATTTATTTGCTGCATTTGCCCCAAATGTTTAATCCCTCCCTGCTATGTATAACATTTCTCTTACTGAAAGACATGGATTTATGTTACAAAATATTATAAACTATTTATTTTAAAACTTGGTTTACAGTAATAGTAGGTTACTTACATTAAGCAGTACATTGTTTACAACTTCTGGAATAGAATTTATTTTGCCATCTCTTTAACAAGCACTGGTCTTTTTTATAGATTTATTTTTGTGGGGTCCTTTGACTTTAAAGGCAGGCATTAAGAAAGCCGTAGATTTTCTTAGTACTTTCTCTTGGCGTTATTCATTTTGTGCACCTGCTCTTTTAAGTGCAAGCCTTACTTTAGTCCACTCTGGCTGACAGCAGAATGTAGGTTCCACATCTGAACTTCACCATAGTTTATGGGGAAAACATTTGTTTTACACAGTCATCCACTGAGTACAGCTGTGAACAGAAATGGAATATCGATGTCAGATGTAAATATGAAACACAAGGCCATTGTTCAAAGCTGTCAGTCACATTTACACTGTACTACTGAAATGTCCTGCTTTGATTTTTTTACTGCCTTATTAAATAAGTATACTTCTTCCTCAGTTGTTTCATTTGGTTGTAGCTTTGGCATCTAATGCATATTCTTACATACCTAAAGTAAATTAACCCAGGATCGCCTTAACTATTAATGATACTGTAATGTCAACTTTCCGAGTGGGTAGTTACTAACAACAGTGTACGATTTGTTTACAAATTAATATTTTATTTCAATCTTTTTAATATGTCTGCCCTGTTTCCTTTTAAAGCATTGGAAAGCTACCACGCTTTGTATGGTAAGACAGAAAAAGTATATTTAAACATTGTTGTGCAAATAAGCTGTGTATGCTGCTGCATTCTACTTAATGTTGCAGTGGGGTTATGTTTTGCCTTAATAATTCACAACAATTGGCATATTCCTTTATTTTACTAATATAATATTTTATTTTGTGGATTTCAGTAGCTGCACTATTGTTGCTGTAAACTATTAAATTTGGAAAAAATGTAGCATACAGGTTACTGTGTTGCCTGCAAGGCAGAGATTCAAGTTTAAATTCCGTCGGCTGAAGCTTGTATCACATGAGACATGTGCAAATCATTTGACTTCTTTGCACTTCCTTCTGCTCCCTAAGGAGGACCTAGAACATTCTGCTCTGACTAGCTGTGCAAGTGAAATGAAATACACAATATGTAGTAGAGCTTAACACAAGTTTATTACTTCTTGTGTTTCTTTTAGTTTAATTTGTTTTCTGTTATCAGTATGGCATTTTTAGAGGAATTCCAAATTTGTCTTCCACAGCATGTCTTACAAGATGACCCCCTCACTCCTACGTCAACATATTACATAACTAAGTGCAAAGATGGAGGGTGAGAAACCAAAGCTGTAACTTGTTGAGGGTATTATAACCATATTGCTAGATTTGCAACAGGCATGGCCTATAGGACCCACTACTGTCACAACCTAAATCTTCTGGGGTGGCTAGAATGGCCTAGCCTACTTCAGTACAACCAGCTTATAATTGCCCATAAAGTTCTCAACCACCCTGATAATACGCCTGCACTTAAAAATATCATCAACCCTTATAGCAACCTGAGGTCACTTCACTCTTCTAATAAACTACTGGTTCAAACATCCAAAATCAACAACTCTGCTGGGGACTCTCTGTTTGCCAACTCTGTTGGCAAAACTTGGAACTCTCTTCCTGCTGATCTTTCTCTTGAACCCTCTCTTACTCAGTTCACAAAAAGCCTCAAGCTATACTTTAAAACTCAATGGCTATGTCCTTATTCAAAACTCGACTAGATCCTCCTCTATGGTCTGTAATCATGTCACATTGCCTAGTCAATTTGTCAACACTGTTTTAAAACTGTATGATTATATTACCTGCTTGCTCAACTGGAGCCTGTAAACTGTTTGTAACTTGTAATAATTTTGTTATTTTTACTGTATGTTCTACCTTGGTGCTTTTCTTCCCGGGCCTGAAAATGGACATGTACATATCCAGTCGGACTATCCCAGTCAACAAATGTAAAATAAAATAAAATGAAATAAATAAATATAAGTGTTCACTAAGCCACAGTGGTGGGGTTAATTTCAATCCATGATACGAAAAAGTCTGTACACCAAACCCTAATTAATAATTAATAATGCGGGCTGGCAAGTTCTGCTGAGCACAATGAGGCTCCACTCAGTATGTTGTTGCCCTGGTAACCTGATATTTTGGTTACTTCTAGCTGTGGTATGGGGTATTGACAAGCTTGGTGTATGGTTAGATATGTGGTTTACTGTATAAAATAAAAAAAATAAATAAAAACTTCACTATAGTTAGACATTTCCCTGTCTGTTAGATAAGATGCTTTTCCCTCCACCTAATTTTGACAGTTTCTTATACCTGTCCCTTGCCCTTGCATTACTGGTTTGACAGTACCTTTTCTTCAGGAAGTTTTTTTCCATTTGTATACCACCTAGTCTGTGAAATATTATGTCCTATTGTCTCCTGTTAGTCATTCACTTTGTAATTTCAGACTGTGTTCTCTTATTCTCATATACCTTTTTAGTTGAAAGATGCCATCTGCTTGGACTTTGTGCATTCCCTCAAAGTAGTTAGTTTGTTTGTAGAACACTGATCCAAATCGACTATTTTAGGCTCAGCCCAGGAATATGTGAAATTTCCAATCAATTTATCCACTTATATGATGACCTGATGAGCTTCTAGATTTAGAATCAATATGTCTTAGTCTCACAGAAGGTGCAGAGCATTGTAGAAATGTGATGTGGCATTGGTCATCTGATTATAGTTTTTCAAGGGTCATATATCACTGCAGTACCAATCTAGCATTGTATATGAGATGCCCTGGTGACCCATTTGGGACTGGACCTAAGTACAGTATGCCTACATCCTCTTTCTCTGCTCAGTCAACATCAATCCATAAAATAGTATGCTCCTAACCAATGGTCCATACTAACACTGCTGTATATCAAACATAACATACCCATATGCCTCTAAATGATATTAAGGACTCTAAACATTATACCTATGTCATTGCCTATAATAAAAGGAAAAAAATTGCTGTCCAGGACCAAGAAGGAGCAGGTGCCAAGTTGGAAGCAATCTCTCCTTTGTCTGAACAAGCAAATAAGGTCACTGGTGAAATCCTGTAAGGCTTTGAGTCCAAATTGGCTGCCTCCACTAAGCACAGTCACAAGGCCTTTTTCGCATATGTCCGCAATCTCAAAGGTAACGCCCAAATCTGCTCTGAATTGGTGATCAAGGATACCACATACACAAATGCCATAGGTATAGCAAACCTGCTGTCAGGCACGTTCAGTGTAAACTTCACCCCCCTGTCCCTCCATCAGTAAACCAGGACATCACCAGGGGGCAGGTTATTAATGACTTCTCAAAGGCAAAAAATACAACCTCCATGGGATCCAACAACATCTCTGGCTGTGTCCTACATGAACTCAGGCAAGATCCCTCAGCACCATTAGGCACCCTATTCAACCAAACCTGTCCACCGACTTTGTCCCAGCAGAATGGAGAACAGCCACTGTCATCCCTCTGCACAAAGGTGGAGTGTCCACCAACCCAGACAGTTATAGGCCAGTCAGCCTAACTAGCCTGCTCTGTAAGGTCATGGAATGCATTATCATGGACCTTTTAAACAAGGACATTGGCAACCTCCAAACACTTGATCCCACATAGTTTGGTTTTGTCAAAGGGAGATCATGCTTGTAAAAATTGGTTGCCTTCTTTGAAACAGTCACCAAAGCCATGGATGAGGGCAAGACAGTCCACACTACCTACCTTGACCAAGCCAAAGCCTTCGACACTATTCCACACTCAGCATAATAGATAAACTCTCACAGCTAGGCATCAATCCATAGGTTACCAGATGGGTAGCTAACTGGCTCACTGATAGAACCCACTCAGTCAAAATAGGGTAAGATAAGGTAGACCCGTAACAAGCGGCGTACCTCAAGTATCAGTCTTGGAGCCTCTACTGTTTGGGATATACTTTTCTGAGATGCACGTCAAAACCAGTGGTCTGTGGCTGACCAAGTTTGCAGATGACATCAAGCTGGGCACTGTCATAAATTCTCCTAGTGATGTGAATATCCTCCAAGAGGGCCTTAACCAAACTAATGACTGGTGCCAGAAGCATGGCCACAAACTGAATGCCAAGAAATGCATCATTATCCCCTTTGGGGAAAATGGTGTCCCCACTAATTATCCCATTAATAACAACATACTAAGCATGCAATCAGTAGTGAGGTACTTGGGTACCCAGGTTGATAGCAATCTGACTTTTGACCACCATGTTGCCTCTGTTGTACGGAAGGCTTTCTACATGACCTACCTCATACGTAAGGGTATTTCATCCAGGAACAAAGAGGTCATAACATCCCTGTACTCCTCCCTTATCAGACCCATTATCGAATATAATGCCCCCTTTGGCATGTACCTTGCCAATCACATACAGCAGTTGGAGAGACCATAGAGGTTCCTGACCAGGAAAATCCAGGGTCTCAAACACCTATCCTATACAGATAGGTTAAATGCCCTGTCCCTCTACTCAGTCTCGTACAGACTGCTCAGAGGTGACCTGTGTCTGGCATACAAGGCCGTCTAACACTCAGCCTAGTTGCTGCATATCAATAAGTCAAGCTCCACTTGTGCAACCCGCACGCAAGGTCTTAACCTGGTCTGTGACATTAATAGAACTTGTTGGTGGGACAGATTTGTGTCTCAACAGCTCCCCCATCTGTGGACTAGACTTCCTCTCCATGTCAAGCAGAGTACCTCACTAACCCTCTTTAACAGAACTCCAGGTAGCAGCTTCTAGGATGTCCCTGGTAGGGACACCTCTGAGAAATGCTGTAGAGGTAGATGCAGCCCTGGTTGAATGTGGTCTTATCCCCTGTGGGGTAGGTTTTCCATGGTGCTTATAGCAGAAATGAATGCAATGGCCTATCCACTTAGAAATGGCTTGCTTTGAAATGGCCTTCCCCTCTGCCCCTGCAGCAAATGCAACCAGCAGCTGTTCAGATTTCCTGAGAGGCTTAGTCCTGTCCAAGTAAAATCTAAGTTGTCTGTGCACATCCAAGGAGTGCAGTATTCGTTCCCCTTTGTTCTGTGGATTGGAAAAGAAGGTTGGCAAATGAATGGACTGATTAAGGGCCACCCTAGATACCACCTTGGGCATGAAGGAGGGATTGGTCCTGAGGGACACCCTGTCCGCATGAAAGATGATGAAAGGCTCCACTGCCATGAGAGCCTGTAATTCAGACACCCTTCTTGCTGAAGTGATGTCTAGAAGGAAGGCTGTTTTCCAACAATGGAATTTCAACTCTGCATTTGCAGCTGGCTCAAAGGGAGGTAGAGTGAGCATTTCCAATACAAAGTTAAGGTCCTAAGCTGGAGTAGGGGCTCTCCTGGGTGGTCTTAAGTTTTTGGCCCCTCTGAGGAATTGCTTCAGCAGTGAATGAGAGAAGATGGGTGGTTCTGTATTGTAATGAGCTGAAATGGCTGAGGCATGAATTCTGATGGAGGAGAAGGAAAGGCCCTTGTGAAGCATCTCAGTTAAGTATTGAAGAATATGAAGTAAATTGGGCACTGCTGTGCCCATCCCCTGAGTTTGGCTCCAGGAACAGAATATTTTCCATTTTTCAGCATAGGATTTTCTAGTACTAGGTCTCCTTGCCTCCAGAATGACATCCATCACTTGCTTACTGAGGGATGGTAACAGAGAGATCAGGTAATTAGACAAGCTGCCAGGTTCAGGGTTTGAGGCTGTGGGTGCAGAATCTGGACCTCCTGCTGGGACAGCAGGGCAGGGGTATGAGGCAGATGCCATGGTGCCAGCAGTGACACACTCTGCAAGAGGGGGTACCAGTGTTGGTGTGGCCACTCTGGTGCAATCAGTATTGTCCTTGGTTTGTCCTGTTTGATCTTTAGTAGTACCTTGGAGAGGAGAGGCAGAGGGGGAAAGGAATAAACTGATAGGTTTTTCCAGGTGAAGGACAGGGCATCCACTTTCCAAGCTTGTTTGTGGGGAGTCCTTGTGCAGAAGTTGTCCAATTGGTAGTTCTGGGGGGAGGCAAACAGGTCTATCTCTGGGCTCCCCCATTTGTTTCTCAACATGTTGGATATCTTTGGTTCCAGTTTCCACTCATGTGGGTCCATGAGATTTCTGCTTGGGTTGTCTGCCAGTGTATTTAGCTTTCCTGGCAGGAATTGAGCCTGTAGGTGCACTTGGTAGCTCAAGGCTGTGTTCCACAGAGCCATGGCTAGTTTGCAGAGAGGGTATGAGTGGGTTCACAACTGCTTGTTTATGTACCACATAGTGGTGTTGTCCGTCTTTACCAATAATTGTCCAGAAAAATGTGGTCCTTTAAGGCTGTCAGAGCATTCTGTATAGCTAACATTTCTTTTTGATTGATATGCAGGTGCATTTGACTTGGGTTCCATTTGCCCTGAATGCACTGCCCTGCCAAGTGAGCCCCCCATGCACAGTCTGATGCATCTGTTGTTAGGGTTTTGCCAGCAGGGGGTAGAGAGAATGGCAGTCCCTTGTTTTGGTGGCAGGCCTCTGCCCACCAAAGGAACTCTATCTGTAGACAAGCTGTGATAAGAATCATTCATTCTAGATCCTGAGAATGTTGACACCATAGGCTTTTTATATACCATTGTAGTTTCCTCATATGCAGTCTTGCATATGGGATTAGTAGAATGCAAGAGGCCATGAGCCCCAGGGCTCGCAGTATTTTCCTTGCAGATAGCTGGGTCTTTGTGGCCAGTAGTTTGAAGTAGGCTGTCAAATGAACTTGTTTCTCTGGTGTGAGGTAGGCCATCTGGGAAGTTGTATTCAAGCTTGCTCCCAGGAAAACAATTTGTTGGCAGGGTACAAGATCTGATTTATTTTCGTTTATGGTGTACCCCAGAGAAGTTAGCAATTTCTTTACAACTACAGATGATTTAATAGTATGTCCTGGCTTTCTACCTGAATTAGACAATCGTCCAAGTATGGATATATTTGAATATTTCTTTGCCTGCAAAATGCAATGACTGGAGCTAGGCAGTTTGTGAATACCCTGGGTACAGTAGATAAGCCAAAAGGCAGTGCAGAGAACTGATAGTGCATGTAGCCTGCTCTGAAGCGTAGGTATCTTCTGCAAGATTCCCTTATTGGGATGTGCAGGTAGGCTTCCTTTAAATCCAGTGTTGTCAACCAGGCATCTTTGCTTAGCATGGGAAGCAGCTGATGAAGAGTTAGCATCTTGAATTTGGGATTACCTAAAAAGTGTTTAGGATAGACAGGTCCAGGATAGGACCCCAGGAAAAGTTGAATAGCCCTGATGCTTAAAAGAGAGAGAATTTGCTTTTGAGCCTCTGCCCACTGATTTGGCGGTAGGTCTGGCCAACTGTTTGGGGTTGGTAAGGAGTGGAAGTGGAATCGGTATCCTTGGGAAACTATATTTAAAACCCATATGTCCTGGGTAATGAGTTCCCAATTTTTTGCATGTAGGGCAATCTTTTCCCCCAAAAGGAACAGTCCATTGAGCAAGGCTTGGAAGGTTTAAAGTTAAGTCATTGAGACAGTTTACAATAGGGGGGAGTCTTACTACTCCCTGCATTGGAAGTGGGGGACCCCCACTGCTTAGGCCTGTGAGTACCTTGGGATTGAAGCCTGGGTGTTCTGCTGGTTCTGGGTTTGGACTGAGAAGGCCTGGAAGAGGCAGGAAAGGACCAATTCTTAGAGGGCCAATGCCTACTAAATCTGGAAGGCTGTACTTGCAGGAAATCTTTAACAGTTTGCATAGATTTAGCTTTTTCCTCCATTTTTTAAGTACTTCTTCTGCTTTGTTACCAAACAGGTGGTCTTGGTTTAAGGGAGCATCCAGTAATTTAGCTTTAACATGATCTGACAAAGATTGCTCCTTAAGCCAAGCATGCCTTCTAAGTACAGACCCAGTGACAGCAGCCCTGCAAGATGCCTCTAATAAATCAAAACCACATTGCAAAGTATGTTTTCCAACTTGTTCAGCAGAATGCATTAAATCCTGTAATTCTTTCTTTTCAGCACAGTCAGGAATCAACATAATTTTCTGTTTAAGCAATCCAATAATATGCTGCTGATACTTTAACATATGAAACTGGCAGTTTAAGGTCCTAATGGCCAAAGTTGCAGAAGAGTGTATACCTTCTTACCCCATCTATCCAGTGCCCTGGAATCTCTATCAGAGGTATTAGGATTTTTGGCAGTAGTAGCCTTAATGCCCTTGGGTCCCTGAGAAATGGTCTCAGGATCTGCAGTAGGATTTTTAAAGAGGAACCTGTGAGAGTCAGGTACCCTATAATACCTATCAGGTTATCTGGGAGCAGGAGGTTAAGTGTCAGAGGCCAGGCTAGATTCCGAGAAGGCATCATCTACAATGTCCAGTACAGGAGGGATAGCTAAAGGCCTGTGTTGAGGCAGGAGTAAGAATTCTCTAAGCCTCTTTTTGGAGTCAGAGTAATCCTGGCTTTCCCAGTGGAAATGCTCCCTAAGAGTATGCAAAGTTTCACCAAAAGAGAAATCCTCTAGAGGGGAAGCAGAGGGAATGGAGTCCTCTGCATCACACTCTTCATAGGTAGATAAAGGCAAGTCCTGGTCATCAGAGAAAACAGAAATTTCAGAATCCTGATCAGAAGAATCAGAAGGAAAATCAGTCCTAGGTCTCTTAGAGGGGGAAGGATGGCTTCCCCTAATTAGAGTAATAAGGTCTTCAGCCATTCTTATCATTTGTTTTTTAGGCACAGGGGTCTGACCATGCAGTCTGGGTGTTGGTTTTATAGGCATGGACGAGTTTTAGGCCTTGAAGAAGAAGATGGCGTCAGTTTAATATGCAAGTCCATAGGCCTGAATATACCCTCAGAAGCCGTTGCCTGCACAGCGGCTCCAGACCCATCCAAGGTAGAGACATCCACAGGTGCCACAGTCGAAGAAGCATCTTGCGGCATAAAAGACTCCAAATGTGTCTCAGTAGAGGCCTGCATATCTGAAGTAGCAGGTATCAGGGGCTAAAAAAGTGCCTCACTGAGTACCAGCGTACTGGCCAGTAGCTTAGGAGAAGCGTCGTCGACAGCTTTGGACCTATGCAGTCTGTCTCTGTCTTTATCTTTGTGTTTTTTCGGAATGTCGGTAGTTGGGTGGCTTACTGAAGCCATTTCTGGATAATCAAACTGAGTACTAAAATATTTGGATGCGTAAATGAACTGATGATGTATAGTATGAGGTTTGAATAATGCACAAAACCGACAGCGAGGTACGTAGTGGTCTGGGCCTAAGCAAGGAATGCAGTACAAATAAAAATTTTTATGAGGTATTTGCTTTCCACAAGAAATACAAATGTTAACTTTTACTGACATCGGTTTAGAGCAAGAAAAAGGATCCCCAATGGGGTACTTAGCTTAGTTGAAGACTTCGGATCTGATTGCCGTGCTGTGCCCAAAGCAGAAGCAGTTCGCAAGTGCCAGCCGGCCAACTCCTGAAATTTTCGTTTTCGAGTTTCAGATCTACTAATTATTTCTTTCTTAACAACAACTTCTGTTCTAGATTGTATTAAAAACTCTACCAGTACTGGTCTAATGTTTAGACCTCCATATTTCTTCCTCTGTGCCTATACTCTAATAGCAATCCTTGATATGGAAGGCAGTCTCTAGTCTGCAGTCCAAATAAGATCTTGGCATCTTCCCCTCCTATTACCTTTCCCTCTCTAGTTATTTGCTCCCAATACATTGGTTCCTTTGCCAGTTTTCTCCAACATATTCCCACCCTCTCTTGCCTATTGTCTGTATTCCTAATTACACACATCCCTATCAGCAGAATCTCCTTTCTCCCTTGCCGTGTTGACTTGGTTCTTAGAAGACCTTCCCCTACTTTATGAATATAATATTTTGTATGATTATTGTTGTTTTCCTTAAAGGTCTGCATCCAAAATCCCAGTATCTCCCAGTTACTTCCCCCCATTTCATCATCATCTCTCTTTCCACATTGAATTGTAGTTTTCTGCTTGTGCTAAGTATAGGAGCCTTAACTGTGATGCTCTGAAAAACCCATTCAGTTCAGGTAATCTCAATCTGCCCTGTTCTATTGGAAGAATAAGCTTATCCCACTTGACTTTCTCCCCTCCCAGATAAAATCCTTCAGCTCTATATTCATTGCTATCCACAGCTTCTCTTCTGTTTGATAAAAATATGCCTGACCAGTATATAAGACTAAAAGGACTAACAACATTTTAACTGCTTGTATTTTACTATCAATATCCAGATAACAGAGCTTCCATTTTCTCAGTTTTTGTATTAGCTTTTGTTTAGTCTCTTTCCACATATCCTTAGATGCCACACTGGTATCATTTTTAATCCATACTCCTAAATACTTCATTTTATCATGTCCCCATAAATATGGATATTGCTGAACCAGTTTGTGTGTGGGTACATAATTTACCACTATTGCTTTTATTTTAGCTTCATTAATTTTGTAGCCCCAAAAGGTTTGAAACTGTCTCAGTATGTTCCACAGCACTGCAATGTCCCTTTCTGGTTTTGTTAGGTATAAAATAATGTCATCTGCAAATAGAGCCAGCTTTTCTTGACTACCATACCAATTATATCCTTGAATTTTTGAGCCCCTTATTTTATTTGCCAATGGCTCTAAATATGATTCAAATAACAAAGGGGAGAGAGAACAACCCTGTCTGGTTCCTCTGCTCAAGCATAATTTATCAAAGAGGACCCTACCCCCTTTAATTTTCACCACTGATCCTTCATATATTCTTGTAATCAACCTTATAATTTTATCAGGGAATGCAAATGCTTCCATTGCTCTGCTCATAAAGTTCCATCTTACTCTGTCAAATGCTTTCTCTGCATCAAGACCCAGCAGCAATGTGTTTTTTTTTTTCTTACATTCTGATTTTCTCTGGATCATCACTGTTCTGTTTATGTTGTCAAATGTTTGCCTCCCTTCCAGAAAACCACATTGATCCATATCTATCAACTTTGGCATTACTTTTGCCATTTTTAGCCATTATTGACATAAACACTTTATAATCATGCTTTAGGACTGAAATGGGGCTGTATGAAGCTGGATCTGATGTATCTTTACCCTCTTTAGGTATTGCAGCTACCACTGCTTTCTTCCAGGATGTTGGTACTTATCCTCCTCTTAAAATACTGTTAAAACCTTCCAGATCTTTATCAGTTTTTTTCCCTCTTAGCTTCCAAACATCTACAGGAACACCATCTATTGATGGGGACTTTCCTGTAGATTAGTTATACATCACCATTTTATCTCATCTTCTTCTATCCTAAGTGTTTAGTAATTGAGTATCTTCTCTCTCTTGCCTTGGCATATTTAATTCTTCCATAAACATTTCCATTGGTACCTTTTCTTGATAACCATATTTCTCTGCTTTATACAGACTTTCATAGAATTTCCGAAATATTTCTAATACTTCTACAAGATACCTTGTTATAGGCTTAGCGATAGCCCTTTCTACTTTCTTTTGCCTGAGTCGTTGTAGTAAAAGTTTTTGTGCTCTAGATTTATTATCAAAAAACAGTTGCTTAACAGTAATCTTTCTAAACTCATGCACATTATTGAGGTAATCCCTTATTTTCTGTTTAGCATTCTGTTGTTGCCCCTCTTCTTGCTCTGTGAGATTTCCTGTTCTTTACAGTACTTTAATATTTGTTAGCCCCTTTAAATAATTCTTGTTACTTCTTAACCATATCTCCATTTATTTTATTTCCACCCTATTTTTAAATTCAACTTTAATTTTACCTCACTCCTTAGCTATATTTTTAGATGTTTCTATCTTTTCTAATAGAGCCTGAATAATTTCCACTACCTATTTCTTAAATTCCTCTGTTTCCAACAGATAGGTGAGAAAGCTCCAGTGTTTCATTTTTGTTTCATTACCCTGTGGTTTTATTTTAGTTATTATTGGTGCATGATCTGAAATAGTTATTGGATATGTATCAACACCTTCAATTAAATGCACATGTTCCTGTGAAATGTAAATTCTGTCTAGCCTAGCCCAGTTTTTGTATCTTGGGGAATAATATGTAAATTCACTCCAAATTCCTAGTACTCAATTCACATCTTCCATGCCAAATATTTTTATAAATTTATTTAAAAATCTACCCTCCTTTGTTATATTTCCCTTTCTGGGCCCCCCAGACATATCTTCACTGTTGCAAATCAAATTCCAAAGTAATATTCCTTGCTGAAAGCTGATTTTTTTCTCCTAAAATTTTCTTTAGCTCAATTATAGCAGTTTTTTGGTGGAATATAAATACTTGCCAGTGTAATCCTCCTTCCTTGCCAGTAGCACCTTAGTACTACACATCTACCATTATTGTCTTTTTTCCCTCTTCTATTACTATTGGAGCTCCTCTTGCATTAATATAAGTACTCCTCTCTTCCTTTACCCCAGGTATTCTGATGAATAACTATCCTGAAAACCTTTCTTTATGAAATTCACATGTTCAGTCCTTTCTAAGTGTGTCTCCTGTAGCTTAGCTACACTTGCACTGTACATTTTTTAATATACTCCACTACTCTTTCTTTTTTGTGTTTATCTGTGAGACCATTAACATTTAAAAACATTATAGAAAGAATCATGTTTTTGAGGGATTATTATTCCCACCTTTTATGTATAACAGCTTTTTGTTAAATGTTGAGTTTCAGTTTTGTGTTACATGCATGCACTGTTTGGCAGGTTAATCATTATACAGTAATTTCTTGTCATCTCCATCTGAGCCTATGTCACATCTTGCAGAACTTTTTGTTATATTGAAAACCTTCAAATAAAAATACACACACACAACTCAAACACCCCCCTAAAATCTACTAACTTAACAACACAAAAAACTATGTACAGCTTCAAATATTGAAGTTTTACCCCCATAATAGGAACAGAAGATAAAAACTGACAGTCTCACACACACAGACTTGAGCTAAACAGAACAAAAGATTATTTATGCTTAAGCACATGATAGAACCTGTGATTCTCTCTAGTACTGTCTGGTTTTGCCTTATCTTTATAGCTCTCCCAGCTAGGAAAACACTTTAATGTTTTCAGACAACATTTTCTCCAAGTCATTTCTCTCTGTCAGATTGTCTGCTACATGAGAACCCAGATGCAGGCCCGTTTACTAGGAAAAAAAAGACCTTATAATATTCAGTATTCTTTTTCATTTACTTGCTTTCTGTTAAAACTTGTTACTATGTAAAACTAGTGGCCTTAACTGCATCATTTCCCTATGCAAGGATGAGAAAAAGCACAGTAATTATTTTTGTCATGCTCTTTTAACCAGATCCCCCTTTTTTACATTGCAGTGCCTGCATTTCTTAAAAATGAACAAGGAGAAAGAAGAATGGAGAAAGCAATAAAAGGAGTAAACAGAAGCACCTTTTTACATTAGTATCCCCATTACACTGAAAGATAACTGAAAAAAAATTACTTTATAACATGCAGGGAAAATCATGCACCACTTAAGTAATACTGTTAAAAAAATGTTTTACTTACAGTTAACACTCTCTCCCTCCTCTTCCCCTCTGCTGATTATTTTTCTGAACATTAATGGCATGAAGTAGGGCATATGCTTTAGAGTCCCCTACAAGTCTGACAAAGTCCAAACAAGTCCAATATTTCCAGATTTTCTTGTTCTGTACTGTTTTACAAATATAATTATTGCTTTGCAATCCCACATTTGTCAGTTTCCAAGTTACTCATTTTAGTTTCCAAACATTAGTGACATGAAGTAGGGCATATGCTTTAGAGCCCCTAAAAGTTTAACAAAGTCCAAGAAAGTCCAATATTTGCAGATTTTCCTTTTCTATCCTGTTCATCTCCATCTCCCAAACCCTGTCTTTGCTTCATCTCCACTGTACTCTCAATTCTTCTAGTGAACTCCTGCGTTCTTTTCCCTCTCAAGCATTTTCCATTGAAACACTGGGAAAGGAATCACTGTCACAGTCTCTCTGTGGTCTTTATTACCAGAAGAATATGAAATCAGAAACTCCTGTTTCACAGCTCATGTTTTGTGGACAAACGTTTGTATTTCTTCCTTAGCATGTACTTCATCAAAAATGTTTTTGTTCCTCCAGGGAAAAATATTTTGGAGATAGCTAGGTGCGGCATTTGAATCTCATGCCTGCTTCTTGACTTTCCCTATGTAATGGAATACATTTATTCCTTTTCCGTCTGGTGTATGAATAGTCATTCTCCACAAACACTCTGCTGTCTCCCACTTTTAGTACTTTGTCCTTCTGCCACAGTTTTGTCAGAATCAACTCCTTCTGCTGGTAAGATTGCTTTATTACTAGTAAAGGTCTAAATTGTTTTGTCATAGCCAGCTTTGGAGTGTACACATGGTGTCCCCTTTCAATTAACAATTCTTGTTGTAGAATACTAGTCCAGTTGGTTATTTGTGCTTTCATAAAATTAATATAGTCTATTCATTCCAACTTCTCAGGTAAAGCAGAAAATCTCAAGTTTTCTCTACATGCGCTGTCCTCTAATTCTATTATTTTTTGAAACATCTCTTCTTGTGCAGTCTCATATTTAAACAGCCTTTTCTTCACTTCGACCTCTGAGTTTTGCAGTTTTATCACCTCATCTGAGTATATGTTTAAAGCTTCTTCCATTTTTCCCAGCTTTGTATTGCTTGAGTTGATATGCCCCATCAGTGTTTCGTTTATTTTAGTCAGGTCAGCATGCAATTGTTTTATAGTTTCCTCTAGGTTACTGGAGGTCATGTCTGGAGCTTGCACTTCTTTTTGCTGAACAGCTACAGCACTTTTCCCAGTCAGGGTTTTTTCATCACCTTTTGTAGCTGCTTTTCCTTCAGGTCCCTTGTATTTCTTTCTCCTGGCATCCAGGCAGTGCACTTACTAGGTAGTTATTGAAATTTACTTAGAAATCCAGGTCCACTGGCTTTCTCTGCTAAGTTTCTGTTTTCACACTGGGAGAGCCAGAATTAAGCTGTTACTCAATGTGCAGCCATCTTGGAAGTCAAGCAAATTTCCTTCTTCATCACTAATTGCCTGTACTATTTTTTTTTAGTTTTTGGCATCTTAAAACACAATTTATTTCCATTTTATGTTATGCATGTAGTCTCTTCATTGATAAAATCTTTTCTAACCACAGACCTTCATTTTTCCTTCAGAAAGTTATTTCTTCCTTATAGTCATCTATCTCCAGTTTCATGTGATCACTTAAATATTACTTTCTGCACAGAGGTCATGGGCTTCACTTTCCACTGAGTGATGAATTTATTCATTGTGTACTCGCTTATTGTTATACTTTTGTGTTAGTTCATTTAAATATGTTTATATAAAATATGTGAATGAGAAATGGTCTTTATGTGCTTAAATCTTCCTGCTTCTCTAAATTGTTTACCGTTGTTTTCATTTAAGGCCTCTATAGCAATTGGATAAAATATAGATTAAGCTTAGTTAGCTCAGAATTATGTCATATAATATAATATATATCATATAAAGATCATATATAAAAGGCTTCTGAGAATTCCCCTTTTAATATCTCTTTGAAGTAATGGCATGGCAAATTACTAGAGCCTAGTGCAGCACTCGAGAAAGAATTTAAGAACCTTTTCTTCTACTGAATATTGTAATAAATTTGGTTTGAAGAAGAATAACACCAGGTACCTTGTCTGGTCCTGTGGAAGTTGAGTTTTTATTATATTACTGGCATCAGTTATCATATCTCTAGTTATGTAATAGCTGCCTCCTTTTGCCTCTGTAGCACTCTGACATGTGTACTTTCATTTTGTAAAGTGTGTACAACATTTTTCTGCAAGTACGTTCTCTGTCTTGCAGCTAGGTGACATGTTACATCCACCATCATTTCCTTTCAGTATTTTGATGTAATTAAAGAATACCTTGTTACTGCTGTTTCCATATCATGCAGAGTTCACAGATAATTACAGAAGATTAGATAATTAAAGAGTTTCTGTGCAGTATTTAATCTAGAGTTGTGTGAATAGGGCCATTTTAAAAGCTATGCAGTACC
Source organism: Protopterus annectens (assembly GCF_019279795.1). Classification (NCBI taxonomy): domain Eukaryota; kingdom Metazoa; phylum Chordata; order Ceratodontiformes; family Protopteridae; genus Protopterus; species Protopterus annectens. The sequence continues at coordinate 312,890,760 of NC_056728.1, forward strand.
TTTGTTTCTGTTATACAGCTTGTTAATTTATGATCCCATCAAATGCTTTCTTTTGTTGAAGTTACCTTTATATTTGTCTTACTGGTATGATTCTTAAATGCAGATGTTAATAATATCAGCAAACTCATTGATAACTGCCTGAGCAGGTTTAACTGTGTCACTGAGGATAGAATTTCAGTCTCTTTTCATTACTATGTCATTTAATGCACCCTAGTTTCCAAGGCTAGAGTCTGTTAAGGATGGTTTATGATCAAGTTTTATTTTTATTTATAGGTCAAATGTGATAGTGTCATGATCTGTGTTAACTGCAGAGTGCATCACCATGAGCAGGGAACAGAAACATCCTATACTCATTAGAATGTTATCTAAAATATTGCCCTCTCTTATTCAGAGTTCATATAATTTCTCCCAAAATGTTTTGTTTAACATAGTTAATTTAATATTTGAATGTGTTTATTTGATAATGTCCAAAGCCTTAGCAGCCAGAAGGCCATAATGTTTGTGCTTTAGTTGATTTGCTGATTTCCATATCAGTCATACTGATTATTGTACAAATGATGTCTATTCTTAAGTTGTTTTCTTGGATTCTGGCTTTTAGGTGATTACTTACAAATATGAAGACACAGCCATCTATCCCACTGGATTTGTAACAGTGATGGGATATGTGAAGCTAGGGGTTATACTAGGCTAAAAGAAAAGCAGATGTGATAATACCATCCTTTTTCCCCCCTTCCTGTCATGTTTGTCTGCAGTGTGTGTTCCAATGGTAGGAATGTGGCAGTGTTTTTCTCTGAATGTCAAAGGCTAGAGAAGGACTGTGAAGTGTGTTGAATCTTCTTACATACCAGAACCGCTTCTAAATACAACAAAGATGAAAGACCAGTGGAATGTAATTACTGTAAGAAGTTATATCTGACACCAAGGGGATTCAGGATTCAAGGAAAGCATACAGTGATGTATTTTACGAAAGCTTGGTAGTTGTTATGATGAGTAAAAGAACCGATTTTGTGATTTGTTTCTGCAACAACAGGATGATGATGGCATGAACACTGGGGTCTGAGAGGAAAACATGCCATGTAGCTGTATACTATGAGATGCGGATGCTGTCACGTCTTGTCTTGTTGGTGTGGAACTGTCTGGGAGTACTAACTATTTCTTTAGTAGAAGTATCCCTGTTGTAAGCTATGCAGGGAACTTCTATGTACATTTATTGCCTTTTTTCCTTGTGTGTGACAACCTACATATATTTGACTCTGTATGTGGGCTATTTTCATTTATATTTAAGTAAAGTTCATTTATTTCCCTTTAAGCTGTTGTGGCTGGAATTTATTTATAAGACAATTTAGGCACTGTTAATTATCTGAGGAGAAAGTAATCATTATTTACACTGTTGGTTAACAAGCTATATTGCACAGGCTTATGAGACTTCTTAGGCACACTAGCAATGAAAGATGTATTAATTTCATATTTGGCTTGATTTCATAGCAGCTGGTAACTGAAAGTCTCTAGAAGTTACTATAGATAAAGGGGCACTGGAAGGCATTGGTTCAGAGAGAGAGCAGTGAAAGACTCAGCTCTGCAGCTGGCCTTTTACAGTCATGTCTGGGTGTGGAGGTTGGAAACCCATACCCAGGGCAGCTGTACTTGTTCCCTTTATGCTGTAGGAGGCAGGTTGTACTCTGGAAACTAGTTACTGAAACAATTTGTGGGCACTTCCTTGTTATTACTTCACCATTGAATTAATTTGATATTGCCCCGTGTTTTACTAGTCAGAAGCCCCATAATGTTTGTACCCTCCTCCTTCATGCGTGGTTGACAGTTGTGGGATTCAAATTCCATCAGTGCCAGTCTGGAATCAAATTTGCTGGCAGTGGTTACAGCTCATGTTCACAGGAGGTATAACCTGGAATTTGTGACAAGTATTCTACATTTTTAAACTACATTTCATTAATGGTACAGATAGTAGCACCCTTCAAAAAAACAAATGTTTTCAGTGTAAGTATATTGCTATGACTTTGTCATTTTGCAAAGCCCCTGTCACCTTTGATTCTTATTTTGGGCATTTTTCATTTTTTAAATTGAAATGGTCTAAAAATGACACAAAATGTGGGTTGGAAAATGTCATTTTTCCTGAAATAGAAAGAAAAAAAATTACGGTAGAAGAGGGAGAAAGTAAATCTTGTATAGGGGTGTAAGGTAAAGGCATCAGTAACACTTTCTGTTGCAGATGTTACCTGTTAATGAAACATTTATGAATAGCCTATATCTCTTAATATATTGTTTAATTACCCTCCATTTGACTAACTGTCCACCTACTTTGGCAATTACTGGAGACAAACATCTATAATCACATTATAGTATCTAGCATATAATAAAACATCATAGCATGGAGAAAATCTTGAACAATGATACAATTAGTAGAAGCAATAGCATTAGTATAGCAATAGGTATATAGTTTAAAGCTTATGGTAAATTGTTATTAGTCTAATTCGAGATTGCTAGATGTATATATATATAGAATACCAAATTGTAAGCGTATATACGACCAAATAACCAAAAATTTACCAAATATACGCTAAAAAGGTCCATAGCTCACTACAAATGCTTACTTACAAAAAATCACTTTTAATAGAAAACAAATAAAAACAACCCCCCTGAGGGTTAAAACTGTTTTACACACAGGTTAAGCGCTTTCATCTGCTGACTGCAGACTTCATCAGATCGGTGAAATGTGTGTTGCTCCCCCCTATATAATACATTTTTAAAAAAGTCAAGATCCAGTGAGAATGCTCAATCAACTAACCTCCTCATGAATAAAGCATAACCTTATCAATATTCATTAATTCTACTCATTCAACCTGCACAGTTTTATATGTCCCTTATGAAAAATTCAATGTAGTAGATACCTTAGTGGAGTTTAAATTGTACTTGAGGAAATTAAATTTGGCCATACACTTCCAGGACAATCAAAGAAGCATACAGGAGAATGTATTTAAGAAAAAAAGTAAATATACATCCCACTTTACATCCTACATTAGTCACATATGAGAGGTTGGTCACAGAGGAAATCTACAAGTTACAAGAGAAGTGTATGAATGGAAAGAGAAGATACAATTTAAGTAGGGAGGAAAACAAATTATTAAATGAAATATGTTAATAGGCTGACATTTGAGTTATGAAACTGGATGGGGGGGGTGTAGTACTAGTAGAAACACAGGATTACAACAACAAAATATTTGAAATACTACATAATGACAGTAAGTATATGGTATCTTCTATCAATGAAGTTAACATCGGACATAGAAGGATTAGTTTATATCTAGAGGTGTTCCTTTTGGACAACAGGATAGATATGAATTTGTACAATTTTTGAGAGTGGAACAACCAGTACTTGCCACCATAGTAGGGATCCAAAAGATCCATAAAAGTATTGAAGATCCCCCTTACAGGCCCATTATTTCTGGTAGTAGGTCTAAGACATTCCCATATGGGAAAGTAATAGACGGATGGTTAAAACCAGTATATGATAGAGTGCACCATATAGTGAAAGATTCATGAGACTTTTTGGGAAGGTTGAAACTGGAAATTTGGAAGGAAGGGTTAGTGTTTGTAACCATTGATGTGGTGGACTTGTTCTCCTGCATCCCGTAGGAAGAAGGACTAGTAAGGTTTAGTAACAGTATTCAGAAGTTCATGAACTTTGAGTGGGAAAAGACTAGTTTAATTTCTGAGTTTATGTTGATTGTACTGGATTTCAATTACATCTGGTTCGAGGGTGAATACTATAGACAAAAAAGCAGGGTAGCCATGGGGGCAGCATGCACCCCATATATGCAAATATGGTGTTACTAGATTGGGAAAGTGAATATATTTTGGATAGTCAATATGCTAGTAAGTGTATATGCTAGACTAGGTTTTTGGATGATATTTTTATTTTATGGGATGGTACAACAAGTGAAGTAGATGCATCTGTGAAGTATTTGAATGACATCTGTAGTTATTTAAAATTCACCCATAGTAGTAGCATGACAGGGATAGCATATTTAGACACTTTTGTATCGAATGGGACAGCAGGATTTAAATCCAGAATATATAGAAAAGAAACCATTAGTAACTCATATTTAGAATACACTAGTTGTCACCCAGCAAGTCAGAAAAAGAGCATCGTCAAGGCTCAGTGCATAGGAGCTGCGAGAATGACATCTGATTTCAATAAAATGAAGAAAGACAATATATAGGAACATTATTTGGGGAAAGGGGTTACCCCAGATATTTAATTGATGATGTCACTCGATATGTACTGAGAGAATGGGAGAAAAATACAAAGCACTTCTTGGTATTGGGCTGGAGAAATACATGGGAGAACATGAGAATGAGAAGTGCAATTCATACCATACGCGTGTGTAGTGGGGTGCAGTCCAGTGGGGTGCAGTCCATATGTGAGGAGGTAAAGGAAATAATGAGACAAAATTTTAAGAAATGATGATTTGGTTTATAATAAAGTGGGTACAGGGCCTAAGTATGTTCACAAGACTGGGTCCGACCTTAAGAATAGGTCTGAGAGAGTGAAAGGCAGAACAAAGGGTGACATTGGAGACGGGTACACCAAAAAATGTGGGCAGTGTCAACAGTGTAAGGAGATTACAGAAGAGAAATTAATCACATTAGGGGACGTCAACCACACTAGAGTAAGGTTTATGAAAGGGAGTTGTTTATCCCAACATGTCATATACTTGGCCAAGTGTATGGCATGCCCGAGTTATTATGTGGGGAAGACGGATAGACAGTTGAGGAAAAGGATATATGATCACACCTACTGCATAAGGAAAAATGATAAAAACAATGCTTTGTGTAGACGCATACTTATATATAATGCAAGCCATGTGTTTAAATTGGATTTTAGAACAGATAAAGGTGGATTTAAGGGGAAGAAATGTTAATGCCAAATTAGTAGAAAAAGAGGTCAAATGGTAACTCAGGTTAAATGCAACTAAAGAACCTGGGTTGAATAACTATATTCCCACTAAACCAATCTTGGATGCAAGGATATGAATAACATGTTGTAGTACGGTATATGTACGCACAGAATAAAGTTAGAAACGAGTGAATAGAAAAATAAAAAAAGAAAGCTGGTACAATAAGAAAGGAGGCAACATGTCAGGATACAATGTTTAAATAAAGTGCAATATTGAGTGTTTAAGATGTGCATATTTTTTAACATAGCACAAATGAGCATTTTTATGTCATATATGTTTATTTTTTCATTTTTATGTGTGTTCTTATACTATATAACAAAAGTGCAATATTGTGTTTTAGAGAAGTACATATTTTTTACCACAGAACAAATTAACATTTCTATATGTTATATAATGTGCTTTTATACCTAAATGTGATATACATAAGCACATGCGATTGTTTAATAGGTATACTTAGAAACTGTATGGTTACAGGGTGTAATACAAAACTGTGCAGGTTGAATGAGCAGAATTAATTAATATTTATAAGGTTATGCTTTATTCATGAGGAGGTTAATTGATTTAAAAAAGTCAAGATCCAATGGGAATGCTCAAAGTGTATTATATAGGGGGAGCAACAAACATTTCACTGTTCTGATGAAGTCTGCAGTCAGCAGATGAAAGTGCTTAACCCGTGTGTAAAATAGTTTTAACCCTCAGGGGTTTGTTTTTATTTGTTTTCTATTAAAAGTGATTTTTTGTAAGTAAGCATTTGCAGTGAGCTACGGTCCTTTTCAGCATATATTTGGTATTTTTGGTTGTTTAGATATATGTATATATAGGTAGTACAGCAATCCAACAAGAACAAAGGAAACACAATTGACTTATAAAGATTCAGCTGATTGATTCTATTTTGTGGAATGTGATATGCTGTTGAATATACACTAATGTAAATAATATGTGCATAAGGTTGTCAAGGGGTATTTATTAGCTTGTGTCTCTGAAACAATTAATTGTGTTTCCTATGCTAAATGAATCTTTGCCTTTTTTCTGAATGTTGCTAGATTATTTTGTATTTATTAATTCATTTGTATTCTATTCCATGAGGTTGGTACAGTTTTATAGAAGGCTTTTTCTGTGCCACCTAATGTGAAGTTACCAGCTGGGTGTCACCATGTCTTCTTAGGTCATAGTTTGTGTTGTATACTATAAGAATATTGTTTAAAGAGGAGAGTAGTCTTCATTCAGTAGTTTGAAAGTTAATGTATTAAGTGGAAAATAAGCTTTGACTTTGATTGGAAACAGCTTTGCTTTATAAGCCTGTTAGTTAAATAACTTCCAGCAAGTTAAATCACCAAAACTATGCCCTTTCACTTTAAATTTTCAGTTTCTTTTTTCAGGAGGTTTATGCCCTCAGACTCCCCCACCCCCATCCCCTAGGAAGGTCTGAACAATACTCACAGAAAATTTATAATAGTACTATGACCCTGTTACTAGTAAAACATCATAACTCAGGTTCTGTTTCTGCATGTAGTGCTTCCCCGCAAGAAAGCTTAGAGTTAGTGTTCAGCTAATCTTTACTGTGCAGATTGCCATGTACTGTTGCATCATGTTTGCTAAAGACTGTTGCTGTCCACCATGCCATTTGTGCTTTATTTGGCTGAATGACCAGCATACTGAATAGAAATTCTGTCAACAGGACCCTTTCCATGCAAAGCATGATACCCATTGGGCTAACATTTTGAAGTGTATATGCACCTTTCCTCTGCCTGCATCAGCTGTGAAGCACATATGGCAGTACTGCACTGTTTGCCATGTAATATGTGGCTTCTACTCCTCATACAAAGCAGTATCTTAATAGACCTTTCCATCTCTGATGCAGAAGTAGCTGTACTGCTAACAGATAGCTGTCCACTATTTTACATTCTGTAGAGTTTGGGCAATTTAGACATGCTTTCATCAATGATATTTTATTCATTTTAAATTCCAACCAAAACTATATTATGTAAAGTCTTGTGCAACACACAACTTCTATAAACAGTAACAAAAAATTAGTAGCTTTTCCTATATCAGAGGACTTCTATATTTAACCATTGCCTGTAGCCTTGCCTATACCAGAGGACTTTTATAGTTAGCCATTGCCTGTAGCCTTGCCTATACCAGAGGACTTCTATAGTTAACCATTGCCTGTAGCCTTGCCTATACCAGAGGACTTCAATAGTTAACAATTGCCTGTAGCCTTGCCTATACCAGAGGACTTTATAGTTAACCATTGCCTGTAGACTTGTTTATACTAGAGGACTTCTATAGTTAACCATTGCCTGTATATGTTCAAATATACCTAACAGTGAAGATTCAGCAGGGGTTCATTAAAGCAGAGCAGCGGAATATAGTTATACAAATGCTAAATCTTCATAAACACAACTGAAGAGTAATCTGGAAAGTAAGCTAGACAATTATTTGAAAGAACACATTTTCTGGTGCATTTAAATTATAGGTTGCTATGATTTCATTGTTGCAGTTATTTTACATGTTGAGCAGATTTTGAAAGTTAGAAATGGAATTTGATTCCACTTTATTGCCCAGCTTTGTCTCAGAATGCATCCCTATTATAACCTGACAAGTATGCCGGATTTGCCAGGATAAACTTGAGTAAACCTGCACGAGCTTTAAGAGGTTCTCCCAATTTTCACACAGCAAATCCTCTAGAGGTTCAAGCGGTTACTAAAGGTTACACATTGTTTTCATAGAATGTCTATGATATGGAACAGGTCCAGAATATATTACCTCTGTTTATGCTGTATGGCTGGGCTGCCTGTCTCCGAGGTGGACGGAAGTGCTGATGAAACAGAGTATAGTGAAGTTCTTTAGAACATAGGAGAAGGAAGGCAAATTCTTCTATCATCAAAGCTGCATTTTGCCATTGAATGGCCTGCTAGCTTCCATACTTAAATGCCTCTCATTTAACTTACTGCAGCAAAATAGATGCATTTCAGGTCTTGTTGATAACATTGCACTGTCAGTTTATTTTTGTAAGTATTATTTTATTGGCTTGTTATGTGCATACTGACCTGAGAAATGTTTTGCCTTGTGAGTCAAATTTGCTGGTTGCTGTACTATTTTTTTTTTTCAGAACTGGCTCTTAAAGCAGAGATTTAGCATTAGAAACTATAAGATAACAGAAAGGAAACATTCAGCAAACTATCAGAAATGTAGACTTCTGGTGTTTGAATATATATTTTTTATTTGAAATGGAATTTACTTCCTTTATCCTTCAATAATTAATTTTTGTCACCTGATAGCATGGATAAGACATGATCCACAGATTATAAACTTATGCAGGATTTGTTCTTGTGTGATGCCTTGTCACTCATTAGCTACATGTGACCATGCTGAATTCATTAGTATGTTATCAGTTTGATCTTTTTCTAAAAAGAGGTGCGTAATCATCTGTCCCGTGGTTTATGCATCATGTTCTCGTCTTTAGTCACAATGCACGTAATATGTACACATTCTTATTTCATGTATAACATTGCTGTCCAAGATTTCTCAATGAATGTACCCATTCATAAATATAATCTGTTGCTAGAGTGGTTCCTTTGTTAAAACAGCATCTTCTTGAGAACTGTACAAAATACTTCTCAACTGTGCAGATTTCCACAGAATGTCCAGATTTTTGTAGCATATTTTTGGTCTGTTCCTCATAAACTTTGCAGTTTTCTGGCAAATCATTGAGGATTGAAGTTGCTAAATAATACTAAATAATGACACACATTTTAGCTTCAGACTTCATATTCTTCAGAAAATATATAATGATACAAAACCTGTTATTCTAAGTTTATAACAGCAATATCTGTCCCTATTTTTGGGCCTGTGTCCCCCCGTTATTTCTGGCTTTGTCTAGACTTCTTGCACCAAGAGGTTGAGAGGTATGCTACAGTAACAATAATTTGGCCCATCTCTTCTTTCTCTGAACTGTTCTTAAACTAGAAATCACGGTACTGTGGACGCATTTGTAGTATTTGTAGTACTGATCACATTTAGCAGATTTTCATCTGTTCTACTGACAGATATTCAGAAAACCAAGGAGTCTTTCCTCACTTTCGAAACATTATTCTGGCAAAACAGAATCGTATACAAAAAGCCTCTACGAGCACTTAAATGAAGCTTACCAATGTGATGGTTTCAAGAACAGTGGGCAGAATAACTGTCACTTTCTTCTCTCAATTCACTTTCATCTGTTTCACTTTTTCGACCTTATAGTGATTCCCATTTTCTAACCACAGTGGAATAATATTTTACGCATAATTCATAACTGTTTTTAATGACTGGCTATTAGTTTATAACCATGTTTTGTATGTTTTTATGTTTATGGCCTGAGTCATGATTGGATATGCTATCAGACCCAGCTCACTTATCTGGTTAACAAACAAACTAATAAATGAATGAAACCTGGAATAACAGGTTGGAATGCTTGAGATGAAGATTGGAAATGCGATTCCAGGTCAGAGTTATAAAAGGAAAAAGACTGGAAATGCGATTCCAGGTCCGAGTTGTAAAAGGAAAGAGGTAGAAAAATACTGACCACTTAGTTTTCTTCATTCATTTATTTATTTATTTAGTTATGTACATGTTAACCAGGAGAGAGGACTCGTCTAGTGGGCCTTTTCAGCCACAACCCAATCCAGAATTGAACACTGAATATGGTTAGGTGGCAGTGTGTTTGAAGTTGCTGGGCAGGCTTGGAAAAGGAAGTTTTGCTGGCTGAAAGACTAAAAAGACAGTCTAGAAAGGGAGAAAGCTTTTGACTTAAGATCTGAAACAATGAATGAGCTTATTCACTCTAAACTTGTTTGCTAGTATAAATGGCAATATAGAAGTCTTAAATCTGAGATGGACAGAAGTAGAGTTGTTCTTTCATTTGTAGTAAAGTAGTTTGTTTTTAACTGACAGAGAGTAAAGAATAATAATAATAATAATAAGAGATGGAGATGTAGGCTGCCAAGGATAAAACATACTTCTGCTTAGGAAGCAGGATCTTCTTGTCAGAAGAGATTCTTACATTTGGAGAGAGGAGCCTCCTAAGTCTGTGGTTTAATTATAGCTATGAGATTATGTTTTGTTAACAGTCAGTTCACTGTAGAAATTTGAAGAAAAACTGTTGGATCAAACTAGACATTAAAGCATCTGAGGATATGGTCACATTCAGTACTATCGTTATAATGATCCTTGGTAGACATGAGTTGAAATAGCCAATATTTGAGGAGTCTCAAAGGGTATTATCTGAGTTTTGTTGGTACTGACAGAAAAGTTGTTGCTAGACTTGTTGCTAGAAAACCAGAACCAGCTTTTAATAATAGTTTGCGGGGGGGGGGGTCCTGTTTGATCATCAGAAATAATCTTCTCTAACTGGAAAATGGCCAAGTGAGCACCCCAACCCCATGTGGAAAAATTGGAAAAAGGAGTTGTGAATTGATGGATGGATATATAAAGAAGGAAGATGGCAGAGTATTGCATATGTAACCTAGCTGTAACTCCTTGAACATCAAAGATAAACCTGTGATGAACAAAAATAAAAGACTAAGACTGAGGACAGAGCCTTAGAGAACTCCAGAGCAAAATGTGGAGGTGTCAAAAAGCACAGAGCCAGACTGTCCTAGATTGTGGAACCATGCAAGTGGGCCTCCTCCGCTAAGTCCTGTCTTAGCCTGTTTAGCAGAAGTGTATGAGCTACAAGAGCAAAGCTTTCTTTACATCAAAAAAAAAAGATTCCAGTTAGGAAGACTTTGTCCATAACTGAAAAGGAATTTGTTAACTGCTTAAGCCAATTATGGGTACTGAGAGTCCTTTCTTAAACCATGCTGATTATTGCACAGAATCTCATATTTGTTTTGAATTCACCAAGCCTAGTATTCACCATTTTTTTCCAGACAAGCAACATACATTGTCCAAACTTAGATGAAAGGTTGGAGGCTCTATTCCATTACTTACACTGATTTTATTAAAAATAAAGGGAGAAGCAATCCTGTCACCACAAGACCAAGTGCCTCTTGGTTGTACACATTATAAAGGAAGCATGGTTTTCCGCTGAAAACAAATGTGTACCAGCATATAATTTACATTTTTGCACTATTTAAGTTTAAGCTGCAAGGATCCATTTAATTTCAGTTTGAACCAACAGGAAGGAACTGAAACCAAACAATTTTAGCAGTTTAAAATGCATTTTAATTGGAAAGTTTGTGTATTTTGTAAATTGTTCATTTTTTGTTTTATGTAATATAATCTCTCCATTGTTTCTGCAGCCATTTTTTTTATTTCACTGGGCTATTTTTGTATATGTAGGTTGGATCGGTCTGTTTGGTGAAACATTGTCAATCATTTGTCTATTGAAAGAACATTTTTTTTGCTACTGGAAGAGATAACGGGTGAAACGATCATCAAACATGGAGATAGCATATATTATACGTATATTATACAGCTGAGAGTCCGGAAGAAGAAGTCAAGGCACCTGGGTAAACCCCACACAGAGACAGGCTGTACATGCAGACTTCACAAAGAAGGAATCATAGCCAAAAACTCAACCAGTGAACCAAACACTGTTATATGACAACTCTACTCTACGCAACACTCTGTTAGTAATTAGTTGCTATCATACTCATCTCAGACTGCTACAGAGAGAGCCACTTATTGAGTATAATGGTTATACTGTGATAGAAAGTGAGAAAAATATGTCTAACATGTGACTTTTAAATATACAGCAACCCCCTCCTGACACACTTTCAATCATTTTCATCACAGACAATCCCTGTACTCTCCATTTACAGCTATGGTATTGACTGTACACAGCTCCAATATCTGACTGTGTTAAAAACAGGCACGGTAAATTATTCAAGCTGGCTTCATACAAATGCACTTTTCTTCTGCAAAGCCAGAATAATGACTGCTTAACCTGAACAAATGCTGACAGTGTCAATCACTTTTGTCCACAGACAACCCCTGTACCCAGCAATTAAAACCAACTTTATTGACTGTATACACCTCAGATATCAGACTGTAATAAAATGAAAATAATAACAATTGACCACAGTAATTTATTTTAACCCCTTACACACACTTTCATTCTCTCCCTCTGTCTTTCACTCTGTCACTCTCACACACACACACACACACACACACACACACACACACACACACACACACACACACACACACACACACACACAGATGTGGCCATCCGTTTCCTGGTTTCTTACCTATTTATCTGACCATCAGCAGGCAGTCAAATGGAATAATGAACTCTCTACCCTTATACCAGTCACTGTCAGGGTGCCTCAAGGATATATACCCGGACCGCTACTTTTCATGATTATCACCAATAAACTCTTCTCAGTCATTCAAAATCCAACCATTGTACAATAAGCAGATGATTCCTCCCTTATATGTTCAACTTCATCCATTCCAGTACTACTACAAACAACTTAAAAAGCCTTCAGTGACATAGAAAATTATCTCACTGGCTCCCAACTTGTTCTTAATCCTAATAAAACAAATCTCATGCTCTTCACCAGCAACAAAAGACATGATCCCCCTACACCCTTTACTATGTATTCCTCCAGCAAAACTATCATTGAACCAGTAGACCACACTAATCTCCTCTGTGTTACCTTCAACAGCAATCCTAGGTTCAACAAACATATAGCTACAACTATCAAAAAGTATACATTAAGCTAGGAACACTCTATAGGATCAAGCTTTACCTAACCGACTTCACCAGAAACTCGATATCTAGGACTCGCTTACTATCCACCCTGCTATACGCCTCAGCAATATTCACAAAACTTAGAAAAGCAGAACTTGAATCCTTTTATAACAAAATAGTTACATCTGCCTCAAACCTCCCGTATAGATGACACCACTGCACAACACTGCACCAACTAAAATGGCTAGAGCTTCTTAATCTTTTTACCTATAACCAATTAAGTTTCACTCTCACCATCTTCCATCACCCAAACAACTGCCCTGCTCTCATACACCTTGTTCAACCCCACTGCAGTAGTAGACAACCTAAGATCTACCAACAAAGTCTTACTACAAGTAATCAAATCCAGCAATAGCTGTGGTGATTCCTTGTTCTCAAACCAAATGTCTAAAACCTAGAAATCCATAACCCCAAAGGTAAAAATAATGCTGGACAAAGGACCAAAATCAGGGACAGCTATTGCCTTTATACAATTGGAAGTTTGCTAGAATAACAGGCTTTCAGTTTGCATGCTTCATTGAAGGTTTTTAATTCTGAAACTCATATGTCTGTTCTAATTATTTTGTGATTGCAATCCTCATTGATTTGCCAGCAGAAACACAAACTTTATTAGGAGCAGACCAAAATATGAGACTAAGAAATCCAAGACCTAGACTTCTACCTCTGCATTCCTACTCTCCCTCTTTTTTTTCACTTTCAGTGTCAAGCTGTCTCAATCACCTGAGGCAACCCACGAAGATAGGAAGGACTCCTCACTGCTTCATGGAATGCAGCAGTCTGGTGAGGTGCTTACTGAGTGTCTGTAACAAGCCTGTGGATTGGTGGATTAAGCCAAATGCCAGATTGTTCAACTGAATTAAGTTGTTTTTTATCCTATATCTTCTCATAACTAATCAGAAAGTTTGATTTAAAAATAATAATTGACTTTCTGAAAATTTCTGAAAGTAATTCCCTTTCTTTTTTAAATGGGGGCTGAGCCCACCAACCAGGACACCGATCTGTCCAAGAAAGACTTGTAAAAGGTTAATCTCCAGTAATGATCACTAGGGTGCTACAGTGGATGCAATATTTTTACCTAGGTGAACTCGGTTTCTTATTGTTACTGTAACCTAACCACCTTAAGACCCATTTTAGGTAATATACTTACAACTTTTTACGGGGTACAGTATCAATATATTCACCACCAACCTGTCCCTTTCTGTTTTGATCCTGTTATTGAGTTATGCCAGATTTTAAAAATCAAAACAACTAATTTCTTTCTTTAAACTTTATACAACCAACTAAAATCACTAGTTTAAGAATGAAAAAAAAAATAGAAGCTGCTTTATTAGTGAAATTGTTACTATGGCAGTCAACCTTTCAAAGTTTCCTACACCAACTTTCAACATTCCTATTTAAATATTTTCTTTATGTTATGCAAACTCCATTGGTATACATGTCTCTGTTAAACAATTAATAATTCAAACATTTAATTTTGTGAAACCTTGCAGCAGAAAACAGGAATGAGTACGTGCTTCTGCTAAAAAAGTTACAGGGGCAACCGTGACATTCTAATATTCTACTAACATTTTAATTCTAATGTCTTCTTAAAAAAAAAAGATTTACAGATTACTTCATTAACCTCTGAGGATTAAGGTAAGAGAAAAAAAGTGCAAGCCAAGTGTTTTCTTTTTGAAGCAATTTTTTTTTCTTCTCAAACTCACCATATCTCATGGACCTTCAGACACCAGTCGATTTGCAGACTGGTTTCCCACCATGTGCCACTTTTCTGGATTATAGTTACTCAGCATACATCATGGCAAATGTCACGTAGACCAATAAATGGACATGTTGTTATACCTTTGGTTCTCACCATGTAGCTATTCCTTGCAACTTGAAAATGAGATTTGTTTCTGATAGAAGAAATGATTGCAGATCAGTGGGCCTGATAGTACAAACTGCACTGAATTAAAGGGAACAGTCTGATTACATAGCTTCATTGGTTCATAGATTAGCATTATGCGAATGCCCTTGTGGGCAGGATTACCATCTTTCCCACTTTGTGAGGGACAGTCCCTCTTTGGGCAGTTGTCTCCAGGAAAAAAAATGTAAAAATGGCCGATGCCCTGAGATTTTAGGGCAAAATTATTTCCTATATTTTATGTAATAGTTTCATAAAACAGTTATTCTGTATCTGAAACACCTAAATGTTATCAGAAACAGAATAAGCAACTAAAATGCTACAAGAATAAGCTTTTATTTAGGCAAAAAAGTGAAGTTCTGTCTTTTGTACTGGTTATGGGTATGTTTTGGTCTGCAAAATCTGATGTTTGTACCACAACTGTCCCACTTTGGGCATTTGAAAAGTTGGCAACCCTACTTGTGGGCCATTTTAAGCCTAGCCAATTACTCTTTGTGAGAATCAAACCCTGCACCTTATGTTCGTGCAGTAAATACCTTAACAATTATGACAACCTCCCACCCATTAAGGGGAAATTCACTGAAAGTCTCACTCATTAATTTTACTGCCCTTCTTCAGAGGTGGTACTACCCCAGAGAATGTTTGGATTAGTAAGAGCTGTGGTAGTGAAGCCCAAAAAGTGACTGCGTTATCGTGCAAAACTCCAGGATGACCCACTTTGGAACAGAGCAAACTCAAGTTGGACTTTTGATGAGTTTTTCTTGATGAACATGACACCTGTACTAAAAGGCTAAAGAAGGAAGCACAGAGGAAAAAATGAAAATGGCTGTTCTGTGGGAGGAGTTAATGTGTATAGATAAGAAGGGAGAGGACCTGTATACGTCACCTGATACATAACTGAGTACATCGTTTTAGTTTGGGACAGTAACTCTAACATTAACATCACTGCTTTTGTCTATTATCTGGAAGACATTCCTAAGTGGAAACTGTGTACTCACTGTCCAATTCACTTTCTTCTGTTGCTGAACATTTGTTTGGTTAAAAATGTAACTTGTCCAGAATTAAACCTCTATGACAGTACACTAGGTTGTGAATTAACTCATTTTGCTCTAATCTGTGGTAAATTAAATGGTAATTTATTTATTTAGTGTGCGTATATGTGTGCATGCCTTGTATACATATATGTATCTGTTTGTCTTTGTGTAGGTCTGCAAATTTGGAAACATCCCAAAATATAAAGTATGTGTCCACTACCCAGACCACATTTATCTTTGTTGAACACTAGTATGGCCCTTCTTTTCCACTGACCTTCTCATTGTAATATACTGTCTGCTGTATTGCCTGCTACTAAGAAAGATTTGCTTTATAGTAACTGTGACGATTGGGGAGAGATGGGCGAAGGCTGCCGGCTTAGTCAAATAGAATTTGATATAGAATTCTGGCATTTGTAAATAAATCTAAAATATAGGCATGTTTCTTGAGTGTAAAGAATACTGTGAAATGTGGAACTGCAAAATATGTGACAACATTGCACTCTACTGGCCCACTGAAGCAGTTGTACCCTTTCATGTTAGAATTTGGCTCCAGGGCGGCTGGATGAAGATTTCATGCCCATTGTTTTAAGGCTAAAGTTTATGACTAGAATTTAGATGTGGAAGGTGCCCTATTGCTCTAGTTTCTGCTGGCATCTACATGTGAAATGTCTTGTATTGTTGTAAGTTTCTGAGGAGGTGTTAGATTGATAAATAATGCAGTTTGTGGCCTGAGAACTCAGACCAGGTGTTAAGATGATGCAATATGAATACTGGGAAAACCTAAGTGTCAAAAATGATGTAATTTTGGGAGGGCCTTAGAGACATGTTTGTTAGTAATGTTTAAATACTATTTCTCACAAGAGACTAAAAAGCATTTTGACTTTGGACATCTATCTTATCAGCACTCTGCCTTGTGCTCACATTTAAGTTTTAGCACTGTGATTTATTGTAGGAATAGTTAAAGCTAGTAAAAATTAATTAGGTATTTTTCTTTGAAATCAGACCTGTCCTACTGTATTATTTTAAGTTTCTGTGTGATCTCTGAACTCTTATATATCTCTGTGGTGTAGTAGTTTTGTCTTGTGTTTTAATTATTTAGTATATTTTTAAAACCTTCTACCTGTGGCTGCTTTGTGTAGAGATAATCTCTAGAGTACATTGCATATTTATAGAGGTTATTGTAATAGGCCACTCTAAAGTAAGCCTTGACTGTTAGTCATACTACCATTGGATATTAATTGGATTGGATATTAATATTGCACGGTAATAATTGGACACCCTTTTAAGGGCCTTTTAGTAGCTGATATTATTAACTGAGTGGTGGCAGTAATTACTACTATATAGTCTGGGTAAAGGGGCACAGTTGGCAAATCTGTGTCAGCCTTTCCTAGGAGTGTCTGTGAAGTTCTATAAATACTTATCTCAAAGTGTGTGTGTGTGTGTGTGTTGTGTCAGCTACTTGGCAGGGACACGAAGCACTGGTTGGACAGAGAGGGTACTGGAGGTTTTAGCTTGCCCAGTTAGGCTAAGACCTGGACCCTATAGCTGTGCCTGTGGGGAGTCTAATTTGGGGACCTGGTGAGCAAGGGAGCAACCAGACCCAGACTGACTGATCTCTGTGTGCACTTAAGAGAAATTGTACTTTACTGTGTGTGTTAGTTATCCTTTCCTCTTCTAGGAGACAACCTCCCTGGTTCTAGTGGTGAGGATTGAGGCTCCTTGATTGCTGGGCCAGGGCAGTGATGGGATCTACTTCACACGAATTGGCTTGTAGTGGTGTGGGTAGAGCGATTTCCTGTAGCTTATGTACAGTGATCTCTAAAAATGTTTTGTACTCTAAAACAGACACACAGTGCATACTCAGACTTCAGATCACAATTGTTTTATTTCTTTTGTAAGCTTAGTGTTAGTCAGGGTGAGTAGGCAGCATGTCAGCAGAAGAGTATGGAAAGCTGACAAGGAGCCAGCTGGCAGAGATGTGCCAGGCTAGGGGACTGGTGCATGGAAACCTGACTAAAACAGACCTGATTGCAGCCTTGGTTACAGCTGCATCAGAGAACAGCAGCCTGGAGGACAATCAGACTGACAGTGGAGATATAATATCCTAGGAGAATGGACAGCGTAACCTTTCTGCAGTGGACTTAAAATCCAGCTGGAGCTAAAGAGACTTGAGTTGGAGGCCAGGCATATGGAACTAGAAGCAGCCAAGAAAATAAGGAGTCTACAAACTGAGGAAAATGAATGGCAGAGGAGGCATGAGAGGGAAATGCCGACTCTTCGCCAGAGTCATGGAGGTAATGGGGAAGGGAGTAACCGGACCCCAGAAGCACAAAGGGTCAGTAAATTTCTTACACAGTTTAAAGAGGGGGATAATTTTGATAGCTTCATTCATAAGTTTGAGCGGGTATGTAAACAGTATGAAGTTGACCAAGGGCTCTGGATACAGTTCCTGGCCCCCTTACTCCATGGTAAAGCTGTAACTTCTTTAGCAAAAATGCATGACACTGACTGTTTTGATTATACTGCTGTAAAAAGACATTTATTAGAATGTTTTAAGCTAACACCTGAAATGTATAGGAAAAGGTTTCTTGAGCATAGACGCAAGGCAGATGAAAATGTATGTGAATATGTTGTTGAACTGAGCACTTATTTTCACAGCTGGGTTTGTGGATGTCAGGTCACCACTTTTGAAGGGCTGGCAGACCTTTTGGTAAGGGAACAAGCCCTTAGCACTTTGCCTGAGGACATGAGGATCTGGTTAGCTGATAAACAGTGTGCTACTTCAGAGGAGTTAGGGAAGAAGGGAGACCTATACCTAGCAATCAGGGCAGCCCTGCACAGAAAAGGGACCCCCAGTACTGCTCATGGGTCTAAAGGAACCCGTGGTGAGCAGCACAGACTGCCCCAATAGAATCCGCCAGTAGCAGGGGAAGCCACTAGTCCAGGTACACATCCAGGAGCTAGGGTTAAATGTTTTGAATGCAACCAGTGGGGCCAAGTGGCATACAGGTATCCACAGAGGCAAGGTGGGGAACCAAAGGTGAGGAAGCCAGTAAGTGGTAAATACAAAATGCCAATAGTGGGTTGTCTTGAGACAACAGGGGTATGGAACTACCATACTGCAGATGTCCTGAGAGGGAAAGATTTGGATGAGGCAGTACTATGTACTGATGCAGTTACATGCAGTGAGGCTAGGAGACAGGCATGTGGGTCTGGTAGTCTGGGGGAGACCCAGACAGACTGCATACTTGCAGCCAGGATTGCTGAGGTGGTCACTTCAGGGAGTGAGCTACGCTGTAGCAGTGAGACTGAATGTGAGCTACAGCTGCTTGTGGGTACTGATGTTCCCTTGGACAGGGTAACTGCAAAGGTAGAGGTGAGTAGTAGTACCCAGGCTTGCCAGTGAGGAACTGCTGTCAGAGGATGCCAGACTTCCTGTGGAAGGGGAGCTGGGAAGGGTTACAAAGAGAGAATTGAGACAGGCTCAGCTCTCAGACCTTACATTGCAAGGCTTGAGGCAGGTAGCTAGGGAGGCACCTGATTCTCAAGGGAAGGGGGAATCTGTATACTGGAACAAAGGGTTACTGTACAGAGAGAGGACCCCTGAGGGAGGGCTAGAAGGTGAAAGAGTACAGCAGTTGGTAGTGCCTAGAGCTTACCGTCTGGCACTTCTAGCCATAGCCCATGATATTCCCTTTGCAGGTCATATGGGCATAAAACGTACAAAGAGGTGTATTATGCAAAACTTCTATTGGCCTGGAATTTCCAGAGATGTAGCAGGGTACTGCAGAACCTGTAAGCAGTGCCAAAAGGTAGGCAAGGCAGGAGACAAGATGAGAGCTCCATTTATGCCTTTGCCTGTGATTGAGGAGCCATTTCAAAGGGTAGCTATGGATACTGTGGGTCCTCTGAGTACCCCAAGTTCCACAGGGGAAAAGTATATCCTAGTGATTGTAGATTATGCTACACGATACCCTGAGGCAGTGGCTTTGTCCTCCATTGGGACAGAGAAGGTGGCAAATGCTTTGCTAGAGATTTTTACCAGGGTAGGTTTCCTAAAGGAAACACTGTCTGACAGAGGTGCCAATTTTATGTCAGACCTGCTGGCTTGTCTGTGGAAGTCCTGTGGGGTGAAGCACATGAAGACCACCCCCTACCATCCCCAGACTAATGGTCTTGTTGAGAGGTTAAACTCTACAATCAAGTCCATGCTACGGGCATTTGCAGATCAGTTTAAGAGGGAGAGGGACAAATATTTGCCCCATTTGTTGTTTGCTTACAGAGAGGTTCCCCAGGAATCCACAGGTTTTTCACCCTTGGAGTTGCTGTATGGGCATAGGGTGAGGGGACCTCTAGATTTAATTCCAGATGAGCAGGAAGGTGAGTGTGAGTCTCACAAGGAGTCTGTTGTGGCACATGTCCTGTACCTCAGGACAAGGCTCAGGGAACTCATGGGCCTGGCCCAGGAGAACTTGGCAGAAGCCCAACAACAGAAAAAGGTGTGTTATGACAGGAATGCTCGAGCTAGAGAGTATGCTGTAGGGCAGCAGGTGATGGTTCTCATTCCTGTCAGACACAACAAGTTGCAAGCAGCTTGGGAAGGACCCTACAAGGTGGTAAGAAAGGTAAGTGATGTTAACTACATGGTGGTAGTGCTAGGCAGACGGCATGGGCACAAATTGTACCATGTTAACGTGATGAAACCTTGCCATGATAGGGAGGTCCTTGTGCTGAGCATTTGCAGTGGATTGCAGGAAGAGTCTGAGGGAGATCTAGGGTTCTGATCTCCTCAGTGAGGCTCGGGCTGACACCTTAGTGGAAGGGGTAGCAATGTCCCAGCAGCTATCTCCTACCCAAGTTCGAGAAATCCGAGCAGTGTTGCAGGAGTTTGGGGGCATGTTCACCGGGAAACCAGGGAGCACCCACCTGGTGCAGCACCAGGTGGATACAGGACCCCAAAGGCCTATCAGGCAGGCCCCTTATAGGGTGCCTGAGAGAGTCAAACAGACTCTGAGGGAAGAGGTACAGGAGATGTTGGAACTAGGGGTGATTCAAGAGTCCAACAGTCCTTGGGCCTCACCAGTGGTGTTGGTGCCAAAGATGGATGGCAGCAGCATGTTCTGTGTGGATTACAGGAAATTAAATAGTCACACAGAGACGGATGCTTACCCCATGCCTAGGACAGATGAGGCCCTAGAGCAGCTGGGTGGGGCTAAGTATCTTACAACCATTGAGCTTACCAAGGGATACTAGCAGGTGCCCTTGACTCCCAGTGCTAGAGAGAAGTCAGCCTTTGTGACTCCTTTTGGCTTGTATGAGTTCACAAAGATGCCCTTTGGGATGAAGAATGCCCCAGTGACTTTCCAGAGGCTGGTAGATCATATCTTAGCAGGAGCAGGAGGGTTTGCCCTTGCTTACATGGATGATATTGCTATCTACAGCCATTCATGCCAAGAGCACCTTCAGCATGTCAGGGATGTGCTGGGCAGACTACAGAGGGCAGGGTTGAACATTAAGATGAGCAAATGTCAGGTGGGTATGGCAGAGGTCTCCTACCTAGGACATAGAGTGGGGAGTGGTAAGAAAAGGCCAGAACCTGCCAAAGTGGAAGCTATTCAGGCATGGCCTGCACCTGTTATAAAAAAGTAGGTGAGGGCATTCTTGGGGACAGCAGGGTACTACAGAAAGTTCGTTCCCAATTATAGTACCATAGTTACTCCCCTAACAGACCTGACAAAGAAGAACAGGCCATATAAAGTAGTGTGGACCCCAGCATGTGAGCAGGCATTTTAGAAGCTTAAGGAAGCTTTGGGATGACCTCCTGTGTTAGCCAGTCCAGACTACAGCACAGACTTTGTTGTGCAGGTGGATGCTTCAAACTATGGAGTGTGGGCTGTACTTAGCCAGAGTTCTTCAGAGGGAGAAGTGCACCCAGTGGTTTATCTCAGTCGTAGGCTCCAACCCATGGAGGAATGCTATGCAGCGGTAGAAAAGGAATGTCTAGCCATAGTGTGGGCACTACAAAACATTCAGCCTTATCTGTATGGATGAAAATTCACTGTGATGACAGATCACAACCCTCTACCATGGCTAAACAGAGCCAGTCAGCAAAATGCCAAGTTGCTAAGATGGAGTCTGGGGTTGCAAGCATATGATATGTCAGTTCAGCACCACAGTGGGAGTAGCAATGCTAATGCAGATGGGCTCTCAAGACAGGGAATGGAGTGAGGTACACCCAGATAGACCTGACACTCTCAAGCAATGTTTCTCAAGGGGCACTTGAAAAACTTGCTTGAGTTCCCTGGGGGGGAAGAGATGTGACAATTGGGGAGAGATGGGCGAAGGCTGCCAGCCTAGTCAAATAGAATTTGATATAGTATTCTGGCATTTGTAAGTAAATGTAAAATACAGGCATGTTTCTGAGTGTAAAAAAATACTGTGAAATGTGGAACTGCAAAATATGTAACAACATTGCACTCTACAGGCCCACTGAAGCAATTATACCCTTTCATGTTAGAATTCGGCTCCAGGGTGACTGGATGAAGATTTCATGCCCATTGTTTTAAGGCTAAAGTTTATTACTAGAATTTAGATGTGGAAGGTGACTTATTGCTCTGGTTTCTGCTAGCATAAACATGTGAAATGTCTTGTATTGTTGTAAGTTTCTGAGGAGGTGTTATATTGCTAAATAATGCAGTTTGTGGCCTGAGAACTCAGACCAGGTGTTAAGATGATGCAATATGAATACTGGGAAAAACCTAAGTGTCAAAAATGATGTAATTTTGGGAGGGCCTTAGAGACATGTTTGTTAGTAATGTTTAAATACTATTTCTCACAAGAGACTAAAAAGCAGTTTGACTTTGGACATCTATCTTATCAGCACTCTGCCTTGTGCTCACATTTAAGTTTTAGCACTGTGATTTCTTGTAGGAATAGTTAAAGATAGTAAAAATTAATTAGGTATTTTTCTTTGAAATCAGACCTGTCCTACTGTATTATTTTAAGTTTCTGTGTGATCTCTGAACTCTTAGATATCTCTGTGGTGTAGTAGTTTTGTCTTGTGTTTTAATTATTTAGTATTAAATATTTTTAAAACCTTCTACCTGTGGCTGCTTTGTGTAGAGATAAGCTCTAGACTACATTGCATATTTATAGAGGTTATTGTAATAGGCCACTCTAAAGTAAGCATTAACTGTTAATCATACTACCATTGGATATTAATATTGCACGGTAATAATTGGACACCCTTTTAAGGGCCTTTTAGTAGCTGATATTATTAACTGAGTGGTGGCAGTAATTACTACTGTATAGTCTGGGTAAAGGGGCACAGTTGGAGAATCTGTGTCAGCATTTCCCAAGAGTGTCTGTGAAGTTGTATAAATACTTATCTCAAAGTGTGTGTGTGTGTTGTGTCAGCTACTTGGCAGGGACACGAAGCACTGGTTGGACAGAGAGGGTACTGGAGGTTTTAGCTTGCCCAGTTAGGCTAAGACCTGGACCCTATAGCTGTGCCTGTGGGGAGTCTTATTGGGGACCTGGAGAGCAAGGGAGCAACCAGACCCAGACTGACTGTGATCTCTGTGTGCACTTATGGGAAATTGTACTTTACTGTGTGTTATTAGTTATCCTTTCCTCTTCTAGGAGACAACCTCCCTGGTGTTAGTGGTGAGGATTGAGGCTCCTTGATTGCTGGGCCAGGGCACAGTCGTCACAGTAACAATCAACAATCAACCACTAATTTTCTCTTTGGGACAGTTTAATGAAAGGTTGTGCCTCTGACTGCCCCAGAAGGCATGGGTAGATATATCACAGTATACATGACATTTGCAATCATATTGCTTTGCATGTTCCCTTCCCCAGCATTTAGCACGATTATATTTCATAAAGCCCCCATTGCAGTTGTTTAAGGCTCCTTTCTTGCCAACCTTCACTGTCTAGACTTTTCTTCAGATACACCTCCTGCAACTTGATTGAGCATTTTGCTGTAGAATAAAAGTCACTGAGTGATGTCTGTCTGAGAGTGTTGTGACTGAGAATGTTTTTGTCTGTCCCATCAGAGATGGTTACATGTTTTGCATGTATGCCCCTTGTCCTTTGTTATTGCTGTGTAATCAGATGTTCAAGTCCTCTGAGCTTCAGTTTTTAAGAAATTATTGCGTAAACCTCTGTGTACATTGTTGCACTTTCCACAGCCTGCCCTTTCACATTTGCATCATTTGTGGGCTACTTGAACACACTGGCATACCTAATACAGGGTTGTGTAATTTTGGATGGTCTGAACCTGAAGCACACTTTCCACAGCAGGCTCTGTTTTCAGTAAAATGGTAGATGTCTGGATTAGTCAGTATATAAGTACCACAATGCCAGCATTTTCAGATTCAGAAAAATTAAATGAAAACAGGTATTTGATTGCTGTACTTCAGTTTCATGTTATAAAATTCAGTATTTAAAGATTTCCAAGAAGATGGGAAATATTTCTTAAAGGGTTCTGATTTAATAATCTGCATATTTCCAGGATCTGATCTGGGTAATGAAGATTAGAATATTTTGTCTTTGTATCTCTAATAATTGTAAGTCAAACTTTGCAGCAAAAGCTCCTGATACAGAGTTGCAAGATAATAAACTTCCACTAGGTTATCGATTTAAGATGCATTTTCTTTTCAGTGCAGGAGAAGTACAGGAATCTGGTTACTTTTATAATAAATATTGTAACTCATTTCTGCATGTTCCTCCTACATAATTCTTCCTTATCCATAACACACAATTTTATTTTTCCTTTTTCTTCCTTCCTTTCTTTTCCCCCTTCTTTTCTTTATTGTACTTCTTCCTCTTTTAAATTATTCAGCAGTTACCCCCAGACTTTCTGTCTAGGGGGTTCCACTTAATTTTATGTGAACTATACGCCACCTGTCGTTCCTACCACATTTCCTTCCTCTCTCCTGTCCTGTTGTTTCCCTATGTAGAAGAGTCTGCCATTGTGATTTAGGTATGCGATTCCCTCCTCTACCGTTACGTTACTGCATGATATACTCGCACTATATTGCTTCCTTTGCCATGTGTTGGTTTCACATTTGAATGTGTCCCGTTATGTTATTCCTGTATTTGCAGCCCCTAGTAAGGAGAGTCAGACTAGCGTCACTTTCTTGATTAACGTAGATGAAATAGAGTGAATTATTATACCTGTGTGCTGTCAATGGAAGTAAGTCTGTCTGTCTATTATAAGGCTACGTTTTGGTTAATTTTCCTCCTTTTATAATTTAAAACCTTTCAAATACAAGAGAATGCAGCTTACAATTTATAACCAGGTAGTTTAGTATATTTTTGTTACTACATGGTGGGCAGCTAAAAACATTACCCAGGAAAGCTATATGTTTTGTCACACATTAGGTTTTTCATTTTCTCCCATTTGTGGGGCTAAAAATTAAAACTGATAATTTCCGACAAGGCAACCTTTCACTTGAACAGATCAATTATTTTCAAATATTATGCAGGTATACTAAATGACATTAGTATTTATTATCACTGTTTTCAGCTATTTCTCATTCATTTTGGGAATTTACCCTTCTTAACTTCAAATATGCTAGGAAGCAAAACAACATAGGTATTTATCCTGGCTTTGATTTAACAGACAGCCGAGCAAATCTTGATAATAATTACAATAGGAAAGGTCTGCCTGTTACATAGAAACAGTATTAACAGAATTTGGCTAAGGTTGGGGACTATCCTGTGTAGGTAATTTTCCTGTGCAGGCCAAAATTTTAACTACTTCCAAATGGCTCATAATATAATTTAAGTAAAATTTTTAGTTCAACTTAAAGTCACTGAGACAGCATTAAGTAAAGGCAGGGGATGTGAAGGTGTCAAACACAAGTGATAAACACAAAGATGAGTCCAATCACAGAAGGCAAGGAAGTTGAATGTTGTACAGGGCACCATTTCAGGAAATATGTAACCAGCTGTCTTGTGTTTTATATATTAAAAGCACCATCTTATGAAAGACTTAGAATTCCCTCCTTTTCAGACAGTGCTTATCCCAATTGTACATAATGAGGGTACATGGAAAACTCTGATATCAACAGTTTTAAGCAGTGTCTGACTAATAATGGTGGTGTTGTCCTGTATTAGTACGTTCCCATTCTGGGACTTGTCTCTCACCATTACTGTAATGTAATATAGTTGGGCCTTTGCTGTATATCAGTGCTAATTATCATACTACGCATTCAGTTAGTCATGACATTCATCTTTTTATGCAGATTCCTGAACAGCACAATAATGTGCAGGTTGTTCTGTTCATTCTTTTGTAGAGACAAAGTCTATCAATAGAGAAAAAAATCTGAGCATGTAGCAAAAAAAAAAAATGTGGGCACAGGAAGACAAAAAGACACTTCACAGGAGGCATACCTGTCAGGAGTGCCACATATTTCACATTTTGTTGCAGTAACTTTTCATGGCTCTTTGAAAATGTACACTATATTCTTTTTATTGTATTTTATTAGTGTTCTGTACTTGGCTTGGTCTACGAGGAGGCTCAGCTACTCATGTAGGATGTTTTCCATGCATCTATACATACTTGCTTTAAGTCTCTTCTGCCCTCAAGGTTGTGCCCATTGTGGCCTCTATACCACCAAATAAATGGATCAATAAGAAGTAACTACAGAGAATTCCATATAATTAAATACGCATCTCCATGATACACCAGCGCATGGAACATTGCAGTACCGGAACCCAGTGAAGGAGGTTGCATTACTTCTTTTTGTTTGGTCCCCTTTGCGTTCCCTCAAGCTGATCATCAGCTGCTGTTTAGGGCTACTGGTAGAACTATGTTTTACTTTAATGTCCATGATGCTATCTCTTGGGGTTGGAACTGTACCACTGGCAGATTGAGAAGAGGAGTGGGGTTGAAACAGACCAGCAGCTGACAGGATTACATGTAGTGTTCTGCATGCCAAGAGATTTTTTTGTGTGCTCTAACTGGGTGGGGCAATTGGCATTACACACATCACCGCACAGAACGTCAGTTAGGTCCAGTCCCCTTTCAATTCAAAAATGCTAACAGCACTCTGTGTTACATTTATATTAGTGTTCCAATCACTGGGGATGTGTCACATTGTGAACAGAACCCCTTCCTCTTAGACTGGGCAAACCAGTAAAAAGCCATTCCTTCTCACCCTCCCACTTGACCCCTGCAGTACCTGAGGCTCTAGCTGAATGTGGGATGGGTGGGCTGTAGTCAGGTTTACGTCTGTCTCTTTGTCACAGAGTTGAGTTTAATGATGCTTGTTTTTGCTGATGTTACCAGTACTGCTCACAGTAACATTGTAACAGTACCTTGAGCCCTTTGATGTACTGTCTGCCTTCCTCTGTTACTTTGGGTTTATTCACTTCTTTAATACCATAAAACTCCACTGCCAATCATCTGCAGATGGTTGTTTCACTGTGGCGACCCCAACAGGAAAAGCTGAAAGGAGACAAAGAAGAAGAATCTGCTTTTAAATGACAAGTGCCAGGCTGTGCGTTTTCTGTTTCTGGGTTTCAAAGCCCCACGAACATCCTTCATATGAAAATCCATCAGCCATTTTCCTGACTGTTGTTATAATTGTGTCAAGACTCTGGCTCCAGTTTCCACCTACTGAAGTACCTTTTTTGACTGCAGTCTGACATTCTCTGCAGAAGGTTTGATCTCATAGCAGAGGCTCCCTTCACAGTTATGGCAGAAGAGCATAGACTACTTATTGCAACATTGTTACTTGATTCAGCCAGCTGGTACCATTTCTGTCTTTTTGAGGAAATTCTTTACAAATATTTATTACTTCCTGTGATGTAATCAGTTTCTCATATGGTTTGAATGATCATTAAATCTACTCCAGAAGAGACTTGTGAGCAATGAAAAATTGTAACTAACTTTCTTACTGGAAATAACGTCCAGATAGATGTGGACTACATCTCTTGCCTAATGCGGTTTTTCAGTTTCTCAGTAAAATCTGTAACAGATCTAACCTCTTCCATAGTAACCAGTGCTATGTTGGGAGTATTATGGAAACATCTCTCTTGTATCCATGGCAGACAGAGCCAAGAAATAGCCCATCTTGCTTTATAAATGAATTAAGAGTACCCAAGATCTCTACATATTTTGTAAGCCTCCTAGTACCTAGCGAGCCTTGCTGGGCACTGCTAAAGGATACAATGATGCTGAAAAAAACAGACTAGGTACCTACATTGTCTGTATGGGAAGCGTAAGGTGGGTTACAGATTAGGTACCTACACCATCTTTATGAGAAGAGTAAGGTGGGTCACAGACTAGGTACCTACATCGTCTGTATGGCAAGAGTAAGGTGAGTCACAGACTAGGTACCTACATCATCTGCATGGGAGGAGTAAAGTGGGTCACAGACTAGGTACCTACATTATCTGTATTGGAAGAGTAAGGTGGGTTACAGACTAGGTACCTACATTGTCTGTATGGGAAGAGTAAGGTGGGTCACAGATTAGGTCCCTACATTGTCTATATGGGAAGAGTAAGGTGGGTCACAGACTAGGTACCTACATCGTCTGTATGGGAAGAGTAAGGTGGGTCACAGATTAGGTACCTACACTGTCTATATGGGAAGAGTAAGGTGGGTCACAGACTAGGTACCTACATCGTCTGTATGGGAAGAGTAAGGTGGGTTACAGATTAGGTACCTACACCATCTTTATGAGAAGAGTAAGGTGGGTCACAGACTAGGTACCTACATCGTCTGTATGGGAAGAGTAAGGTGCGTCACAGACTAGGTACCTACATCATCTGCATGGGAGGAGTAAAGTGGGTCACAGACTAGGTACCTACATCATCTGTATTGGAAGAGTAAGGTGGGTTACAGACTAGGTACCTACGTTGTCTGTATGGGAAGAGTAAGGTGGGTCACAGATTAGGTCCCTACATTGTCTATATGGGAAGAGTAAGGTGGGTCACAGACTAGGTACCTACATCGTCTGTATGGGAAGAGTAAGGTGGGTCACAGATTAGGTACCTACACTGTCTATATGGGAAGAGTAAGGTGGGTCACAGACTAGGTACCTACATCGTCTGTATGGAAAGAGTAAGGTGGGTCACAGACTAGGTACCTACACCATCTTTATGAGAAGAGTAAGGTGGGTCACAGACTAGGTACCTACATCATCTTTATGGGAAGAGTAAGGTGGGTCACAGAGTAGGTACCTACATCGTCTGTATGGGAGGAGTAAGGTGGTTCACAGACTAGGTACCTACATCGTCCGTATGGGAAGAGTAAGGTGGGTCTATAACAAAATCCAATGCAGAAGAAATGAGATGGGGCTATTTTTCTTTTTAATTTAACAATGACTGAGTATTGGAGGGTGGGAATGAGGCACTACTCTTGTGATTTAGCAGCAGAAAATTGTTGACTTATGTTGTTGCTGAACTGTGTTCCATTTAACAGTATTTAACTGGAAATAATGAGAGGTTCTCCAGTGGATCAAACTCACTATCACACATCTACAGTTTGATTATAATTCTGTCAGTATCAGTAAGTGCTTAATGCAGTGTTCTCTGAAATGTTCTAACCCATGACAGATCCATTAAAGGTTGTTCTTACCAAAACAGGTCTCATTTCTGCAAGGAAATGTATAAAAGGATGTGTAAATAATACTTGATTTGAGCTAACATAAGAATGCAGGGATCCTTAGTGGTAATTTTTGCTTGGGTTAGGGAAATAGAATGAATTTTAATACCTTTGACCTGCAGATTCAAGTTTATGTAAATCTCACAGAATAAATTTATGCCCCCCTACTTAAAATTCCAGACTGTTAGCTCTTAAATCTATCCAGTTTACCCTTCCTTTTTTTTAAGTCCTTCTCTTTGATTTTTATCCTCTCTCTTACAGCTGGTCTTATCCCTGCGGAGTGTAATCATGCCATTATCTTTCTCTTTCATAAGATACTCTGACCTAAAGGTCTTTGTTGTTATAAGCATACATGTACATTGTCCCTCTGGAAAAGTGGTGGAAAGGATTGCTTGATGGCAAATACTGAAATTCATTGACAAGCATGATATCTATTTTAGATGGCAGTAGAGCTGGTTATGTTACAGTACCTTCTCTGCCTGCCCTTTTACACTCCACATGGATTATGGCCTTCTTATACACATTTTATTTAATAATCCTGTGGTGAGCATTTGGTTCCACTGCTGAAATTTGTCTCAATTGCAATTATATATGTGTCTTCTTAAAAAGATTAACTGGTTCCCAATTCAGGAGTGTCCATTCTTTCCAAAGATCTCCTTATTATGTAAGTTTCTTTAGTAAGGCTTTTTGAGTGAGCATGCACTCTTCTTTAGCTATTGGTGAGACTGTTCTGCTAGATAGGTCTGCTGTATTTTTGGGATAGGTTAATTGGACGACAAAAAAGGGAAACTGGCTAGACTTAAAATGGCCTGCAAGGGCAGCTAGCCTAGTATTTATCTGTGAACCTATAAGTCATATGTCTCCTTGTTGTTTTGATGTGCTATATTAGTGGATTACACTTTAACTTAAAAGCAATTGTTGCCTTGTAATTTTTGCCCTGAGTTATGGCTGAAAATGCTACATGGACCGGTTTGCATATCTGGTAACTAAGTGAACATGTCCTTCTATTCTCATGTTGCAATATTTATTACTGTAGGGAGGTTGCTGCTTGCACCACCAGACATCCAGCCAGTATAACAAAGTCTTAGGAGCAGGGGTACATGCGACATTTGATGTCAGAGTCATAAACCAACATTGGCTATAAAGGTGACATCTGCATGTACCCACTTCAGAACTGTTCTGCCACAGTGATCTTCGGACTTCAGATCACCAGCTTCAGAAAGCAGTTCTCTCATTTGATGGCCGTCTGTTTCAGGTAAGTACCCTTTGGGTTTTTTGTTTTCTATTCATTAGCTTTTCAGATGCACATGTCAACTAAAAACTGAAAGTGTGCTTGTGGAAGACAAATTCCACACAAAGAAGCACATGATAAGTGCTTGTTTTTTCTAGGGGAGGCCCACGACCAAATGTCTTGCGACATTTGTAAATCGTCTGTGCCTAAAACTCTTTGGAGCTGTCTGGCTGCTCTCAATCTCTATCTAGAGAACCAGAGACTCTGGCATCTAGCATTAGGTATGGAGGGCGGGGTAGGTACTTCCGATGAGCTGCCTAGGAAGAAGGCCAAAAAGTTAGGCTCGATGCTCATGCTGCACCACAGGAGTCTGGTGAGACTCTCGTGTTAGCCCAGGGTCCCATCAGATGCCTGTTTCTCATTTGGAACTGTGAGCCATAATAGAAGCCGGCCTGACAGAAATGCTGAGTACGTCTACTGAGGTTGATCAGCCATCAGTCCCTGATGGTGAGGGGGAACTATGACTCGTGGCATCGGAGGGCCTACTCCTGCTTTGCAATCCTCCCAATGTCGGCTTCTAACTCCACCCATCCTTCAACTCCCCTGAAGAAAAAACAAAAAGAATATAGAACAGTAATCTGCCCTTGGATGAGAAGTTTTCTCCCAAAATCTTTTCAGGGCATTCCAGACCCTACAATCACAGGTACCTCCACTTGCTCCTATTCCTGTGCAGGCCTTAGAAGAGTCAGAGGAAGAATACTACTCCTCTGAAGACTCCCTTACCTATTGCTCTCAAATTGAATCCCCCAAGGACTTTATTACCCCTGAGGAAGAGGACTCTATCAATCCTGAATGTTCAGGAGAAGAATTTTCTTTTGGAGATACAATCTATCTCATGAGAGAACACGTCAAATGGCAGATCTCAGATGTCTCATAAACCAAAAATAGGTACTTTGAATTACTTCAGATGAATCAACCCTCACCATCTGCAGTCCCTCCCTTCCTTCCAACCTTTCAAGATACCTTTTTGGCTGCTTCACAGGCCCCTGATTCTCAACCCCCAGCTTCTAAGTGGCCAGATATGTTCTATAAAGGTCCTCAGGATACCCATTACCTGTTTAAGAATGCCCCCCCCTGCAGACCCTGCAGTCATAGCAGTCTCAGCTGATAAATCCTCCAGGCAGCTGCCTTCTACCTCTTTATTCTCTACTGACAAGGACAGCAAGCTTATGGATAGGCTAGGGAAGAAGGTCTATACTTCTTCCACTCTTGCCATCAGAGCCCTAAACTATCAAACCCCCATGATCAAGTTTGTTCTAGACACCCTTTCTAAGGCTGCAGCCCTCTTTCCTGATGAACCAGACTCACCTGCTAAGGCCCAACTAAACTCCCTTCTCTCCACTGCCGCACAGGCGACAAGGCACTCCATTAAGTGCAGTTACAATTCGATGGAGGCCTCTTCTAAATCTGCAGCTTCAGGCTCTGTATTGCAAAGATATTCTTGAGTGTGGCTACAACCTCTCCCTGTGGATGTATATACCAAGTTGCTGGATGCTCCACTAGATAATAAGACCTTTTTTGGTGAAGCATTTGCAGAACTCCTCAAATCCCTGCAAGAAAAGGGAAAGGAGTTGCAAAATTTAAAACATTTATGGGTTTCACCTATCCCTAGGTACCATAGAAACTACCCTGAAAGGACTACCTTTGTTAGGAGACAGTCTTCTCATTCTGCTCCACCACAGGCTAAAGGATGGAGGCAATCTAGAAAACATTCCACTCCTAGACCCCTTCCTCTGGTAATAACACTCCCTTTTGGAGGCAGCCTGACCAGGACAGAACCCCTCAACTGTGACTCAAACCCACTACCTCTCTCCACCCCCTGTCCATTCACCTCACCCTCACCTTACCCTCCTGGCAGAAGATCACCTCAGAGGGCTGGGTCCTCTCCATAATTCAAAAATGTTATTTTATGACTTGCTGGGCTCTACCCTCCTTCTAGGGGTACCCCAACCCCCTTCAAGTCATCTCCATCTTTCCCCCTCTATTCTGGTTCAACTTCAAGCCCAGGGCACCATAGAAAGGGTCCCACTACACCAGCTAAACAAGGGATTTTACTCAAAGATGTTTTTGGTCCCAAGAAAGGATGGTCCTTTGAAACCAATTCATGATTTGTCCATACTCAACCTTTATCTCAAGGTTCCCACCTTCAGAATGCTCACCTTGCAGCTGCTGTTGCCCCTTATCCCCCACCAAGCCTTTATGGTATCCTGGATCTGAAGGACGCCTACCTTCAAATTCCTGTTCACCACTGCTACAGGAAATTCCTACATTTCTCAATAGGTTTCTTGCATTTTCAATTTTCTGTATTACCCTTTGGGCTCTCCACAGCCTCCAGGGTGTTCACAAAGTGTCTAGCACCAGTGATTGTGCACTGCAGAACACAGGGCATTCAAATATACCCATATCCAGATGACCTGTTAATACTTCACCAGGACCTTCACACCCTGCAACATCACCTACTACTGGTGACCAGAACCCTGGCAGACCTAGGGTTCACTGTGAACCACGAGAAGTCCCACCTGACCCCTGCAGAAGACCTAGTCTTTCTATGGTGCAGGATAAGAACTGACAAGATGGCAGCCTTCATTCCCTGCCAGAAGGTAAAAGACCTCGCTCTTTACCTTCAGAAGCTTCTCTCTCTCTTCAAACACTTTCAGCCAGAGAATTCCTGAGAGTCCTGGAACACATGGCATCCTTGATAACAATACTCCCTCTGTCAAGGCTGCATATGAGGAAGATCCAGTGTGTACTAAAGACTCACTGGAATAAACATTCTCATCCTCTGGATGTCTCCCTCCCCGTACTACCATGCCTGAAGAAAGAGTTGGAATGGTGGATTACAACCATCAGTCTCAAACAGGGGATGCCCTTGCAGTTACCTCCACCCTCACATCAAATCTTCACAGATGCTTCAGACCTGGGTTGGGGGTAGTTTTACAACACCAGCAAAAACTAAGCAAAGTGCAGGGAGAATGGTCTCGACTAAGGAAAAGAGATCACATCAACATCAAAGAGATGAGGGTCCTTTTCTTAGCACTGCAGGTCTTCCAACCAGCCCTCCTACCAGGCACCTTGAAAGTAGTCACAGACAGTATGACTGTCTTGTGATACATACACAAGCAGGGTGGGACAAGTTCTTACTCTCTTTGCAGGCTAGCCATACAGATTTGGTCTCTTGCTTCATCTCTGCAAATCCACCTTCAAGCACTTTACATTCATTCAGCAGAGAATGCTATGGCAGACACTCTCAGCAGAACTTCTGGACCCTCTCATGAACGGATGTTTCACAGAGAGGTGTTCCTAGATCTTATACACAAGTGGGGTATTCCTCAGGCAGACCTGTTTGCCTCCTCCCAGAACAGGCAGATGCCTCTGTTTTGTATGAAGGATCCATATTCCCAGGCCTGGAAAGTGGAAGCCTTCTCTGTCTCTTGGGCGGGGATGTATCTTTATGCCTTCCCCCCTTCAGACTGATTCAGAAGGTCCTCCTGAAGATTCAGAGGGACAAACCAAAAATCCTGCTGGTGACTCTCTCTTCTGACCAAGACAGCATTGGTTTCCCATTCTTCATCTGCTAGACAAGGGCAATCACCACAGGTTACCCCACCATCTATACCTACTCACACAAGACAGGGGGACCCAATATACCCTCAGTTGAGCAATCTCAGGCTCACTTTATGGGCAATAATGTTCTGATCCCCTTCAGGCACCTATACTCAGAGGATGTACTCCATGTCCTGCAGGAGGCCAGGAATCCCAGTATCAGGAGAAATTATGTGGCAAAATGGAAAAGATTCTCCACATAATGTCATAAGAAAAAAACAGGACTCTGTATTCACTCCTGTACCCATGGTTCTTACTTACATGTGCGTTTCTCCATTCAGGACTAACATACTCTTCTGTTAAGGTCCACTTGTCTGCCATTTCCACTTGCCTTCCTTTGGTACCACCTCTGGCATCCAGATTAGAGGTTAAGCTGTTTCTAAAAGGGGTCCTCCATATCAGACCCCCCTCCTGCAAACCAATTCCTCCTACATGGGACCTGAATTTTGTCCTGGAAAAACTCACTTTACCTTCTTTTGAGCCAGCCCACTCTGCTTCACTGAAGCTATGTACCTGGAAAACAGTACTGCTGGTGGCCCTCACATCCGCCAGGAGGGTATGTGAAATCCAAGTCCTGATGGCCATCCCTCCTTACCTCATCTTCCATAAAGACAGGGTCTCCTTCAGGACTAACTCTTCTTTCATGCCTAAGGTGGTTAGTGAGCTATCCCTGAATCAGACCATTAACCTTCCTGTTTTCTTCCCTCAACCTCAGAGTTCCTCTGAAAGAACTCTACCTTCCCTAGATTTCCACAGACAACTCAGGTATTATCTGGACAAGACCAAACCCATTAGATTGTCTGACCAGATATTTGTCCTCTTTCGCCCAAGGGCCTTGGGGAAGGCAGGTTTCTAAACAGACTATCTCTTCATGGATGTCTAAGGCTATCTCTGCATGCTACTCCTTTAATGGCAAAACCCTACCTGAAAGCATGAGGGCTCATTCCACTAGGGCAGCTGCCTTCTTCAAGAGGGTAGACTACGCTTCTGTCCTAGAAGCTGCTACCTGGTCATCAGTCCATACTTTTACCAGACATTACAAACTAGAGTTGGCTCCTAGGGCCAGAAGCAGTTTTGCTAGGTCCATTCTACATAGCTTAATAGACCAGGGACCTCATCCCTCCTCCCAGGCTCATACCTAAAGTTTTGGTACTCTCCCTACAGTAATGAATACTGCAACATGAGAATAGAAGGACATAAAATAGTTGTGTAAGAACTTACCATAACCTTAGATGTCCTTCTCTTCCATATTGCAGTATTCAGTCCCACCCTCCTACCACCTCTTTATCTGTTTAGCCACTTGAGGGGACAGATTTCTCTCCAGCTACCTAACCTCAGCAACAGGCATATGGCTCCATGAGGCACCCTTTGGCCTGGTATTAAATGTGGGTCTGAAAAGCTTCCCCCTTTCTCTTCATTGCTTCCAGGGGTACTTCTGTATGTAGCAGTCCATTCTGAAGTGGGTAAGTGCAGACATCACCTTTATAGCCAATGTCGTTTTATGGCTCTGACATCAAACGTTGCACATACCCCTGCTCCTAACACTTTGGTATACTGGCCGGATGTCCTGTGCTGCAGGCAGAAACCTCCCTTCAGTAATGAATACTGCAACATGGAAGAGAAGGACATGTAAGGTCATGGTAAGTTCTTACACAACTATTCTTTGCTCTATCCTTCCCCTCCCCATGAACACACACATTTTCTTTTTTTTTTTTTTTTGTCCTGGGTGAGTTGCTGGGTGCTGATTTCATTCTTTTCCCTTATACATGTGATTACAGCAGTTTTTGTATTTGCAACATTTTTCCTATTAGTCTTCATCACACAGATTTTGGGATACTACTATTTTGGTTCATAGTTGACTTAGACACCCAGAGATCAAATTTGTGTGCATCTCTGCAGCTCTGCTCTGCAATCCTTTTTGCCCTTCAGCTTTCTAAAGTGAGTGCCTAGCAGATGATTGTCACTTGTGCTTTTCAATGTGTATGTTAGTTTGCTAGAACTGTATTGTGGTTGAACGTTATGTCTCCGGAATATTTAGATCCTGCTGTTGTACCAGGTGTCATTCATGACTTTGCAAACAAGCAAGGGATGTCAGATATGGTATACAGAGGTTATAAGAACTTTATCACTAGGCAACACAAACAGGTTGTTATTAAGACTTCCTGCTAAAATTCAAAAGACTGTAAATGTGACCTTTGGAATTAAAGAGGCTAAAGGTGTGAATATGGGAGCATACACTAAGTCCAAGGTTAAAGTTCCTGTGTATATTCTTCTGGCTCCAAAGTACACTGATCTCATCGTTAAGCTATAATAATAGTAGAAGCATCGGGACACAAACTTTAATGGCATTAAGCAAGTTTCAGAACTCACTGTATTCTTTTACAGTTCTTTATTTTTCAAAACAATGCAACTTGGAATTATAGATCTTGCATTTATAATAGGGAGCCAGTTATCACGGCTGACAGCATAGAGGTGACTTTGTATATGGTAGCATGTATAAAACTGGCTAACAGTGCAAGTGCCATGTATTTTAGTGAAGCACATAAATGTTTAATGGTGTAAGAAATTCCTTGTGCATTTATTAATTTGATTCCTCCAGTTTCTACTTGCGTATTGTGTCACTCTTAGCAAGTCACTTAACTAAACAAGTGCTTCTGAATTGCCCTTGAAATCAGGCAGTTCTGCTTATTGGGTCTTACCTGATTAACAAAAAAATGCCTTTACTAGGTCAATATAATTTTGTATTGACTGGAACATCTGCAAAGTTGAAAGTCGGAGCACCAGATTTACAATATGAGAATGTGTACAATCATTCTCACATATATTTTGCAATTTTTTTTAGCTTTACATGTATAATTGTAAAGATTAATAAAAACACAAAGAAACAGTTACTTCAAGCCAGAGTTTTCCTCCAGGGAGCATCCTGCAATCAGACATCAGAGCAGAGCCCTCTGAGATAATGGAATGCTTTTAAAAATAGATCTTAAGACATTTAATGTGTGTCATCCAAGCAGTCGGCTCCTGCTGAAAAGTAATTTGTACCCTGAGGAGGTGGCCCAAGCTTTTCATCCACTACAGGAAAGTAGGTCTTGTTGTCTGCTTGACTACTTTGCCCTAGGAAAAGGCCTCTTTGAACAATGGCAGACAGTCATTAAGAGAAATTTTGTGCATTAAGAATCAAGATTCACAATTAGGATTGTTACCCAGGCAGAATGCAGGCATATTCTTTGGCAGCATAACTGTTAACATCCTTAGCTTATTTGTGTAGTACTTAATATCCTTTTTTTCTGAACTATTTTGTACTTGTAAATTTTATTGGTCCGTTTGTGTTACTGGTATTATTTTTCACATTATAGATGATTAAATACGGAGTATTATCTTGAGATTTTATAGCTTGCCCGAAATATTGTGAAATAATATTTCATGTTATAAAACAGAATACAAAGAAGCTACAGACACTGCTGCCTGATGGAGCATTTAGCCCACATAGTTTGCCAATTTCACAAGCTACTGGAAAGATTTTGCTGTTTTTACCCCTTAACCTACTTCTTCTCATGTTCCAGATTCATGAAATGTTTTACTATTTCATCCTTGTGACCATTGTTTGTAAACTGAAAATGGTTTCAGTGAAATCTGTTTTGTTTAAATGAGATTAGGCAAGATTCTTACAACCAGACAAAGCTGATCTATTTTATGATCCCACAAATTAGAAGACTTATTTTGTATCTCACACATTCTGTTTACCCAAATAATCTTTTATCATATCCCTTTGTCAGCTCTGTGTTATTTATTTATTTTATTGCACTTGTTTTCCAGGAAAGTCCACTGGGCCTAAAAGAGCACATTTTCAGTGGAGGCCTGGGGAGAAAAGCTCCGGTAAAGAACATAGATACAGAAAAAGAATAAACATTAATTGGTACAGAAGTAGAAACAGTGTTACACATAGTGATTACAGTAATATATAAAGAATATATGCATACAAGCAGAAATTGAGTTGGTTTGATTACAGTAATTTATACAGAATATATACATAAAAGCAGGAATCCAGTTGGTTTGATTACAGTAATATATACAGAATATATACATAAAAGCAGGAATTTAGTTGGTTGCCAGATGAATTCAATTAGAGAGGTATAAACAAAGATATATTAATCAGCATTATTGTACAGTATAAACAGAGATATATTAATCAACAGTATTGTACCAGTATCAACAAGTGATGAAAAAATAAGTAAATGTGGAGAGAGTACCATCAGTCACTAGTAGCAAAAAGCATAGGAGTTTAGTTATCATATAAGGAGACGGAAGAGGTTAGGTTATAGAGCAGGTACATAGCCAGGAAGAGTTATGTACTGAAGTCATTTCTGTGTTATGTACTGAAGTTGCATCTAGTACTTGAATACCTATTTGTTCTATAACATGCTACTTTCTTGGGTTTCATTACCCCCCCAAAAAAGTGCCATTTGAAAACAGAACAAATGCTTATTATACAATCCAGTCTGAAATGCCAAAACAAACTAAAATCTCAGATTGTGTAGTGCTTCATGGAAGTGGTTAAACAACCTGACTACTACTGCTTTTCAACATCAGACACACTAATAGGTCACAAATTAAGTTAGTTATAGAGACATGTATCAGACATTTGATGTAGGTTTAAGGCAGTTATTCCTCAGCCTTTAACATGTACATTTCTGATTCAGTTGCTTAACCATTTCAAGCTCTTCACTCATTAAACAGGCAGGAAATATAATGGAGATGGGGAAAACAAGAAATCTAGTTGGGCTGTGCACTCTTCATAGTTTAGTACTTATTTCCCATGCTGTTATCTTTCATGGGTCTCACAACAGATAGCTGGGGTTCAGTACTTCATTTAAGGTAAAATAAAATTTCTTTCTTAAGAATCAATGTACTTTTCAATTTCATGACTATTAGCTATCTTCTGCATTATTCACTGAACAAAAAATGTTTAGCTATGAGTTAATAACATCAGCATTTTTGTTGTAGCCCCATGCCCTTGTATTCTTCATTTAAATTTGACCTATCTCAAATTAAAAGTTAGCTGCTCATGTTGTTACATTTTATAGGTTCGTAAGTAAGTACTAGGCTATCTGCCAGAGGGCATCTATAAGCCTAGCCAGAATGTGTTGGCTTTCGCCTCCCCCTTAGATTAGTTCCCTATGCCTCTGTCCAGCAGAGCCATTTAGTTCCCTATGCCTCTGTCTTATTGCTTTAATTCATAGACATTTCCCTCTTCTTGTGATTTGGTGTGATTTTTTTATACTGCGGAGGCTATATGGGGCAAAGCTTCCTTCAGAGTAGGAAGTCACATGACTAGCAGGCATTCCTCTTTCAGGGATCATTTGTGAACTAACTCAAGAGTTAAATACTTATAGTAAGCTAGTGGGGGTTGAGTCACTGGAGTTGGGGACAAAGCTCCATTTAGATTTTGATGTTGCTCAATTGAATCTTTGTATCTCGCTAACATCATGGGATAGTCAAGTAGCTCTTTGGCAAGAATCTGACACCAAACTGCAGTGATACTTCAGCAGAAGTCGTGACATTTCAGCTGTTTTGGCTGAATTAAATGTCATATTTTGTTGTGTACAGCTGATTCAGAGCACATTCTGACCACTTCAAACATATCATAGTAATAGCTACAACAATAATAAATGTACCCTTACAATAGAAAAGCTCAGTAGTTCTTATATACTAACTTTTAACTTTTAAGGGTTGGGAGGGTGGCCTAATGGTTCAGGTGTTTGCCTTACAAACACAAGGTGCAAGGTTTGAGTCTCACAAGGGATAATTGGCTAAGCTTAAAATGGCTCGCAAGGGTAGTTAGCCTAGTACTAATCTAAAAACCTAAAAAACCCTAAACTTCAAAATGCATATTATTACAGGTGATCGATTAACTCAGCAAATGTCTATATCTGACAGACTAGATATTGTGAAATATATATTATTTATATATATATATATATATATATATATATATATATATATATATATATATATCTGTCAGACTAGATATTGTGAAATATATATTATATATATATATATATATATATATATATATATATATATATATTTATTTATTTATTTATAGATGTAAGTCTGTGTAGAATTATTATCTAAGGGCAGTTCTTTCTAAGCATATATATGTGTCTAGATGTACACATACACTATATACAGAGATATATGATAGATGTACACATACATGTATATGAAGTGTCACAGGTGCAATGTGTGACAGTTTTCTTTCTTTGAGTGTGGTTTATTTGTGCAGAAGTCAGATTAAACTTCATTTTCCGCTTAAAGTAAAATACACATAAAAATAGGTTGTTTGGTACCCTATTCACTATCCAGAGTGGCACATTCCTCAACCCAAGGTCTTAGGGTCTTCTGCAGTTGAGGACAAACTAAATAAATAGATAAATAAATTAAAAAATTAGCAAACTGGAAAACTGCAGCAAACAACTTATACTAGCTACTTCCTAAAGTTACTCGCACTACAAAGGAATGCATTCATTTAACCAGATTTAACTGTCCAGGATGTAAACTGCAGACCCTTAAATGAATGCTCATACTATTACTCATGTCCAATCATCTGCTGTTCTGAGGCGTTGATCACCCCACCCCCCCACACTACCACAACGAAGACAAGAATACCTTTGCTTAACATAATTTCTGGACACTTAGAGTTCCACTTTAAAGTCTTAATGAATCTCAGTCATCTTTGATAATGCAGCTGTGATCAAGCTGTCTTGCAGTCCCAAATACAAGTACAGTTAATCTCCTAGCAGTCCTAGCCTAATCCACAGTTAGGGTTCTGGTACTGGTAGAGTAATCCACAGTTAATCTCCTGGTACTGCTAGAATAAAAGACAGTTAGGGTTTTGGTACTCCTAGAGTAATCCACGGTTTGGGTTCTGGTACTGCTAGAGTAATCCACAGTTAATTTCCTAGTACTGCTAGAGAAATCCACAGTTAGGGTTCTGGTACCACTAGAATAATCTACAGTTACTCTCCTGGTACTCCTAGATTAATCCACAGTTAGGGTTCTGGTACTTCTAGAGTAATCCACAATTTGGGTTCTGGTACTGCTGGAATAATCCACAGTTAGGGTTCTGGTACTGCTTGAGTAGCTCCACAGGACTTCTATGATTCTACTGGTGTTGTCACAGCGATTCTTCTCATACTTTCACAGATTTTTCTGGTCATGATCCACCAACCATTTCCACCCTTTGTCCACGATTAGGGTTCTGGTACTACTAGAGTAATCCACAGTTAGGGTTCTGGTGCCACTAGAATAATCCACAGTTAATCTCCTGGTAATCCTAGAGTAATCCACAATTAGGGTTCTGGTACCACTAGAATAATCCACAGTTAATCTCATGGTACTCCTAGAATAATCCACAGTTAGAGTTCTGGTACTCCTAGAGTAATCCACAGTTATGGCTCTGGTACTCCTAGAGTAATCCACAATTACGGTTCTGGTACTGCTAGAGTAATCCACAGTTAATCTCCTGGTACTGCTAGAATAATCCACAGTTAGGGTTCTGGTACTGCTTGAGTAGATTCACAGTTAATCTCCTGGTACTGCTAGAGTAATCCACAGTTAGGGTTCTGGTACTGCTAAAATAATCCACAGATAGGCATCTGGTACTCCTAGAGTAATCCACAGTTAGGGTTCTGGTACTGCATAAGTAATCCACAGATAGGGTTCTGGTACTGCTAGGGTAACCCACAGTTAATCTCCTGGTACTGCTAGAATAATCCAGTTAGGGTTCTGGTACTCCTAGAGTAATCCACAGTTAGGGTACTGGTACTGCTAGAATAATCCAAAGTTAATTTCCTGGTAGTGCTAGAGTAGTCCACAGTTAGGGTTACGGTACTGCTAGAGTAATCCACAGTTAGGGTTCTGGTACTGCTTGAGTAGATCCATAGTTAATCTCCTGGTACTGCTAGAGTAATCCACAGTTAGGAAACTGGTCCTCCTAGAGTAATCCACAATTAGGGTTCTGGTACTGCTAGAATAATCCACAGTTAGGCTTCTGGTACTGCTTTAGTAATCCATAGTTAGGGTTCTGGTACTGGTAGAGTAATCTACAGTTAGGGTTCTGGTACTGCTTGAGTAGCTCCACAGGACTTCTCTGATTCTGTTGGTGTTATCACAGTGATTCTTCTCATACTTTCACAGATTTTTGTGGTCATGATCCACCAACCATTTCCACCCTTTGTCTCAATCCCTCTTTGTGAATGGCAAACCGCTCTGACATTGTGGGGTTTCAGCTCTTCTTTTAACAACATTTCTCTAGGTGATTCTCAATAGCCTAAGCTATTAGAGGTTTTCATTATCATATTATGCTGTTCATGTATATAACCAACAATGTTTTACCATACTATCTAGTAAATATATAGCTCATCAAACCAGGAATTATGACATATCATTAGCCACTATGTCATAGTATGTAAATGTAGGTTTAATTTCAAAGTGGTGAACCACTGACAGAAAATCCGAAAACATGACAAAAATATAATAGAAAGCCACTGAAAATGAACTTGGATAAAAGTGAAAGCACAAACAGTGAACATAATAATACTGCTCCCCCAGCTTGGGGAGCTTCACCTTTCTTTATTGTTATAATTTTCTCTGCACTATCTACCAACAAACTTATCCTTTTGCATGTACTGCCTGCCAACCATCAGCCCTTCTATGACCCATTTTGGTTGTTTATTCCCTTAATGCTGGAGCTAGTCATGAGAGACTATTGCGTAGACAACCAATAGGCTTTTTCTAACTAACCCGTAATCAGGTCACTCCCTGCACCTGGTGAGTTCGGCATGCAGTACTGGCTTCCAGGGCCTCAATGCCCAATTACTGCCTACATTCCTGGAGTACACTCAGCCTCTTCAGAGTGCCAGTACTGCAGTGGGCCCAGCTATTATACTTTGGAATGAGTGGGCTAGACTCATACACTTACTCCCACCTTCCTTTATTGACTCCTCCAATACTTAGTTAACAAGTCAATCCCTGGTTTTCTGGGGTTGTAGTCAGAGCTTCATCCCTGTTGTTCCATGGTCTTACAGTACACTATCCTTATGTATTTCATGGTTATACAACTGTGGACAAATGATGAACATCCTGAAAGCAGGGCCAGGTCTAGCACATGGCTCCCTTTGTAACTGCCAAGTGCTATCTGGGGTGTCATAAACATCTCTCATTTTAGTAAAAAAAAAAAAAAAAAACAGTATACTACCCATCCAACCCACCCATCCCCTTTAAATAAGTATTTTTGTTCTTGACCCGTCCAACCCACTCATCCCCTTTAAGTATTTCTGTTCTTGACCTATCAACTCCCAAACTCGTGCAACTTATCTGGCAGTAATCACTTTTGGATTCTTCCATTTTGTGTAAGCAGGCAGGGGGGCATTTTCCATTTTTTCCTTTATCTAAATGTAAAATGATAAATTTCTTTTAAATTATTTATGTAGTCTTCTTTTTCTCTACAGTATTGCCTCATTTCCCACATTTGTACCTTTTTCCCCACCCCATCCCCATTGGTCCAGTGGACCAAGCCCTGCCATGTCTCACTTATCAGTGGATCAAATGGCAGTTCATTCAAGCTTAGATAGATCATTATGGTAGATTTGTATGGGATATCATGCCAATCCTCCTCCTCCTCAGCAGGGCAAACAGTGTAAAATGTTGCAACGTGGTAGTCAGTAATGCTGTGACTACATACTATTATGGCACTACACTACACCCCAGGTTCTGCTATGCTACAACTACAGGGCCTGTCTGACTGTAGTGCTATGCTGCCACCCCTGGTCCTACTGTGCTACAACCAGAGGACCTGTCTGACTGTAGGTGCTATGCCACCACCCCAGGTCCTGCTATGCTACAACCAGAGAACCTGTTTGACTGTAGTGCTATGCTACCACTCCATGTTCTACTGTTTTACAACAACAGCACCTGTCTGACTGACAGACAGATGCACCCTGCCTTTCCTTAATGCTTTTAAAATGTAAATAATTCCTATGCATTCCTATGCGCCTGTTACATCTAGCAAGTAAATAGGGAAGGATAAAATCTGCCCCTCAAACTACATACAGGACATACTACTTTCTGACCACAAGGCAGGCTCTAGCACAGAGGTGGGAGTCTCACTACTAGCTATACAAAACCAATGACTAGACAGCATATCCTCTACAAAGTCCCATCTCCACCAGTAACAAGACTCCAGACTGAGTTTCTTGTGACTTAACCCTAGGGAAGCACATGCAATTATTTTATTTATTTTTTTATTTTACATTTGTTGACCAGGCTAGTCTGGCTGGATACATGTCCATTTTCAGCAGAGGCCCGAGGAGAAAAGCTCCACTATATACTAGTAACTTACAATAAACAAAAAGCACAGGAATATACAAACATATAAGCAAATAAAGAAAT
The DNA here is from genome assembly GCF_019279795.1 of Protopterus annectens. Lineage (NCBI taxonomy): Eukaryota > Metazoa > Chordata > Ceratodontiformes > Protopteridae > Protopterus > Protopterus annectens. Next base: position 312,935,376 of record NC_056728.1, read on the forward strand.
ATTCTCATGTAGTATAGTAACAATACAGAAGCACTTTAACAAAAACTAAACAATAGCGAGGAATCATTATCCCATAATATTTGCAAGAGTAGGACTGCTAAAAGATGAGAAAGTGAGAAAATAGTAACACGTAAAGAGTCTATAAATATTTACACTATAAACAAATTAGGATAAACATTTTGTGCCAGGGCACTAGTTTTAAGATAGAGATTTGCACAGTAGGGATCAGCATCTCGGTTAAATAAAAGGAGAGATGACAGGTTGCAGTAATATATCAAGTATAAGGAGAAAAGATAGTATAGGAAAATTAATAAGCAGGTGGGACGCTAGGTGCACTACACTGGAGGGGTAGAAGTAGTGATAGAGGCAAGTAGAAGTGAATGGAGAGGACTGTAGAGAGGGATTGTTTGCTGAGCTCAGTCAGGATTAGAGCAGGGGCATAGCCAGTGGGATTTAAAATAGTTTCTTAGTTGTTTTTTGAAAAGGTGAGATGAGCCTAAAGTGGTCAGTTCTATGGGAAGTTTATTCCAGTATGAGCCAACAGCATTAGTAAATAAGGAGTCACCTGCTTTATTATGAGATTTGAGAGTGGCTACTAGAAGTTTGCTGGCTGAGCGAAGGGAATTAAGATTCCTGTATGGGGCAATGAGGTTATTAAGTATGGGTGTATTAGAGGGGTAATGGAGAATTTTATATATGATAACTAATTGATGTAGGAGAATTAGATTTTGATGTTCAAGCCAGTTAAGGTTTTTGAGATTAACACAAGGGTGGGTACGAAATGGGGAACCTGTGGCAAACCTGGCAATACTATGGTAGGTTGTGGCTAGTTTCTGAAGGTTAGCTTTTGAAAGGTTGATAAAAGATGGAGAGGCATACAATAGTGTAGAGATGAGATGAGTTTGGGCAAGAGACACTCTGGTGTTTGCAGTAAGAAGGGACTTAAGTCTATAGAGGGCACCTATCCTTTTATTAACAGCCTTGATGGTTAGATCAATGTGGCAGTCAAAGTTTAGTTGATTGTCTATTGTAACGCCTAGTAGTTTAGTGGAACAATCAGGTTTAATGATAGTGCCATTGTCAGACACAATGGAAAAGGAGATAGGGGCAGATTTAAGGGTTGGGGTGAAAAGTAGTAATTTGTTTTTTTTTTGGGATTAAGGAGGAGACAGATATGTTGGAACCATTTTTCTGCTGCCGTAAAGACTTTTTGGGTGGAAGAGTGAAGTTCTTCTGGAGATAAAGCAGAACAAATGAGAGTTGAATCATCAGCATACTGCCTGAGTATATATTCCTCCTCCCTCTCACTTACTTTCATCCCTAACACTACCTTAGAAATCTATCCTAATGGTCACCCTAAAACTACTATTATTTTAGGCCCAAACTCCAAACATCTATATAAACTACTAAACCAACATAACTTAGAACAATTTGTCAAATCTCCCAATACTTTACGCTTCACCTCATAATTACTAATCTTACAGAGGGATGTACCACAGCCCAGGTCCTGATAATATTAGTGATCACTGCCCAATTATATCCACATGGTCTTTCAAAACTCCAAAGTCTCACATCAAATAGTACTATGCAGACCTCATCCTAAACACAAATGTCAAGCAGTTATCCCCAACTGAAAATCAATAGACTGGACCGACTATAGAGTTTAGAGTTTAGATGACCCTATTTTACTCCTCTGTCTATTCATATTTATTCTCACAGAAATACAAAATTCCCCTTTTCCTTCTATAAAATTTCCTTAAGGTGGATTTTCCAAAAGTGAGAAGTTTTTATGTTACCAAAGATCATAAATTTGAGAAATATCCAGCCTTTAGGCCTATAGCAGCTGCTAAACACAGTAAAAGCATCAGCTTTTTCTATGTATGTTGATTATATTTTAAATCCTGTTGTACAAACATCAATGTTTTATTTGAGAAAATTGTGGCTGTATTTAGATGAATTATATAGATATATTTTAGAGGTACAGAAACATTTCTAGTCACTGTTGATGTTTTGCCTTTGTACAATGTAATTCCACAGGAACTGGGAATACATTTTGTTGGATGTTATTTAAGAAAAGTCAACAATTTTAATATCAGTAGAATAATTAATGTTTGGATATTTTTAGACAATTTAAGCAATTTTGGCTTTTGTTTTGATAAATCATTTTACCGACAAATTAGGGGTATGGTTATGGGGGCCAGAGTGGCTCTTGCATTTGTTAACCTTGTAATGGCCTGGTGGGCTAGAGAACTTTTAGGAAGTCATCATTTACTTGCTTTGATTTCTTTGTATAGAAGACATAATGATTTGGCATTCATTTGGAATGATATGACTGAATAGTGTGCAGAACTTTTAGAATGGTTAAATTCTTCTACTTCATTTTTAAAGTTTTCTGTTGGAGACTTCAGGCCCTGTGTTGATTTTTAGGTATTCAAATAAGGATGAATTCTGAGAATGAACATTTTGCCAGTAATATACACTATAAGGACACATTTGTTAACAATTTTGTTGACTTTTCAAGCCAGCACAGTGGCACTATGAAGTGGAACATAGAAAGAGGGCAGCTTATTAGACTAGGATTATTAGTGAGGATGAAAGTTTTGATAAAGAGATTCATTTTTAGTGGCCCTATTATTTTAAAGAGGTTACCCATCCATCAAGGCGAAAGCTTTAATGGGCAAGATCATTACACGCAACTGGGTTAAATTTGCTCCAGTTCTAAAAAGCATACTTACAAAGAAATTGATTTACAGTAGAGTTTTTTTCTTTCCCCAATTTGCAGAAATGCTTTTGCAGTTAGAAAAACTATTTCTCAAAACTGGAAGGTAATTCATGGAAATCAGGATCTGACTCGTGCTATTAGTATAGGTCCTAGGGTTGTAGCTATATATGGTTATTAGAAAACCCCTTAATTAGTAATTCTAAGACAACACCTTTACTTGTAATGGGTAAAAGAGTGGCAGATAGATTGACATGTGTCCCAGTCTTAAACTGTCACATTTAGAAACAGAGTTTAATAAAGGATGTTATACATGTGACACTTCAGGGGTGGTTTATATCGATATGTGTTGCAATTGTGAGAATTTCTATGCTGGTTGGACAACTAGGAAACTGTCACAGTGTATTTATGAACACAAAATTGGCTATAAAAATAAGAACTTTAATGCACTAGTGAAGTATGCTACTAACTGTGTGGATTTTAGAAAGTTTGTCTTCTTTGTGGTGCATCGTGAGGCTACTGACATAAGGGGAGGTGATTTAAATGGTGAACTTAAAAATAAGGACTTAAAGTGGCAAATTTTGCTTAATGCAGATAAAAGCCTGGAGTTATACGACACATTAAATATAAAGAGTGTTTTAAAAGCATGAACGTTTAATGTATAAAAGTTTTGTTTTTCAGAAATGTGTGTGTTTTTTATGCACTTATGCTTGGTTTAATGGAATTATGATATTTACTACATGCTATTTGGTGTTTATATTGTTTTTCTATGTTAGTCAGCTGTTTGGTTATGTGATTGTAGGTGCTATTTAAAGTGTACTGGACATGTCTTACCTTTATTCTGATGAAGTTTTTAAAGATTGAAGGTGTTATATTGTATGTAATCTATCTCCCTGAAAAGTGTTTTTTTTGTCCTTAAAGAACAATCCTTTCAGATTTATGAAGGTTAACAGCATTCCCAAAAGGTACACTAAGTACTGGAATTCTACAAGATTCAGTTCTTGGACCACATATTTTCTTATCACTCTTCACTGGTGATGTTACTGAAGATCTGCATAGATTGAATCTCACCTTATATGCAAATGACATCTCACTGTTAGAAGGCAACAAATCATACCATGACCTACAATCACAATTGCTAAGACATTTCTTTCAATTGTGCCAGTGGATAGCCGCAGTAAACGTCTACTAAATCCTAGAAAAACATTTGCAACTCCCCAAAAATCATTCAAATTGTCTATTATCTCACTTAAGGACAATATGGGAAACATCATCCCTAATGTTCCTGAATTCAAATACTTAGGATTAACACTAGATTCGTCTTTCAGTTTCTCAGCCCATACAGGTAATAACAGTGGCAACTCAACTGACCTGTCTAATTACAGACTCCTTGCTATACCATAACCCTAATTAAAGTCCTGGAAAATTCATACACACCCAGATCCTCATACACCTTACTGGCAGCAATCTACTCTCTTCAACCCATCATGGCTTCTGTCCTAACCTTCGTATAATGACTATCCTCTTCAGTTTCTCCAATACCGTTAATCAAAACAGAAACAACAGTAATCTGTCTCAACTCATTTCCTCAACCTTTCAAAGCTTTCAATTTAGTACCTCATCAAAAACTTCTCAGTGAACTAATTTCTTTAGGTCTAAATAACTCATCAGTTTCCTGGTTTCACATCTACCTATCAAGTAGACAACAAGCAGGAAAATGGCAAAAGATTTCTATGTGATCCTACCAGTCAGTCAGAGTCCATTAAGGATCAATTCTAAGCCCTCTCCTATTTGACATCTTTATTAATAAACTCAATAATGCCACCAAACAAGTAATCTTGATTCAATGTTTAGTTATTCATGTGATCTGCTCTAGCATGAAATACCCTACAAAATATAACACACATATTATTTCCATGTGTTTAATACTGTCTATGTTTCAAAGACCTACTCATGCACCCCTAAAATACCAAACTGATGCTTTTTTACTCCAATTTACAGAACAAAGACACATGTTCCACATTTACTCATCTAATAACACACACACACACACACACACACACACACACACACACACACACACACACACACACACACACACACACACACACACACACACACACACACACACACATGAGACCATAGCACCATCTAAACTCCTAAGAGTCTTACTTGATGATAATCTTAAAAATTATCAACATCTATTTCAGGCCTTAAAAACATATGAAACTAGGTTCCCTTTACAGATCCAATCAATTTGTTATGAACACTACAAGAAATTCAGTAACAACAACCTACCTACTCCCATCCCTTTTATATGTATTGCCTATTTTTACAAACCTTGTTTCACCCTCAAAACAAAACTTGACACATGCTATAACAAAATAGCTAAATTTACAGCAAATACCTTCCAAAAGCACACCACCATACAGCCCTAGAAAACCTAAAGCTTTCAATTTCCTCAGTAACTCGCATACTCACAACTTGTAATGGCACACAGTCTAAAATACAACCCTCAAAATATGTTACAGCCCTTCTGTAATGCCAGAGCTGTACAGTCCAACACAAAATCTGTCCTTGCTACTATTAAGTTAAACAACTTGTCCAATAACATGCCATGCTCCTACACTGGCATCATATTGTGGAACTCTATCCCACTTTAGCTAAAAGTTTACAGAAAAGTAGTAGTTTCAAAATACTGTTGAAGCAGAATCTAACAATACCTGGCTTTACTGTTGCACCACACCTGTATAATCTGATCATACCACCCTTCCCATATGTGCTTTTATCAAACTTGTATTTTTCTTCTGTAGTTGCTTTACCTCTGCTAAAGACCCCCCCTTCCCACTCTTACACTCACCTGTTAATATTTCTCTTTCTGTGAATTCTTCCTTCTCTCATCCACCATTAACTTATTTTCTATCCATCACTGACTGTCTAACCCTACTTTGTCTCCTTTTGTACCTGCTCCTCTATAACTTCTCTACACCTCTAATTGGTCACCATACTATGCCTTCTTCTTTCTCATCATATCCTACCTCAATAATCTATATCCCTGATATTTGAATCACCCACGCTAATAACTTTTGTCATTGCCTATACCTTATAAATTATATTGACAAAAAGGCCTTCTCTACTATTCACAAAGTTATTCTACCATACCTGATTCGTACTTTGTAATATTGACAACAGCAACTATATCTTTGTAAACCAATGTATGGAATTTGTTTGATATGTTCTTATTCTTTACACTGTGTATGTTTCTCTAACAACTGTGTATTTTTTCTGTCAAAAGTTTTGTAACATTGTGAATTTTTTTTCTTATACAATTGTTTTAACATTGTGCAGCTTTTCTTCCTGGACCTTCACTGAAAAAAAAAGGTTTTATTCCTGTTGGACATTCCTGGTTAAGAAATATAAATAATAATAATATTAATACAAAAGTTCTATCTTAGTAAAGGCTATGTTACAAGATCTCTCACATCCTAACATCATCTGCCAGTGCAGCCATTTTTAAAAATGTACTTCTACCTAAACTTGAGTACAGCCTATCTTATTTGCTTCCACTTATCCTAAAATACCCAGAGAATTCAGATTGCTTAAAAGAAACTTTTCAGGTTTGCATTACTAGCTGTACACTACTGCATTTCCATTAAAAATTACATTGGCTACCTGTTACAAATAAAGCCTCCTTTCTACTAAACCGCTTACTGTTCAAAGTATTAAAACTAGACTACTGTCCACCTTTAAGAAAATAAAACTTGCCTATCAGTGAATAGACAAACTTTTTTTTAACAAATAACCATGAAAGAGAATTTGCTGTTATCAGACCCCCCCCCCAAAAAAAAAAAACATGAGCTGAGGAAAAGGCTTTCTCTCATATAGGTCCTGCTACTTGAAATCAACTTCCTAATTAACTTAAAACATTGTCTACATTGAAGGAAATTAGAAACTCACTCCACACTATCTCATCAATAAACCATGTGCAAGTGCTAGAGGGACAATGGTTAACCTCCTTCGCAATGACCTGTGCAATTGAAATGCTTCAAATATGTACTCACTGTTATTTTATTTAATGTAACCAACCTTCTCAGTGACCCTTACAAATGTTGTACTCTATTTAATGTCATTTTAATGTTTACAATGTAAATTATGTTCTGTATTTAATGTAACAATTATTCTTACTCTCGTGCATGTACATTCAAGTTTGCTATTCTATCCTACATTATTGCTTTAAGTTGCACATAATTGATTCCAGTTTATGTTCTGTATTGCCTTAGTGCTTGGGTCATGGCTGAAAAGGGTCATTGAACCAGCCCACTTACCCAGTTATCAAATGTGCATAAAAAATAAATGGGATGACTTGAAGTTTAGCTATTAGGCTAGTTTTTTTTAGTAGTAGGCTACTTGGGATAGTAATAGTCAAGGTAGTGATAGTCTGATCTCTCAGAATTATTTTATTATAAACCTGAGCATACTTCATGTCCAGCCTGTGCCGGCAGCTACTGAATGAATCGCCATGCGGTACTGACCAGGTACAATGAACCCATACCTACTGCCACACCTCTAAATTTTTTATAGCAGAATATGAAAAACACTCTGTCATATTTGTTTGTGTCTTGAACTAGTTAGTCCATTTCATTCTTTGAACAGTACTTGGCAAAGTATGTATTATCATTGCCCCTTGTTGTAAACAAATCTGTTTTTGTTTTTTTTCAACCCTATTAACTGATTGTTAGATCCTGAGTCAGGAAAGCCAGCAGCCAGACTCCTCCCTAGGACCATTATCATCTATATATTGTTTCCCTGCCATTTAGCTTACCCTTCCCTACTTGCTATACTTCTGAACTTTGTCACCTGATGTTATACTAACTCTGACCACTAGGTGGCAGCCTAACCTAGCCTAGACCCCTTACTCTCTTTTCAATTCTACTAGCTTCGGCTCATTACATTCTTTCCTCTTCCCTTGCCCTACTGCCTAGCTATTCTCCTAATCTATCTCTTCCTGCTCCTTCTCTGCACTCTTCTCATTCCCTACCCTCTGCAGACTAGTAATTTCCTTATTCTGCCCTCCTCACTACCCTTAGTCTTCCATCATACCTGCTCCACTGAAACCTTCTTACCTGCTCCACCTTCTCTCTCTTTGGGTTGTTACTGCTTACTGATTGTCTCCTTCTCTACTTGCTCTGACCCGCTCCGTTCGCCCTGCGGGCTCACTCCGCTCCCCTGCCCTACCCCCAATTCCCACCCACCCCCAGTGCTGTTTAACTTATACCTATCTAGCCACACCCACTGTTCCTCTCAACCTATCACCTAACACATAAACTTATCAACTCCTCCCTTAATCCCCCTCCTCAATCATCTGCACACTACTGCATATTACTAGACCACTCCTCTTTACCTTCAGCCTCATACCTACTCTATCTCAAACCTCCTCTAACTATCCTATCATACTATATATCTTTCTTCCCTACATAATTATTCACTTTAGCCTACCTTATAATTTACTCTAACTATCCTATCATACTATATATCTTTCTTCCCTATCCTATCATACTATATATCTTTCTTCCCTGCATAATTATTCACTTTAGCCTACCTTATAACTTACTTAACCTTTCTACCATACTATTACAATATGGCCTATGTACATACACCACCTATCCTCAAAAACTCTCTTCTCTTTTCTTCTTCATTAATATTCCTTATCTTAACTTATACCCTTACCTACTATGAACACTACTCTCTGGTCTGTAAAGTACCCCCTCAACAGCAAACATTACCAACTACACACCCCAACTCTCTCTCTCACAGCAACATTACCTTTACTTCAACCTACCTACTTCCTAGGTTTTACAGATATACCCACATTACTTACTTCCCCAACAAGATAAGTCTACCCAAGTACTATAAAATTATAAAAACTGCAATGACACATTCTTTAAACCTTCTAATAGGCGGAGACATTCATCCTAATCCTGGCCCAATTCCACAAACTGAAAATCTACAAAAACAATCATTTAACGATGCTTCCTCCTCTATAACATCAGGAAACTCACGCAGAATAGCTCAACTCAATATCCGTAGCATTAATAACAAAATTAGCCAACTACATGCTGTTTTACAAGCTCATGCATTTGATATCCTTTGCCTAACTGAAACTTGGTTAAAACCCTCTACTCATGACCTAGAAATAACCCCACCTGGATATAACATCCTAAGATCCAACCGTACATCCAAAAAGGTGGAGGTGTAGCCATCTTGCATAAATCTGAACTTCTTGTTTCACCCGTTGATGTGTTATTACCCTCAAATACCAATGCTGAAACTCTTACTGTCAAACTTTAAATTAATAGTGCTAAATCTATCTATATAATCTGCTTCTACATCCCTCCAGGTAATAATATTACCACTCTCGAAAACATTCTTAGCAGCTTATCTACTCTCCTACCTCAAGAAACTATAGTACTTGGCGATTTTAACATAGACTGGACCACATGTAACTCCCCTAATCCAAACACCCACATAAACCTATTTGGCTTCACTCAAATTATAAACTCCCCCACAAGATTCCATAAACCTAGTAAAAAGGAAACTACTCTCGATTGGATCTTTATAAACAGTCATCCTGATTCTTATAAAGTCGGAACACTCCCAGACGACATTAGTGATCATGTACTAACCTTCATAATAAAACAAAAGAAATACAACTCTAATAATAACAATATGGTCACCTTTCATTCTAAAAAATACTTCCAAGCAGAAAACTTTCAAAACCAGCTAAAAGCCTGTAATTGGTCACCTCTAAAGCAACTCAAACTGGATGAAGCAGTCTCTTACTTTAATACTTCATTCCTTCAAATCCTAAATAGCCACGCCCTCATCCACTCCTCCCGTGTAAGGACTAAAATAGCCCCCTGGCTCACAAAACAAACCAGAGAAAAAATGTTCCTATGGAACAAAATATAGGCTAAATGGAGAGCCTCAAAGAACCCTGCTGATCACTTATACTTTAAGCAATTAAGAAATGCTACCAAAAAAGACATTTTGTTAGACAAAAAAAACTACTATTCCAAACTTCAACAATCACACTCTAAAAACCCTCAGAAGTTTTGGTCAGGCATTAATAAACTTCTCAAACCAGGGCAGGCTAGAACTCCAGCCCCAAACTCTATTCCCCATGATAGTCCTTTGCAAATAGCCAATACCTTTAACAACTACTTCACTGAAGCTATTCAAACTTTAACAAAAACACTAACACCCACCACCCCCTCTTCTTTACAAAATACAAACAGTTCAATTCCCTTCTTACATTTACAACCTGTTCCAACTTCCTTTATCTGTAAACTCCTTCAGAAACTCAAACCTTGTACTCCCTCTGCTGATAACCTCTCAGCAGAATACCTTCAAGTAGCTGCCAAAGCCTTAGCTTATCCAATATCCATCCTTATAAACAGAACAATCACAGAAGGTACCATCCCTTCCATATGGAAAGTATCCCATATAATCCCTTTGCATAAAGGAGGCAAATCCACTGACATTTCCAACTACCGACATATTGCTCTACTCTCTCCATTAGCCAAAATAATGGAAAAATGTATCCACTATCAACTACTTCAACACCTGCTCCATATCAACTTACTTGCTAACTGTCAGCATGGCTTTAGACCCTTTCATAGCACCACTACTGCCCTACTAAGCTTTACTGACTGCATTAACAGGAATCAAAACAATAACTCTCTCTCATCTGCTCTATTTATAGACCTATCAAAAGCTTTTGATATGGTCAACCATAGCTTACATATCAGTACTCTAAAAGCCCAATCTCTTGACCCACAAGCTATTCTTTGGTTTTAATCCTATCTAGATAACAGACATCAAGCAGTGCTCTGGGACAATAATCTTTCCACACCCCTCCCTGTGAACACTGGAGTCCCTCAAGGCTCTATCCTAGGCCCTCTTCTTTTTTCTATTTTTATTAACAATCTCTACACTGTTGTTCCACAAGCCACTTGCATACAATACGCTGATGACTCTACTCTAATCTGTACTGCTAAGTCCTCATCCTCTCTCCAAACCCTTACTCAAACTGTATTTAACTCTGTTGAAAAGTGGTTTACTGATCAATGTCTCCTCCTCAACCCCAAAAAAAACAAATTATTACTCTTCACTCCCACCCAAAAATCTCCACAGATCAACTTCACTATTACCTCCTATAATGGAACTTGTATTTCCCCTGATCCTACTGCACGCCTTCTGGGCATAACCATTGATCATAACCTCAGCTTTGATGACCATATCAATAACACTATTCAAACTATCAATAAAAAACTAGGCTCTCTGTATAGAATCAAACCCTTCCTTACACAACTGGCTAGAACCACCATTGCCCAGGCTCATCTTACTTCTACCCTATTCTATGCTTCTGCCATTTATACCAATCTATCTAAGCACAATCTTACCAAGCTTGAAACTAGCTATAATAATGTAGTCAGATTTGCCACTGGCTCTCCCTATAGAACCCACCACTGTCTCAACATCAAACAACTCAAATGGTTAGAACTACAAAACCAACTACGATACAATCAACTTGTGATCACACAACAAAATTCTGTACCACCCTACTAATACTCCTATCCTCTCTAACCTGATCTCCCCATATAAAAATCTTACAACACTATGCTCAGCTAGCAAGTTACTAATTGCCAACAATAAATCCAACAACAAAGCTGGTGACTCACTCTTTACCAGTGTCGTGGGCAGAATCTAGAACAACCTTCCTAAAACACTAACCTCTCTCTCATCTACTCCACTCTTTAAGAAACACCTTAAAGATCACCTAAAAATACATTGGCTTTGTCCCTGCTCAATGCCTGACTAAACATTGCTTGTCCTCCTTTCACTTCCCCTTTTCCCCTGCCTCCTGGGCTACTGCCCCACCACACTTTTAATTATTACAAGCTAACTCTTTACTACTATTTATATTTTCCAGCCTACTCTCTTTCTCCCTCTTTGACTAAGTGAATGTCAATTTGTTTTTTTTTTTCAAATATTGTATAAACCTTTGCTGATTGTACCAGAAAATTCATGGTTTGATTGCTGCTTAAACCTATACCATGACTCTGTAACTTTGATCACACACATTACTTGTACTCTCTTTACAAACATTTTTTGCTTTATAATGTATTTTAAGCTTGTTTTTTATTCTAACTATTGTATGGAGTATCTTCTCATACTTGGAGCTTTTCTCCCTGGGCCTCTACTGAAAATGGATATGTATCCAGCTAGACTAGCCCAGTCAACAAATATAAAATAAATATAAAATAAAATAAATAAATAAATTATCTGGTAAATCACTGAGGATTAGCAGTCAGTCGGTAATAACACTGACTTTAGAGTTTCATACTTCAGTTATTGCAGAATTTGCAGACTGCAGGCAGACTGACAAACTCTGGTAATAAAGTGACTCTCTCCGGTAAATCACTGAGGATTAGGAGTCACTCAGTAATGCCATTAGTTTTATACTTTGCTGTCAGAACATCAGCAAAGCAACAACCATGTTTTGCCTCATACTTTTGTGTTGTTTTGTGACTAAACCTCACAAAATATTTGACGTTCTGTTAAATCATTTAGAATTAGTCAGTCAGTAATGTTAGACATTAGAGTTGCATATTTCCTACTGCACAACATCAAGGTGGCACTGTGATTTTGCTTTTTGCCTCATATTTTTGGCCTGTGCTGTCCCTCCTAAACTATTTGATTTTCACTGAGGGCTACAGTCAGTTAATAAACAATGACAGAAATTAGAGGTTATGTTTATTATAGTTCACAAAACGTCTCAGCTGAGTTTTCCTCATTTTTTGCCCTATCACAGAATTTTTGATATTTTCTGATCATTGATCTTAGCCTTCCATTCCATCTCCAAATGTGGATCACTACCTCTCATAATGAGGGAAAAAATGGGAAACACTTGACTTAGTAGCAGTCAGCAATGTCAAATGTATTACAGTTTCATAATTCCTACTGCAGAACATCAATGTGATGTCTGCGCTTCTGCTTTTTGTCTCATATTTTTGCCCTGTACTGCCCCTTCAAAAATGTTTGAGTCTCACTAAGAGCTACAGTCAGTCAATAAACAATGACTGACATTAGAGTTTCAAGTTTCTTACTGTGATTGTTTCTGAAAACATTCTTGCTCTTTTGCCTTACATTTTGTCCCATTCCTGGTAAAGCTTATTGTCATGTATATCACTGAGGATTATTGTCAGTCAGTAATATCAGAGAACAGAGTTTTGTAAACTGCTTGCTAATACAAAGTGTTTTATTCTAACAAGTTTATTAGTATATAACAGAAATATTTAGAATCTGTTTCTGATCATGGTTTTTGTCTTGGATTCTTGAACTAAGACGTTGAGAAGGGTGTTGGAGTGGGTTGCACTGTATAGTTCTGGCAGTGAGCTGAGACAGATTTCTGCACCATTATTTTTGCACTACATAGCTCTGACAGTAGTGAGTTGACACAATTTTTGCACTACATAGCTCTGACAGTAGTGAGTTGACACAATTTCTAGGTCATTATTTATGGATATACTCATTCACTTGATCGTAAGCAGATATCTGAGGTGTAGAGTCATACAAGTGTCTGCAATTGTGTGTGTGTGTGTGTGTGCGCGCACGCGTGCGTGCGCATGCAGAGGTTATCCTTGTAAAATTTGTTTTTTTTCTGGTAAAGTGTGGGAATGTGGACTTCAGTCACCAAATAATGATAAACACGAGTTTCAGATGTTATATCCTTCAGAAAATGCTTGGTAATGCAAAACCTGTTACTAGCAACTGGTAAAGTTTATTTTCATGTATATCACTGAGGATTACAGTCAGTCAGTAATACCAGAGAACAAAGTTTTGTAAACTGCTTCTTAATGCAAAGTGTTTTATTCTAACAATTTTATTAGTATATAGCAGCAATATTTAAAATTTGAACCTGATTTTGGGTCTTTGTCTCTGATTTTTGAGGTAAGAGGCTGGGTGAGGATGGGGTGCAGTAGGGTAAACTGTATTGTTCTCACAGTAGGAGGATGAAATACATCTCTAGGTCATTGTTTATGTATCTTCGTTCATCTGATCACAAGCAAACATTTGAGGTGTACACTGTAATACAAAGGGAAGTCATTGATTGTCACACCTGTGTACATTCATGTGTATGTTTGTGTGTTGCATAAATATTTGGAGCAGCTGTGGTATAAAAAAGAAATAGTTATAATAAACAACAGCATCATTACAGGAGCCATGTCCCTTGGGTATGATTCTTGGTTTCCTTGTTTTGTTAACTGTTGACAGTGTGTTTATTATTAGATTGGAGATAAACTGGACAGCATGAAGTCTAGTTTAATATTAGTTTTTAATTTAGATTGTTTTATTCCAAGTACATGAATGTGAAATGTACTGTGCTGTGCTACAACAGGGTTTATCTGGCACTTAGTGCAGATGAGTATGGCTTTGTGCTGGTAATGATCTGCTTCCTGTAGTGCAGGCTTTGATTCCCTCAGCCTTTATCTGTCTACTGTGTGACTGACCATGTCATCTCACCACTTCACTAGACAGTGCTAATGGGAATTTAACCCCCAGATTGAGAACAGTTTTGAATAATCTAAGGGATGATAAGAACCTTGTTATCAGACCAGCTGATAAAGGTGGACCCATAGTGGTATTTAATAGTGTTGATTATTTACATAAAATGACTCTCATGTTAAGTGACTGTGATTTTTATGAAATTATTAGTTTGAATGAAGTCTGGAGTAAGGTGCGTAACATATCATATACGTTGCAAGATTTATTACTCAACGAGGTTATAGATGAAGACCTGTTTAATTTTTTACATGTGATAGATCCCTTGATTCCAGTCATCCAAGGCCTCCCCGAGGTACATAAAAATCCCCGAGATGCACCAATGAGACCAATAGTGGCAGGGAGAGGTTGGGCAACGGAGCCCTTATCCATTTACCTTGAGAAACACCTAAGACCCTTGGTGAATTAATCTACACATATTCTTTTTTTTTTTTCAATAATAAATCTTTATTCTTTTCCAATTGTTAATACAATACTACAACATATGTACATTATATACATGAATGCTTCCAACAGTTACATAAGATCATTATACATTAAGATAAAATTCCAAAAAGGTATTAAAAAAGAAAAAAAAAAATCTAGTATCAATATAAGGTTTATCTATACTAATCTCCATATTAAGTATGTACTTCCCGGGGAAAAGTGGATTAGAACATTAAGCTAACACAATGTTAAAGATTTGCTCCCATATTTTTGTATTATTTATATTTTTCTTATGATCTTTAATTAGTAATTTATGTGCTAAAATATGTTTTATCGCTACACTTTTAAAGTTTTCCCATGAAGTCAAAGATGGATTCAGCCAATTTGTAGCTATATAAAGCTTCATTAACAAGAAAATATTTATGAGTATGATCATTTGGGATCTGTTCAAGTTATTCGGAGGAATATGAAGAATCATAAACTCCCAAGAAAGTGTGGACTGTTGATAACCCATTTTTTGTAATTGAATTTTTAAAGAATTCCAAAGTTTGAATATACATTTACAGCTCCAGAACATGTGTAAAAGGTCAGCGGTTTGATCGATACAATATGGACATTTAGGTGAATTTTTCGAGTTGAATTTATGTAAGCTGAGGCGAGTGTAGTAAGTGTTATTAAATATCATCAGCTGAGTAAATAATAGCTTTTGAAGAGATACTGATTTTAAGGTTAAATTAATTGCTTTCAATATTTTATTATCATCAATCGGTAATAATTTATCCTTCCAGTATTTGGATAAAAGTATTTGTTTATTATATTTCACATCTTTTATCAAATTATATGAAGCCGTTATATATTTGAAGTCCTGCATAAGAGTTTGCCATAAATTTAAACAAATGGTTAAGTCTTCTTCTTTAATTTTAAAATTACTAAAGTTATTGAAAGATCCTTTAATTGTCTCATTATAATTAAATAAGAGTTAGGAAGGCTCATCTCTCTTAACATGTCGTGTATTGAGATACCAAGAAAAGGATATAAATCAAGTATGGTTAGATCAATTATAAGTGGGAATTTTTTAAGATCTATCAATTGATTACCGATTTTCAAATTCAGGTTCTTGTGAAATGGTTGGAAGGTCATCATATACTGTAAAAGATTTAGTGATTTAAACAGGTTTTGTATTGATATTATATATAATCTAAAATGTTCCATCAAAGCGTATATTTTAAAGGTATCTTTATTTAAAAAAGGTAATGCCTTAAAATTAATACCCAATTTAACAGCATGTTTGTAATTCAGAATCAACCACTTGGGTGATCATTTAGTACTGGACTTGTCAAAGTTAACCACTCTTAGAATTCTATTAGCATTTATTATTAAATAATATGCTTCAAAATTCGGTAATTCTAAACCACCCTTATTTTTCGGAGTCATCAGTTTATCATAAGATATTCTAGTTTTCCTAGGTTCCCATACAAATCTACCTAATTCCGTATGAAGTTGTTTAAAGAATTTCCTAGAAATTGAGACTTGAGTAGCTCGAAAAATATATAATATTCTAGGGAGTACATTCATTTTAATAATTGAAGCCTTTGCCATTATTGGTAATTTCAGATTATTCCATCTTTTTAAATCAGACAATACATTATCCCAAATTAGCTTAACATTGTTCGCATAAAAGTCTCTATTATCTGTTGAGAAAACAATACCCAAATATTTTATTTTTTCTTCGGATTTTAACTGACCTACCAATGGTAAAAGCGAAAAGGGTGTAGGCGTCTTTAAAGGAAATAAATTGGGTTTTTTTAAATTTATTTTGTAATTAGATATTTCTGCAAAATCTTCCACTGCTTTTAATATTTTCTTAGTATCTGAAACAGGCATTGTACAATAAATATTAAGATCATCAGCAAAAGCAGCCATGGATATTTTTGTACCATATATTATTGGAGCATTATGATAAATATTTTGCTTAATATGTAAAAATAGTGGTTCTAAATATAAATTGAATAATATAGGAGATAGCGGACATCCTTGACGGGTACCATTCTTAATTTGTATTCTTTTTGAGAAATTTTTATTAATATATAAAGTTGTATAGGGATTATTATATAACTTTTTTAATGTTAAAATGAAGTCTTGGGGTATATTGAAATATAATAAAATATCAAACAAAAATTTTAAATTAACTCTATCAAATCTACACATATTCTTAAAGACACAAAACATTTTTTACTGGACTTATACTCCAAGGTTGTAGATCTACCGTTAGATATGTATTATAAAATGGTTACCCTGGATGTACAGTCCCTTTTTACTATGATACCTAACTCTGAAGGTGTTGAGAGTTTTATGAGATGTTTACAGAGTTGCGAAGCCTATAGTCCAGCTATGAAAGATTTATTTTCTGCCTTGTTGGAAATAGTCCTGGAAAATAACATCTTTCTTTTTAATGAGGTAGCCTATATTCAGAAGGATGGCGTGGCTATGGGCACTTCATGTGCCAATAGCTACGCCAACCTTGTCATGCTGGACTGGGAATGTAATAAGCTGTTTGCCCTAGATAGTTTCAAGAAACATGTTGTTTTCTATGCACGTTTTGTTGATGATCTTTTCCTCCTGTGGACTGGTACAGATAAAGCCCTGGATGACTTCCATAAAGAGATTAACAGCCTAACCAATTTTTTTTTTAACTTTTCTATTGAAAGTTCAATTAGTTGCATTACTTTTTGGATGTTTTTGTTGACAGATTGCCAAATGGGATGCTCAATACTGGAGTCTTTAGAAAAACGTGCTATAGGAACTCCCTATTACATCGGGAAAGTACGCACCCCAATTACATTTATAAGAACTTGATAAGGGGACAGGCGATAAGAGCATCCAGGATGAATCCAAATTATGATAGCTTCTTACAAAGAGTTGTCAAACTTAAACAACAGGCTTTTACAAAGAGCATATAGGCCAGATGAGATCACCTCCCATTTTGAAGGTGTTTTGGAGCTGAGGAATGGTATTGCTAGACCATATTTCTCACAACCATATTCAGTAGAGAATGTCCCTGATATTTGCCCTGAAGTTAGGAATCCACCAGTTAGATTTTCTGTCAGTTATACGCAATATATAAACAGTATAAGAGAGGTTTTGAACAAGAATTGGAATCTACTTTTACTTGATTCACAACTCAAAGACATTGTTGGTGAGGAGCCTTATTTTAGATATAGGAACAAGTCTAACCTACATAGATTACATTGTTACCCTCACCTATCTACACAGTCTAATGAGCGTTTGAACAATATTGTGGGTACTGTTCCATGTAATTGTTGTAATTTTTGCAAATTTGTAAATGCCATTTCCCAGTTTATTCACCCAGTTACTTCCTATTGTTTCAGGTTTCTACTCAGTGCTAATTGCAATACATCACATGTCATTTATTTAGCCAAGTGCACTGCCTGTCAAGCATTCTACGTAGGCAAGACAGACAGACGCCTACGAGACAGGGTAAGGGAACACCTTTATCACATCCGCACACTGTCTCCACGCAGTGCACTTTCTAAATACATTATAGACAGTGATAATACACATTCATTTGTATTCTTAGTTATACAGATCAATGACCCCAGTGTTAGGGGAGGGGATATATGCAATTACACTGAAACACTGGAATTAAAATGGATTATCAGACTTAGAGCAGACCGGAGACCAGGTTTGAATGACAAAATTCCATTGAAACCTGTTCTTAAGAATAGGAGACTTACTGTAAGATAAACATATATATTTTAGAATGTTAACAAAATGTTTTATATTTGTTTTTATACATAGGTGTGTATTTTTATATATATATATATATATATATATATATATATATATATATATATATGTTGTTTTTATATATATAGTTTTTATATACATTTTTATATACATGTATTGTTTTTGCATACTGAAAAGTTTTAATCAAGAACAGGAAGTGATGTCAGCCCTATTTCCTTACAAAATGTGACTTGATTTTATTCAGTGTTTGTTTCTTATGGTTTGACAAAGCCCTTACAGGGTGAAAGCACTTACCAATAAAACAGCTTAGATTTTACTTGTCTATGGCACGGATTTAGTCATGGTTTGAACTAGCATTTATTTCTGCTGCTTGAATAAGCCTTAGTGACTACTGGATTTATGCTGATTTTTGTTGCCAGCCTTGGTTTGCTCCTGTACTTTTCTTTTGGATCATTATAGTACTGAATGTCTTGCATACATACAGGGAATGATTTTGTGTCTGGTTTCAAACTTGCGTAGAAGTAGTGCCAAGCCAGACTGTGAAATATCACTAAGATCTTACAACTTGGCTTTATGATTTGTTAGGATTTGGCTAGTTTGCTGCCAGGGATGTGCCTATACAGTACCTATGCTACAGGTGCACAGCCTGTCTACCAGCTTATAGCACATATGTTTGCCCAGATGGCCCTGTGTGTGTCAGTGCTCCACCTGGGCAAATCATTACTGATTCTGCCTATTCTAGCCCTGTACACAAGACTAGTCCAGCATCCATGGCTGTGCCTTTGCAGTGCCATGCTGTGTAGGTGTGCTTCCACACAGCCCTACATTACACACACCTGGTCATGTCCGTGGATTGGAGTGTCTCTCCTGCACCCTGTTGGCACATCACTGTATATCCTCCTTATTCAGCCCCATAAACAGGTCTGTTGTCCCATCCAAGGCTGTACTTACTAAGCATCATATCATGCAAATGTGCAGACTGTCCACCACCATATGTTCCTCTTGCCTGCCCAGGCTGTCATGATAATGCTACATCTTTTGGCACATCCTTGCTCATTCTACCCACACTTGCCTTGTTACACATGGCTAGTCATGTAGCTGTGCAACTCCATAAAGTACAGGTGTACAACATGCCCACCATCTCAAATTATACATGACTGACCAGACACCCATGGGAGTGCCCATGCTACACTGCTGCATATCATTGTGCAGCCTGCTGGTCATACACTGCATGGACTACAAATTAGATGAGGCGGAATCAGAGACATCTGATGTATTAATCATCGTGGTTGTAACATGATGGCCTCACCCTGCCATCGTAATATCTATTGTTATAATCCCTGGTTGTCTTACCTTTAGAGAATTGTAACAAATGCATTATTGTGGGCAGGGAAAAATATATACAGCTTCGTAGACAGTGGAAGCATTCATGTGACATTCATAAAGATTTCAAAAGCTATACATTAGTTTCCTGCCATACTGGGGCCATAATCTCACAGGTTCTTTGAATGACAGTTCCAAGTATTTCCTCCTGAAAGTCTCTACTGCATGTGATACCATGGTGGCAGTCTGCAATTTGGTGGTTAATCTTTGAATACTTATGGAAGGGAGGGAGACCCCTTCCTATAAATATCCATGTCTTCCTTCTTCTCCCATGCTGAGGCACAGAGGCTTGGGATTTATTTTGGATGGTAATGGCTGATGTAGTGTACAAGCTGTGACAGTGACAGAAGTGGATCCCATTGGTATGTCAGCTGAGGAGTTGTGGATTTGCTGTGGAGCTGTACAGCCACTTGCATACCTTTGCAGGCAATGTGTGTTGTGAGGTGCACATGACCCACAAATATGTGTATCGCAGTACATTTGCCTGCATGTATAGTAATGGGCTGCATGGTATACCACCTTTCTATGCTAATGTGTTGTGCAGAACTCCAGCTGTGACACATCATACATCATCAGCCTGCCCTTTACCCACTTAATTTATATTACAGGGCTAGTACACTTGTTTAGTCACAGAACACATGGGTCACCAGATAACAGTATAGTATTCACACAAGCAAGTATACAGTCCACAACAGCCATATGTGTAGAGCTTGTTATAATGTGCACAGATTGCACAGATCCTTTACGGCTAATCTTCCATCACCACACAGATGAGCTAGATAACTGGGATCCAGCAAAACATAAAACAATGTTGGTTACAGTGTGCCAGCTTAAAAGCCTGTGGCTTATATCTTGACATGATTTAAATTAGAATCCAGATATACTCACATTGCTGTCAATGGCTTATTGACATACATATTCTGCAGGACATTTTTTCTTATATAGTAGTACATAATATTAACTTGTATTTATGGTCTCTTGTCTCATGGTATGGGTTGCAGTTCAGGAATGTTTTTATGTCCTCTTTACATATTACTGTGGAGCAGAGATACCCACTGGTTACTCTGTCATTACATGTTTTGCACACGGGCAACCAACTGTGGTAACTGTGGATCTGGAAGACTTCATATTGTAGTGATACTGTGCATTAAGGAACCCTTTTACTTACATGGGTTGCATTCTCTTTAATGACCTTACTAGTGCTGTGTGCACCAGGTGCAGACCAAGTAATACTTCTGAACATTGGTAATCTCTTGTAAAAAATCAGAGTATGACTGAACCATGAAGAAATGTTAAATTGACATACAAGGAGAACAAAAATCTTCCTGAGAGATATACATATTACTGGGGCTTTCCTCTTGGGGTATACAGTTGTCTGAGACACATGGGATGGGGGGTAGGCAGAGGCTGTGGCTGATGACAGTGCCACAGTGCTGTTGGGACCACAGCCTCTTGATGTGAAAATCCTGCAGGGGGGCACAAAGGTCACTAATAACATTGATAAAGGTCATAATAAGGCATGAGAAATCAGGTTATTCAAGTAGAGAGGCAAGGCAACAACATCAGTCCAGCTGTCCCTCACTCTAGATGAGAAGATATGTATTGTTGTATTGCCACATGGTATTAAGGCTGTATAGATATTGGTGCACCTCACCAGCAGGTACATATTGTTCACTTGTTACCGTATGTGGCCCCTGTGTAATAGCGGGTGGGTGAGAAGAAGGGACAGACACAGGCAGCACCAGCAAGATCCAGTGTGCTGACCTGATGCACAGCAGTGTAGAACAGTGAAACAGGTGGGAAAGGAGATCTGTGTACATGTTAAGATATTTTATGTATGAAGTAATATCAACTTTTCTTTAATTTCACTGATGAGAGTTCTACAACCACTACTTTTGCTTCACAACATATAATGGGAGTCATGCATGGGAAAGCTGTAGAGTCTGGCTTTGTGGATGTCAGGGTCAGATGTAGGTGGTGTTCTTATGTTTACTGAATAAAGGTCTGTTTGTGTCCTGCTTCATGGTAAAGATGGTCACAGAAGTGGGTGGCATGCATTCTATATTTGGCATTTATCGGCAATGTTGATGATACAAATGATGTGCTAAGACAACCCGAGTGTACATTTAGCATTTTTGCTACAAGGACTATGACCACTGACAGCCAGATGTCTACCATTGTGTCCTTTGGCATCTTAATTGGCAAATAGGGATCTAGAGCTGAAGTTGAACAGTCTCAGTCTGAACATGCATATCCTATGGTGCTTTTAACTTTGCACACAGGGCTTGCTCACGGGAGATCTACCTAGAGCCATGATGTTCACAGATGGCTGCTGATGGTGACATATTACCATTTTATGGTAACACTTTGATGGACAGTGTGAGTTAACAAATGAACAGGAGTACATTAGTCATTCGTGTGATGATATTAGAAAAGTGACAGGACTCTTTATCTAGCTGTGCACACAGACATTGACTGTGCAGTGCACTGGCCATGGACTACATAGGATCAGTGTTTCCACTGCAGACATCTATTATTTATCTTGCCCATCTCCGTGGAGTATGTGTGATCTGCTTATGCCCCTGTGTGGCACAGAGACATGTTGACCACTGCAGCTGGCTTGGGGCTGAGTGATTCAACATTATAAGCTGTAGAGTCTGGCTTTGTGGATGCCAGGGTCAGACGTAGGTGGCATTTTTATGTTTACTGAATAAAGATTACAATTACCATGCCCAACTGCCACAAACCAAAGCCACATGGTAGGCCATGCCTTGCAAGTAGATGCCCTATGGGCACTGGGCAGAAGTTCATAGTCAGAACATCTGCTGTGGGTTCAGGGCAGCAGGGGGTGTAGGTATTGAACTGTTGCAGTAGTTCAGCTGTGACAGGTGGCACATTGTTGTTATGCAGCCAGTGTTCTACTAACACTGGAAGGGGTACAGTCACAATCTCCTCTGCACAGGTATCCACACACAGCACACAGTCATGAGCTATTACCCAGAAGTTCAGGGTCACTGGTTAGGCTCCAAGGGCCCTGTAGAAATGTTCTTACAGTAATTAGCTTATATTCAATATTGTCTGCCTTTCTGCAGGTCGTAGAGGCTTTTGCTACATATTTGTTTAAGATTAGGTGAATGTATGAATGGAGCTGAGTTATAACTATTATTTACACAAGAAGAGTTGCAGTAAAAGGTTGATGAAGTAGCTAGGATGGGCATAAGTACTTCATGGGGATAGAGTGGTGATAAAAATGCCAATACTTTGTCTGCTAAACTATGCTGCACTCCTGCCCTCATTACAGTCATATGACTGGCATTCCAAAGTTACATCCACCTCTGCTACAGTCATAAATTCTGGTAGGGTAATAGGTGTTAGTGAAAGAACAGGGCTAAATGGTGCTGGTAGGAGATTTCCAGTGGAACAAAAGAAGGTATTTTAGCAAAATGCAAAACAATGCATCTTTACAGAGGCAGTTTTAGGGAATTGGAAACATTAATGGTATGTATTACGAGATTCTGCATTTGGATCTCTACAGACAAGTAATCAGTATGTATGCTTTGCAAACCCATTGCTTCTATATAATGGCTTAATGTAATGAAATAAGTAGACTGTATACAGACACAGTATGTGTGCCTACTGCAGAGTGGTTGTTCTTTAGAACTCAGAATTTACTTTTATCCTCTATAAGCTGTAGAAAGAGAGAGAGAGAGAGAGTGAGGAAGAGAGAGAGAGAGAGACTGCCTATTCACTAATAAAAAATCAGGGACACTACAGTAAATCTAATATTAATGATTCAGTAATCATTTCCTGCAGAGACTTAATGCTGTCAGCAGTAAAACTGCATTCACTACTAATAGTCACCACTTAACAGTGGTTGAGGCAGGGTTTACCCGTGATTTGGACAGTTTACCTATGTAGATGAAGTCCATGTGGGTAAAGTTGCCAGAAATGCATAAATATTGCCACATTCACAGTAGGTTGGTTATTATTATCATGTCATTGGTGCCACAGGTAGCACACTTTCCCTTGTTTCAGAAGGCTGTGGGTTCTATTCCCACTCCAAGTAGAGCTATTGCTGACAGTGCATTACAGCATGGGGGAGGGGTGCCATCCTTCAGACGAGATACTGAACCAAGGCCCTATCAGCTTGAGTTGGTGGTAGCTCAGGTGGATGCAAAAGATCCCAAAGCACCAGGCAAAAACAGTAGGGGAAGTTACCCAATGCCCTATCCAAATTTCCCCTAGTAGTGTAAGTACCAATGTGGGTCTCCTCTGAAATGAGGTTACTAGCCTAATGGGACTAACCCGGTTAACAAAGGATTATTAAGAGTGTACATGAGAGCTATTAAAAACAAAACTATATTTTAAGCTTTTTAAAATATCTTTCTCATTGCTGCCCCAGTGAACTTAAATGATAAAGCAGAGATTCTGTACCATGTACTCCGGGTTCACTGGTTCTTTTATGTACAGATGCATAGGCAGTAAACTGACTAAGTTTACTTGTTGCCACTGAGTGTTGACTTTATGTAGGAAAGTTGCTTTAAGTTTTAACATGGTTTACCATAAGTTACTAAGTTAATACAACATGTTGTGAAGTGTAATTCACCCTAGTACTGTGGTTGCTTTATTTATCAATTAGTTAATGAACTTGTTCCTCCTTCTGTAATGGTGGCTTGTTTGGATTATCTAACCTTTTTGTGGTGGTAGCTGTTGTTTATTACCATTACAAGGACTCCACTTAGCAAGTCAAGTGGCCCATTGTAGGGCCATTTTCCAAAGAGGTATATTATATGCATTCCTGCCTTAGAAATATATTTCTAAATCCAGTAACGTATTTATGGTAGCACATTTTGTGTTTTTGCTTGTACCAGCGTGTTGTTTCTTAATTCTTTGTTGTAACACCTTAATGACTCCTTTGCCACTATATTTGTGTGACTGTTTATAGCATAACATTTGTTACCAGCTTAACAATTGCATTACATTTGCTGTCAGCCCAGGTTGACAGAGTAGCAAAACTCAGTTTTTTTAAGTGAAGGTGTTTTCTTCCTATTTGCTTTAATTACCACCCTCACTTGTGTATTTTCATATTAGCATATTCCATCATTAGATGCTTGGCTTGCAGTTTCTGCATCACTGGACTACCAATTAATTTCACGTTGCAATATGACTTAGTTTAGACATGCATATCACACTGACAGCTTGTTTATTTTTTCCCCCAACAACAGCATGCGATAATGACCACTGGGGCCCTCACTGCAGTAACCGCTGCCAGTGTAAGAATGGAGCACTCTGTAATCCTATCTCTGGTGCGTGCCACTGTGCTCCTGGTTTCAGAGGTTGGCGTTGTGAGGAACGCTGTGACAGTGGCATGTATGGGAATGATTGTCATCAGAAATGCCAGTGCCAGAATGGTGCAACCTGTGATCATGTGACTGGTGAATGCAAATGTCCACCTGGGTATACTGGTGCTTTGTAAGTATAAAATCAATAATCACCACTGATAGTACTTTGAACCTCTGTAATGCATATGTATATGGCATGCTTATAGCAAAGCTTTGCAATGGTTTATGTAGCTGTGAGAAGAAAACTGTAAAATAATGCCACAAAATCTTAATATTGCTGACTGTACCACTTTTCAGCGCTTGTTTTTCATATGTTTTCAGCTTAACTTTATAAAAACAGATTTAGTATATCAGCAGGAAGTGTGTGCTCCCACTATGAACCATCCAGTGCCAACTTCCTGAATATGACCTACCAAAAATCATCCCAGTGGAAGAAGCCTAAGTTCCCACACCCTGCAGCACTTATATATATGCCAACTCCTCAGTAATACAATGTTGAAAAATCGAGACAAAAAAGAAAGGCATCACTGCCAGAGCACAATTAGAAAGTCTAATGGCAGTGATTTCCTATGGAAAAAGCAATCGGAGAGGGGAATGTCACTGAGTTATGCTTGTCCAATTGGTTCCCAAGGCAGGTACATCTTAGAATGTATCCTGGCCTGCAGTAAGTAGGTGCACAGTATTCAGTTCAAAAATCAGAGATGCGCATTTCAGGACTAGTGGAAACTGGATGGCTGGTGGGATCACCCAGCATACGTCTCTGACTCTGCAGGAAGGGAGATAGCATTTTTCAGGGTTCATTGAACACATTCATTGCAGTAGTGGTGCCATTTTGTGACTGCACATCAGTGAAGTTACAACTCCCTGAACATGACCTGCCAAAAATCAACCCAGTAGACAAAGTTACTGTTAGAATTTTTGTGGGGTGTATGTCCTGTACCCCACAGCACAAACACAGACACACACACACACACACACACACACACACACACACACACACACACACACACACACGTATGTGTCAATTCCTCAGTCATAAAATGTTGAAGAATGGAGAAATTTTCTCAAAAGAAAGGAATCACTGCCAGATCTCATGGCCCATGTCGAGATGAGCTAAACCAAACACTCTGTACAAAAACTAATGAACATGAATACAGTCTGATTGCATGTAAGTAGGACACTGGTATCATAATATAGCTTATTTTCTTTAAAGAGGTACACATTTTGTACAGCAAAACTGTATTAATGATTTGTGCCTTGTGCCATCCTTGCTTTGCTTTTTATACCAGTGTTTAATGTTCTGGTTCCAGCCTTCTATTGCCCGTGTCTAGAAGAGATAAACTGGAAACTCAGTAGAAAAACTAATGCACATAAATACAGTCTGATTGTAGGCTGGATATTAATTTGAGGTAGTTGCTAGTGATTAAGCATTAGGGACAAGTCATAATAAATGGAAACAGCACAATGCAAGGTTTGGGATTACATATTACAGGTAGGAGTGATGCTTTTATATGTAATCATTTCCTTTTAAGTCCTAATGTATGTCTACTAATCTGTGTCAGCTATGCTGATGAGGCCATAAGAAGTCTGAAACCTGCATATCCACAGCTAGTGGGGTTTGGCTTTATTGGCCTGAATTTGTCCATAACAGTTTTAAAAAGGAAAAAAGTCATGGGCATTCAGAACTTCCATATAGCTGCAACACCTGATGTCCTTAAGGGGTCATTTGCATATATCCCATGTGCCTCAAATGCAAGAGGTTTAAGGAATTACACAGTGGAAACTCTAGCTTGGCTGGATTTGTCTTGTAATGTTTATCAATTGCTTTGTCTGTGTGACCTTATTACTCATTGTTTTAGTATGGTAGATACCAGTGGAACAGTTCACCTAATGTTAAGTGAAACACCAAATGAGTCATTTTGCATTCATTTAAGTTGCTGAATCTGTTTGACAGTACTGTTCATTTCTGTATGCATATGAGGCTGAAGTAGTGTGATACAGTAATACTCCTGATCAGTCCAAGAAGTAATAACCCCACCTCTAGGGCTTAACATCACATTTTCAATAACTTTAAATCCAAATTCACATACTGCATCATTGCAATTTAATATTTTCATAATGCGTTACTGGAGACTTGATGTCTTATTTCATAGGATTCGTATGATTTACTAGGCAAATTAGTGTCATGAATTTACCTCCTTGCCAGTACCCATCATTAGGATGTACCCTGTTTCTCAAGGAGGACTATGCCACTCAGTCCTGTGGTAAATTTGTGGACATCTGTCCGACCATCCAGATTGTTTTTGAAGGATGATAATGTGCTGCACTGCTTAATCTGCAAGGAAAATTATTCCAGAAACACAGAATACACTGTGTAAAGAATCTGCCTTTGCTGAATTCGGTTTATCTGGTGCTTAAGATTTAGTTCCCTGGTTCTGGTGTCTGTGGAACTATTAGACTTGTGGAGATACAGGAAATCAAGTGCAATAGGATCTCTAGTGGCACAGTAGGTAAATCACAGATTATCCTTCAAGAGTCTACAGGATAGTGAATACAGAGTTAGAGCTCATAGCCTCTCTAGCGATCTCAGGGTCTTTACATAGTGGCATGAAAAAATAGCACCTGTTTTAATAGAAGATTTTTGGTTTTAATTGAGACCTGTGCACTTGTGGGAGGAAAACCTTACCACCATATAATTACTTTTCATCAGATTGTCATATCTTACTTTTACTACTGTATGATGTTTTCTACATGTGATCTACATGTCAGCATTTCTTTAAAGTACTGGCTGACAGAATGATTTGGCGGGTTTTGGCTTTAAATTTCCTTTCCATTTTGTAGAACTCTGCACAGAGAATTTTATCTTAGCAGAAACTGTTTTGGCCTGACTCTTGTATCTGCCTGGTCCTTCCCACTGGACAAGGAATAAATAAAATAAATTATTTTGAATCATGACTGGATATGTGACTGTGATGGTAGCTGGTATGACTGTGTTTGAGTCTAAAATAATCTTACTTTCCAATTGCTGACATTAATAATGTAGTAAAATAAATAAAATTTATGTTGGTCCAGATGTTTGTGACGTTATTATGGATTTCACGGTCTAGTTTAACAGTATGTAAGAGTTTCAGTATAAGCTGAGGTTATGCAGGTGTTCCATGTAGGCACTAGCATTTATTTTTATAACAGTCTTCATTGCTGTTATTAATCACACAAACATATTTATACTTTTTTTACACCTAAACCTACGCTGTATTCATCCATTCCAAACTTCTGTAAAGTCTAGAATTTGCCATCATAACAGCATTTATCATATATTTATAGTGCTTAATATTTTCAGAACAGCATTATCAGCTCTTCATAAAGCACTTAAAAGCTAATTTCAAATCTGTACCAAAAATATGTAGTCAAAAACTGTTGGATAATTTTCATTTGATATTTATTTCTGGGTTAAGCTGGATACATCCAGTTTCTCAAGTCCCCTTGTCTGTATAATTCCCATCTACTGTATACTTCTTTTGCTATGCTTGTTTTACCTTTCCTTTATGTGCATCTCATCTTTGTTAATTTTCCTTGCCATCTTAACATGCACTGTTAAATTCAGTGTACATCTGCGGTGCTTTCTAAGACTTGCTTTGGAAGGCTCTCTACCAGCAACCAGGTAAACATACTTGTAAGATTACCGTAAGGTGATTAGTGCTCTGCACCCATCCTAAGCCTTTTCATGCTACTCCTTATGTTATAAAATGATTGACTTCAACAATTGGCTAAGCTTTTGGTGTCATTCTAAGGGAATCCAGTGTCTGTCTGCCTGGGACGACACGATTGACAGACCACAATGCTTTGCCAAAGATGGCCTGCACCTGTTGCCCCAGGACTGCGGATACTGGCTAAGGCTCTTGCCACCCCTATAGTGCCTTTTTTAGGCAAGGTTCAAACAACAAACTCACCACGGTAGCAGGTACAAGCAAGCAATATTTAAGGGTAATGCTACTCAGTGTTAGAAGTCTAAACCTCAAAATGCACTCACTTGAGGCACTCCTTAAAATAGAGAACATTGACACCTGTGCAGTGACAGAGACCTGGTTCAAGGCTCCAGAGAGCACCCCTGCATTACCAGGCTATAATTCATACCACACCTTTCTGCCACCTAACCTGGACCAAAACACTAAAGGAGAAGGCGTGTCCATATTCATTAAGGATATCCGCACCTCCAGGGTAGTTGCTGAACATAACGCAGCCGAAATTTTGCAAGTGCAGCTAACACTGGGCAAGACTGCAATCCAGGTTATAGCTTGTTACAGATCCCCCCACCATGCCCCAGGATGCCCACTCTACAATTTTTGATATACTGGATAATATTAAAGTACAGCCCAATACCCTAATAATGGGCGATTTCAACTACCCCACCATCAACTGGGAAAATTACTCATGTACTAACACATTTGCTCAATGTTTTCTGGAATTCATAAATTCCAATTCCCTGGATCAGCTTGTCCATACCCTCATATGGGGCAGCAGTATCCTGGACCTGGTCATTACTAATATGGACAACCGATGTTCCACACCAGAGGTCATCTCCTCGCTGGTCAGATCTGACCACAATCTAATCACCCTAGACATCCATATCCCACCCCTCCCCCCATTATGGAAACCACTGTAAAAAAACTTCTCCAAAGCCAACTTCATGCTTCTTAAGACAGAAGTGGCAAACCTCATGACACCCTTACAGACAGAAAATAGTGGTACGACTGCTGAATCCTTTACAACTGCACTGTATACGCACATACACGAGTGCATGGATCGTGTCATCCCCGACAGAACTAAGATGCTATCCTCCAAACAAAAGGAAGCCAATCTTGTGGTCCCTTGCCATAAATAAACTCCACAACAGAAGGAAGAAGCTGTTGCAAAAAAAGAGTAAAATCCCCTGATTGCAGGTCAACCTCAGTAAGAAGCTGAGATCACTCATAAAATTCTCCAAAGCTAGTTATGAAAATAAAATCACCACTAATTCTAAAGACAACCACAAAGCATTTTACAGCTATGTCAAGAATCTCAATGGCAACACTCATATCTGCTCTGAGCTACAGCACAATGGCACTAGATATACAGAACCAACTGGACGGTGCAGTGGTGCAGCGGTAGCATTGTCGCCTCACAGCGAGAGGTTCTCCGGTTTGCCTTCTGTGCAGAGTCTGCATGTGCTCCCTGCATTTGTGTGGGTTTCCTCTGGGTGCTCTGATTTCCTCCCACGTTCAAAGATATGCCTCTGGAGCATTTCTCCCCGGGCCTCCACTGAAAATTGGCTTTGTTCCAAGTCGGACTTTCCCGGTTAACAAATAATAAATAAATAAAATAATAATTAAATAAACTGATATTGCCAACATCCTGGCAGATAGGTTCAGTGCAAACTTCACCCCCCACAGGGCCCTTCTCTATACTGGAAGAATGCAAAGTCCCTGTAATCACGGAAGCACAAGTAAAGATTGCACTCTCCAAAACCAAGAACACAGCATCCATGGGACCAGACAACATCCCAGGCTGCGTTCTGCATGAACTACTGAACAAACTGGCACCTCACCTAAGTACCATGTTCAGTCATAGCCTCACTTCAAGCTTTGTGCCTACTGAATGGTGCGCAGTGACAGTTATCCCACTCCACAAAGGGGGTGCCACCACAGACCCCGAGAACTACCACCCCATTAGCCTGATGACCCTGGTCTGCAAGGCCATGGAACGTATCATCTTGGAGCTTATAAACAAAGACATAGGTAACATCCAAACTCTGGACCCCACTCAGTTTGGGGTTGTAAAAGGTAGATCATGTCTCCTAAACCTGACTGACTTCTTTGAAGCAGTTACCAGAGCCATGGACAAGGGTAAGGTGGTGCACACAACCTATCTTGACCTCGCCAAGGCTTTCGACACCATCCCCCAATCTGGAATTATAGCTAAACTCACTAAACTGGGCATAAATCCCTAAGTCACAAGATGGGTGGCCAACTGGCTCACTGACAGAACCCACACAGTGAAAGTAGCGCACTGCAAATCTGACTTCAGACCAATGACAAGTGGAGTACTACAGGGCTCAGTCCTGGGTCCTGTCCTGTTTTTCATCTACTTCTCAGAAGTCCAGGATAACACGGCAGGTCTTTGGCTAATGAAGTTCATGGACGACTGTAAACTAGGAGCCATAACAAAATCGCCTAATGATGTGGACATTCTACAAAGGGGCCTCACTTGAGACTGATCCTTGGTGTCAAAGTCATGGCCTCAAGCTAAATGCCAAGAAGTGCATTGTCATCCCCTTTGGGAAAAACACTGTACCCATGAACTATCACATAGGCGGTAGCCTACTAAACACCAAAAGTGTTATAAGAGACCTTGGAACACAGGTGGACAGTAGTCTCTCCTTTGATAATCACATCACCACAGTAGTCAGGAAATCCTTCTATGTGGCACACCTCATCACAAAAGGGTTCTCCTCTAGAAAAAAAAGGTCATTGTTCCTCTCTACTCATCCCTCATCAGACCCATTATAGAGTACAAAGCCCCATTTGGCATGTAACTCGCAAGACACCTACAACAACTGGAAAGGCCTCAGAAATACCTCACTAAGAGGATTACCAGCCTGAAACAGATGCCATATGCAGACCATCTAAAAAAAACAGCTCTACTCTGTCACACATCGTCTACTCAGAGGCGACCTCTGCCTAACATACAAAGCCATGTCAAACCCAGATCTGTTGGACATGCTCCACTTAAAGAAATCCCAATCTCTCCAAGCCATATGCTCCAGGGACCTAAACCTTGTCACCACAATAAGCAGAAAATGCTGGAGGGATAGATTCCTGTTCCAGAGACTTCCCATTCTCTGGAACAGACTACCCATTCATGTCAAGCAAAGCTCCTCTTTGGTCCTCTCTAAGAAAAATCTTGACAATTGGATGAGAAATAGGAAATTCACCCCGGGGATCACTGCTGTGGCTCTGCTCAACTGGAGCACAGGAAAATAACTTTCTTGGGTGGCAATAGCCATGGAACTTTTTTTGGCTAGGCTTATATAAGCCCATGGGCCGATAGCCTAGTACCTACCTATGAATCTATGAACTT
Organism: Protopterus annectens; assembly: GCF_019279795.1. Taxonomy (NCBI): domain Eukaryota; kingdom Metazoa; phylum Chordata; order Ceratodontiformes; family Protopteridae; genus Protopterus; species Protopterus annectens. Next base: position 312,967,755 of record NC_056728.1, read on the forward strand.
ATAACATTTCCTATATCTACTTTTAATCTCCTATATAAAATTTTGGTACAAGTCGTGGACCAACCCTCATTTGCCGTTACCATATACCAGTCTGTCCTGCAGTTAGTATATAATTAAGAAATGGTATCCATTCCTTTCATCCTATCACTATTCAGAAATTCTAATGTTTCACAAGTTCCTGTTTGCCTCTGCTTCAGCCACATCTTCATTTCTACCGCCCATCAGCAACACCCACAGGGGTCAAGGCGATCCCATATTGCTTTAAATTATCCTTCTCTGTCTCTCACCATCATAAGCATTGCATTCACTTAATAAAGCAGTGTATCCATGACTGGCACATACATTTAAAATGCACATGTAATTCATTCAAGGTGCCAGAAGTCATCATGTTACCTATCCAATGGGTTGGGGCTAAATGAAACCATTCAAAATGTCATCAACTCCCATCGTGTTAAATATTATATACACCATACAATGAAATCACCCAGACTGACAGTATAATCTTCAAGCCAATAACACAAAAGTACTAATTCCTTCAAATATAAGCCCCAGGAGAAGTAAGAAGAACCCCCCAGCAGAAATACCTTCTGATGGAGGCAAGAGGGCTAACCCTGAGTAAAAGGAAAGAAATTACTGGGAAGCCCAACACAAGCTCCACTTTAGCCTTACTGCTGTGTGTACAATATGTATATATCCAGGATAGGGCAGAGTAACAAATATGTATACTATGTATATATGCAGGATAGGGCCGAGTAAGAAATCCCTGTGCTGTCAGCGATGAGAGAATCACATATCTTCTTGCTGTCCAACTCACCATTCGACTAGTTACAGGGTTATGTCTGTGTGAACAAGTTAGCAGGCTAAAATACAGAGAAGATTGTAACACAGGACATAAAATCATAAAAGTAAAAAAAAAAAAGAAGAAGAAATAATTGGTTTTGGGTCTGTTCTTAAAATGGTCAATCACATTAGTTCAAAGATATTTAAAATAAGTTTAAGATTTATATTATAGACCAAGGCACTGACCTAATACTAGAGTGGTTACTACAATATTAAAATTAGGTATTTGGAATGCATGATTTAGGAGACACTGCTAAAAATACTAGATGCTGGGACAAAAAGAATGAAAATTAATGGCCAGTAGTCTAATTAATAAATTGAGAAGTGGGCTTATTTCTGGATTAAGACTGTATCTGAATGTGATGACTGTTAAGACATCTAACATGCAGCCAGCCTTTAGCATTTGGAAATGACCATCTTTTCCCTTGTGCTTCAAGTAAGCATGTGGTTTGGTCAGTGATTTCAGTAAAGATATTTTAAAAGCAAATAATATGCAAGTACATTTTCATATGTCATGAACAGCAATTCCCTGCATTAATCAGATGTCTTTTCTTATCTCTGGATGTCATTATTTTAGCTGTGAGGATCTGTGCCCACCCGGTAAGCATGGCTCCCAGTGTGAAGAAAGATGCCCTTGTCAAAATGGCGGTGTGTGCCACCATGTGACTGGAGAATGTTCCTGCACCCCAGGCTGGATGGTAAATTACTGCAATTTGCATGGTCACCTACATCCTAATAGTCTAGCTTAGAATTAGTTATATTTAGTAACAGTATTTACAAATGAATACTTTATATCCAGTTATTTTTTAATTGAATTTAAAGTTACTTTCAACAAACGTTTGTAATTTCCTTGTAATGTGAAAAATATTTTTTTTTATTTTTATTTTTATTATCGATAGGTTTCTTCCTTCTGTTAGGGCTCCTTCCAAGCCCATCTTCCACCTTTCCTAAACAAAAGTCTTTACAATCATCAGCCTTTTGACCAGTTTTCATACATGTCACTGCATTTCCTTAGGAAATAGATTGCTTGGCTTATGAAAGTTTCTCCTAAACTGAAGTTGACATCTTCAATGAAATTCTTGAGGGCATAAGAATTGTTGGTACAGTACATTCAATCTGTGTTTCCCCTTCATCCTGTGAAACTGGGCTGTTTCAGAGATGCCCCCACACCCCACATAACATCAGTATGTATGAAACCCATGCGGGTTGGTTCTAGTCCATACTTTCTGTAATATCCGTAAGCTGACTAACATATGTTTTGCTCACTGCACATCAGTCATGCTTTAGAGTCACTCAGTTGTCACAGGATGAGTAAGAGAGGGTGGTTATGCAGCTGTCAACAATCCTGTTCACTAAGTCTTCTAAAGGCCTTGCATCATTAACACCACATATATAATTAAATGTAACATGCAAAATGTCAAATCTCAGTGCTGCATACTATGATACTGGTGTAATATTATGAATATGAAGGATGAAGGATTCTGACTATTGTCTGCATATTTAATTTTAGTCATCAATAGCATTTAAGAAAATGGAATGTAACTGTTTGAGCTAAAAAAAGAGAGATATTCAAATATTATCTCAAGACAGTTTCAGGAACATTTGGTCAGTGAAGAACACCTTTTATGTCCCATTTGGTGTGGCATATTGTCACTGACCTAAAAGGCAACAGCATGCTTTAAAAGTGAAGGTTCTGCTCTGAAAATCTTGCATAGTACTAGAAGTGTGACTTGTTCTCCCTTGTCTTTGGTGTACTATGTAGGGCACAGTCTGTGGTCAGCCTTGCCCTGAGGGAAGATTTGGAACAAACTGCTCTCAGGAATGTCAGTGTCATAATGGTGGAACATGTGACTCAGCAACAGGACAATGTCACTGCAGCCCTGGTTACACAAGAGAACGGTAAGAAAGCCAAATAAAGTCTGCTGTTCAAATGAATGCCAGTGCATGTAACTGCATGTATTTTTGCTAATGTCTAATAACTCAAGAAAAGCTGAAATGCTGTTCATTCACTGTAGTTTATTGCTAATCTGTGCTTTTTATTTTGCAAACCTGCTGTGTATATGATGGAAATGGTTCATAAAGCTGAAAGAGTTGTAAGGGAATGGTTATAAAGTTATTGTGGCACGAATGTTGAACATCGAATTTGTCATTTTGCTTTCTTTATGTATGCCTCAAGACTTCCCTAAGTGCTGAGTGTGTTTAGTTATACTGGCAAAGTGAAGGAAGCTATAAAGTTAATGATAATATACTTCATTGGCATAAATAAATTCCTTTCAGTTATCAAGAAAAGCTCAGACATATGCTTACGGTGACTGTATATGTTTGGTAGTTTCCATTCATCTCTGCACAATTCTGCAGCCTAGTCAGTGGACACAGAAATGCATAAAAACGAAAACATAATTTTCCTGTCTTTAAGATGGCATCATTAGAGCAACATTCTCCTAACAGGCTTGCTTTTTTATCTGAATGGAGAGAAGCATGCTTCCATATAACTACCATACAGAGTTTTCTGATATCAGAGTGTAGGCAAAGAGAAAGAACTTGGGGGGGGGGGGGTTCCTAAATGAAAGACCAGCAGTGGTAGAGTTTTTAGTAGAATCTAGAACACAAACTGCCATTAGAAAAGGAATAATTAGTAGAGCATACAAAATATTGCACGATAACTGTAAGAGTCAGTCAGAGTAGGTTAGAAAGGATTGGGAAGAGAGATTTGATAAGCAATTCACAAAGAAACAATGGGAGATATATGTATGATTCCCTAATATGCAACAAAGTCTAGAAGATTTAGGATGTTTGCTTGGAAGTGTTTACATAGGTATTTTTATACCCCAAGTAGATTCCAAAGAATTTTTCCTCAGGTAGACAACAAATGTTGGAGGTGTGACAGGGAAGAAAGATGTAATTGGGAACATGTTTTCTGGGAGTACAGAGAGTTGGCAGACTTTGAGGATTCCCTGTGGGTTGCACTGTCAGAGATGCTGGGTGCCCATATTGGTGTAACGAGGGAGATGATTTTCCTGAGCTATGATACAGAATCGGAATTGCCTAGACTTGGTAAGGCCTTGCTGTGTCTAATTATGGCAGTTGCCAAAAAAGCATTTACTAGAAAATGGAAATCAAACTCCACACCAACTAGACTAGAAGTAGGGAATATAATGACAGAGATAAAACAACTGGAAGTGAGATGTTTAGAAAAGGGGCAAGTGCAAACTACATAAGAAAAAATGGGAATTGTGGGAACAATACATACAGGGGAGGAATGAGGTTTAAAAGAAGGCAGGACTTACATGATATATGTAATATTTGACTGAAAATGATTGGGTAGATTATAAGTGATGTATAATATTTGCAACTGGGAGTCTGTCAGTATGGTCTGTGATGTAAAATGCTTGCAAACAGGATTGTGTCTGTGTGGTTTGTTTTCATTTATAGAAATGTATGATTGCCTATGCCGTAAGTGATGGTTTAATAAAGATGTTTCTTGTTTGAAAAAAAAGGTGCAGAATCTAATAATTTCTGTAATATTGTTTAGGTTACATGAGGTATAGCAATATATGTGAAGCATAATGTTTGTAAACGTGAACTTAATATAGTTTAATTACTTTTATATAAATGTAATTTGCCTCTGTCACAAGTGATAATTCAGTAAAGGTGTTTAAAATAAACAATTCTTTCTCTTAGTCTGGCGAATAAGAAACTTGTAAAATTTTCTGTAAACTGAATTCTGACAAATTTGCTCCTTGTCAGGTGTCAGAATTTGTAACATTTTTTTAATAATATGTTAGTTCCAGTTCATCTATCCCATGGACTCCACTTATGAAAGGAAAGGGGATGGGACGAACTTTGTATGATTTTTTTGATGTCAAGATAGCTGCTTACATTGTAGAGCTATCATGAACAAGAATTTGTTTATTTTAGTAAATGGGTCAGCTATTCCAAGGTATGCCTTACCTGAGTTAGGTAACTATAGTCTGCATCACCTTTATTTCAAGATCACTCAACTACCCACTAACGTGATGTTAAAGGCCCATCTTAAATGACACCTCTTACAAGGCTGAGGGCAGAATATCTATGCTAACCAGTACAGTCTGCCACAAATAGGACTCTATACTGTAGTATGCCTAAAACTGCTGTTGCATTGTGTTATAGTTATCTGTACAAGTTTACAGTGTTGTGCAGTAGCAGTCTACGCCTAGTGAGCAAACAGCTGTTGTTTTCCCTGGGAATGATATGTGTCTGTCTGTACACTGCTGACCAGAAGCATTTCAACCACATAATGACCTAGGGGGAACTGGCAATCGAGTGGGCTATACTTCTACAATGCCACATTTACATGCCTGATTACTACATTTACATCTTATTGCCTAGACTACAGAATAAATCAGAAACATGGACAAAACCCAACATGTAAGAAGCATTACCACATCAGATCATCAGTTTCTTCATTCACAGGTGATGATTTGAACCAGAAATCAATTAACCTCACCCCTCCAAAAAAGCAATATCAGAAAGAATAAACAGTAAATATAATTTAAGAGGGCCTTAATTCTCCAGAAAAATCTGTCAGTATTAGCCCAGTATTTTGGCAGCAGGGCCATCAAATTGTTTACTGGGGAGACAGTAGTTTCTGTTAAAATCTCAGGATTATAGTCTAGGACAGGACAGTTGTGAATCCTGTAATCAAAGATTGGTAACATAAGAGCAGCTTTACATATCGTCAAGCAGAACCCAAACTACAGCTCTGGTTTATAATCTAATATGGAATATGACCCTTAGAACATAATAGCCCAGTTACAGATTTTGCTGAGTGATAACATGCTTAGTTTTCATCCAGTTTCTCTTATTCATCCTGTTCTGCTGCTTTTCAGAGTCTGTACTTTCTGAGTACCTCCCATCCTTTTCTCCACCACATCATATAGCATGATGTAGCATGATGTATTATGATGTGTAGCATGATATAGCATGATGTAGTATAATGTAGCAGAATTTGAATAAGAGAGTTGCATATTTATTACTTTTTTTTTGCTTACGTATGTCATTTCAGGATGTGCAGAAAAGCATTAACAACAAGTAGTTACAAGGTGTGCTGTCTAAGAACCTGCATTGTATGGGGTTAAGGGCTACATTCTGTAAGTGTGCTTACAATTCCCAAAATTCTTGCTACATACTTGCTGGTAAGATATTTATGTGTTGTACAAACAGTACATGTATCTTCATACTCTCCTCCCACTCTTGTAAAAAATAAACTTAAACTCCACCGCTTTCTCTCCTGTCAAAAGATTCCCACATTCCACCTCAATAAAGCTAATCTATGACAATTTGTACAGCATAAGTTCATAGGTCAACAGGTGTTCAGGCTAATGACCAATAGGGCCTTTTTAAGCCTAGCTATACATCCCACATCTCTGACAGCTTCTGGTACCCTTGATAAGTTTTAACAGGGGCTTGGGAGATAAAACATTTACAAGCAGGGGCATGGGAGATGAACCATTTACAAGGCTGCCTGTGTCCATTAGAAACATAGGTGCCAAACCGAGGATGAATGTCCTGGTTCCCCATCCAATTGTCCAAGTTACATTTGAATCAGGTTAGGGAGGAATGCTGCTTCACATGGATGTGGAGTCTGTTCCAGAGAAGGGGTAGTCTTTGGGAAACACACCAGTCTCTCTAGCAGGTCCTATTTATATCACAGGCAAGGTTTAAGTCTTTAGAACATGTAAATCAATGTGTGTGTATATACGTTTAAGAAGCTATCCAAGGGCTTGCACTAGAGTATAAGTACTGAGCACTTGCAAGCCTGACTGCCATTTTGTAGTTAGCTGTTGAGATGTGAACATGAATGTATGTAAGCTCTGTTTGTTAGTTTGTTAGTATTTAAAAATGCTGCTATCCATCTTGATGTGTTTGTATATATTAAAGCATCTGAAAGAAACCCCAAGCCTTCTTATTATTTGTAGTAGAGACAAGTAAGTTACATGGTGTTAGAAGCAGCATGTGTAAAGGACATGGTGAAAGAAACGACATATCTAAAGGGCCTAAAGTCAGAACTGGAATACTAAAGGGGCATGAAGTTTAAAACGGCTTGGTGAAAACAATTTAAGGCACTTATCCAGTTGTTGGTGGAATATACAGCAGTGGACCATCCCAAAACTGTCCACACTTCATAAAACAGGTGAGAAACAAATTTCAGGTATAAATCTTGCACTATTTCTTTTTTTTGCATAATATGAAACAAGACATTGAGAGAGCACTTTCTTCTTGTTCAGTATGTAATAAGACAAAGCCTCATCAACTGAAAGAACCACTTCAGCTTAACCAGATGCTGGAAATACCTTGGTCAACAGTACCCAGTGATATCTTCGAGTGGAATGGTCAACATTATTTGGTGTTAGTAGACTCTTACTCCAATTGGCTCAAGATTGACTTACTTCCTAACCTAGCATCTAATACTGTCATTACTAAGATGAAGCATCATTTTGCTGTATATGGAAGTCCACACAAAGTTATTTCTGACAATGGCGTGCAATTTACAAGCCAACAGTTCAAAAGATTTGCTGAAGAATGGGACTTACTCATGTCACAAGTAGTCCAGAGTACCCACAGTCAAACGGTTTGGCAGAATGTGCAGTTCAAAGTGCAAAGCAGTTACTTGAGAAGTCAAAACAACACAATAGTGATGTTTTTCTTGAATCTCTTGAATCGCAGAAATGTTTCTTGTGATAAACATCTTGGTTCACCTGCTCAGAGACTTCTCTTGAGATAAACCAGAAGCACATTACCACTCAGTAGTCAATTGTTGGTTCCATGTGTCAAGAACAACAAATCAGTGAAAGCCAATCTGTTGAGGAAACTCCTATCCCAGAAGTCTTACTACGATAAAACGAGTAGATCACTCAATCCATTATGAGCAGGAGAAGTAGTAAGGATGCAAACGTTCAAAGGTCATGATCAGATTGGTCTCATGAAGAAAAATGGTCCAGGGCCAAGATCGTACATTACAGAATCTGAAGGAGAAACTTTTAGCTGGAATCAGAAACATTTGAGACCGGTGTCCAAGCCTATACCACAGCAGATAGCCTGTGAGAGAGTGTCTTTATATCAGAGCGAGTTGTCCAGTGTTCCAATTCCAGAGGAAATTCCTGTTCCTATGATGAATCCAGAAGTTCTTGATATGAGTTATGCACTGCAGTGTCCCTATTGCTAAATCTAGTCCCAGCTGTTATGCTATGAGATATGGTTGAATCTCTAAACCTTGTAGCAGATATGAAGCAACTTGGACATGAGCATTGTGTTTTGTTTCTAATATACATAGTAATGCATGCTTAGCTCTAATATTATTTTGCATGAAGGGCAATCTTTTGAAGAGGGAGGATGCAGATCAATGTGTATATACCTTTAAAAAGCTATCCAAGGGCTTGCACTAGAGTATAAATATTGAGTACGTGAGATCCTGACTGCTATTTTGTAGTTAGCTTTTGAGATATGAACATGTATGTATGTAAGCTCTGTTTGTTTGTGCATTCATATTTAAAGATGCTGCTATCCATCCTGATGTGTTTGTATATATATTAAAGCATCTGAATGAAACCCCAAGCCTTATTATTATTTGTAATAGAGACAAACGAGAGACAGAACAGATGTTCATCGTGTTTCACTGTTGCAGTCATTACACTTGGGTTATCCTGCTGGCAGGCGACCCGCAGTCGGCCTGAGTTCCAAAGTCTTAGTCCGGCGTCGGTTGCTGTCGCCTCTTCCCTGATGTCAGTGCGCCAGGGGTATAAAAGTAGCAACCGACGCCATTTTCTTCAGACTTTCTTGCCGTGCGGTGTCCGAAGCAAAAGCAATTCACAAGTGCCGGTCTGCTGACTCCTGAGATTTTCGAAATTGTGTTCCAGAACCGAAGTCTTCAATAAAGCTAAGTACCCCATTGGGGAAACTTTTTCTTGCTCCAGACCGATGTCAGTAAAAGTTAATAATTGTATTTCTTGTGGGAAGCAAATACCTCATAAGGACTTTCACTCTTACTGTATTCCTTGCCTAGACCCTGACCATGACGTTACCAGTTGTCGGGTTTGTGCTAGATTCAATAAATGCACTATTAAACGTCGTTTTGATTTTGCTTTACATTATTTTGGCCAAAGGTTTAATTACATAATGCTGTCGGAACAACCGACGACCAGAATTTATAAAAAACGCAAAGACAAAGAAAAGGACAGGCATTCGAGGTCCAAAACCGACGACGAAGCCTCTTCAAGGCCAGTCGCCGGTTCGCCGGTTCTCAGTGAGGTGCTTTCGCAGCCCCTGACACCCGCTACCTCAGAGCCACATGCCTTAACCGACAGCCATGTGGAGACACCGAGGCCTGTGGAAACTCAAGGTATTGGGCCTACGGAAACTATTCCTTCAGATGGGTTCAGAGCCGCTGAGCAGGCATCGGCTTCTGAGGGTGTTTTCAGACCTTCACAGCTTACAATTAAGCCCACTACAGCAGCCAAGGCAAAGTCAAAAACACCATTAAAGACAAGGAAAAAAGTACAGCATTCTCCTGAACAGTCATCCATGATAAAGAAACAGATGCTTAAAATGGCCGAAGACCTAATTACTTTAATCAGGGATTCCCATCCCCCTCCTGACAAAAAGGCCTAGGCAAGACACTGACTATGATTCCTCTGACCAGGTTTCCATTTCCTCTAATTCCTCTTCTTATCAGGGATATTCTCTCCCTCCCTATGAGGACTCTGATGCAGAAGAGTCTATACCTTCAGCCTCTCCGCATGTAGATTATTCTTTTGGGGAAACCCTGCACACCATGAGGGAGCATTTCCATTGGGAGAGCCAGGACTATTCAGAATCCAAGAAAAGGCTCAGAGACTTCCTTTTATTGCCTCAGAACAGGCCCCTAGCTATCCCCCTGTGCTTGATATTGTTGATGATGTTTTCTCTGAATCCAGTCTGTCTCCTGATTCTTTACCCCCTGCACCAGTCAAGCCAGACAGGTACTACAGGGTCCCTGACTCTCATACATTTCTTTACAAAAACCCCGCTGCAGACCCAGAAACAATTTCTCAAGGTCCTAAAGGGGTTAAGGCTTCCACTGCTAAAAATCCTGTCCCCTTGGATAGGGATTCCAGAGCTCTGGACAGATGGAAAAAAGTGTACACTTCTGCTTCTTTAGCTGTAAGGGCTTTAAATTGCCAGTTTCACATGCTTAAATATCAACAGTACCTCATGTCATTGTTAAAACAGAAAATAGTTTCAAATTCAGAAAGTCCTGACAGTAAGGAAATGCAGGATTTATTGCATGCAGTTGAACAAGTGGGAAAGCATACTCTGCAATGTGGTTTTGATTCATTAGAGGCTTCTTGTAGAGCCGCAGTTACAGGCTCTGTTATTCGAAGGCATGCTTGGTTGAAGGAACAAAGTTTACCTGACCATGTTAAAGTAAAATTAATGGATGCTCCACTACAGCATGATACTTTGTTTGGTGTTAAGGCAGAGGAGGTGTTAAAGAAAATGGAGGATAAAGCAAAATCAATGCAGACAGTGAAGGATTTCTTACAGGTTCAACCACCTAGATTTAGCAGAAAGTGGCCTTCAAAAAATTGGTCCTTTCCAGTGTCAGACAAAGACAAAGAGGCAGATACAGACACCCAAGAGGTAGATCTCAGCCCCAAATCTCCTATAGACCTAAACAATGGGGTGGTTCGGCCCCCAAAGGAGGGGAAGACAAATCACAACCTTATAGGAAACAGTCCCAATGACTTCTCTCTACAAATACCAAGCACTTACCTTTTGGCAGCACCCCTAGGGGGAAAGCTAGCACTTTTCTCAAAAAATTGGCACATGATCACCCAGGACCAATGGGTGCTGAATATTGTTTCTCAGGGTTACAGGTTCCACTTCCACATGCTTCCAAAATCAAAAGGTATGCCAAACCTGCCACAAAATCAATGGGCAGAGGTGCAAAATCAGATTGCTGCTCTTATGGACATAGTAGCTATTCAAAGAGTTCCACAGCAAGAACAGGGACAAGGATTTTACTCAAGACTTTTCTTAGTACCCAGAAAGGACAAAGCCTGGAGACCAATACTGGACCTGCCAGCCCTAAATACTTTCCTGGATATTCCAAAATTCAAAATGTTAACACTTCAGCAACTTCTGCCCATGCTGGGCAAGAAGGCTTGGCTAGTTACTTTGGACCTCAAGGAGGCATACCTGCATGTCCCAATCAGACAATCGTGCAGAAGATACCTCAGATTCATATCAGGCTTAATGCATTACCAATTCTCTGCACAGCCTTTTGGCTTATCTACTGCACCCAGGGTCTTAACAAAATGCCTGGCACCAGTAATTGCATTTTGCAGGCAAAAAGGAATTCAAATATATCCCTACTTGGATGACTGCCTTATTCAAGCAGAGAGCAAAGACATTCTTCTAAAGCATCTGACGTTTGTAAAAAGATTACTAATACACAGTAAATGAAAAGAAATCAAAACTAGTGCCCTCTCAAGAGATAATATTCCTGGGTGCAAGCTTAAATACAACTACCAAGATGGCTTATCTCATGCCAGACAAACAAGGGTAACTGACTCATAGGTTCATAGGTTGGTACTGGGCTATCTGCCCGAAGGCATATATTAGCCCAGCCACGTTGTACGGTATTCACCACCCCTTTAGTAGTTCCCTAGACCCTTGTACTAGCAGCTAGTACCCTTGGCCCCTATCTAGTAGTGCTGTTGGTGTGATCCCCGGTGTGAACTTTCTGTTACCCATCCACTCATCAAGGTTCCTCTTGAAGACTGATAGTGAGGGGGCTCTGTCTTATGTAGATCGGGACACTGTTCCATAGTAAGGGAAGTCTCTGCGAAGGGAATCTATCCCTCCAGCATGTTCTATTCATTGTTGTGTTGAGGTTTATATCCCTAGAGCGTGTAGCTCGAGTAGATTTGGCTTTGCTAAGATGGAACATGTTCAACAATTCTGGGTTGGACATGGCTCTGTACGTTAGACAGAGATCGCCTCTGAGAAAGCTGTATGCAACAGAGAACAGTCTTAGCTTTTTCAATCGTGCTGCATAGGGCAACTGTTTGAGGCCAGTAATCCTCTTGGTTAGGTACCTTTGTGGTCTCTCCAGCTGCTGGAGATGTCTAGCCAGGTACATTCCAATTGGTGCATTGTACTCAATAATGGGTCTGATTAGGGAAGAGTAGAGGGGCACCATTATATCCTTAGATCTTGATGCGAACACTTTGGTGATCAGATGAGTCACATAGAAGGATTTTCTAACCACTTTGGCAACATGGTTATGAAAGGAAAGCTGACTATCAAATTGGGTCCCCTGATCCCTTATTTCTTCTTCAGATTTCAGGGATTACCTCCTATGTTGCAGTTTGTGGGTACTCTGTTTTTTCCAAAGGGGATTACTATGCATTTTTTTGCATTTAGCTTGAGACCATGGCTTTGACACCATGCATCAGTCTCATTTAGGCCCTTCTGGAGGATCTCCATGTTGGCCAGAGACTCTATTATAGCACCCAGTTTGCAGTCGTCCACAAACTTAGTCAGCCACAGCCCTTCCGTGCTTGCCTGTACTTTTGAGAAGTATATGCCAAACAGGAGGGGCCCAAGGACAGAGCCCTGAGGCACACCACTCATTACTGGTCTGGATTTGGACATAGATCCCGCTGCTCTTACTTTATGGGATCTGTCTGAGAGCCAGTTTGCGATCCATCTTGTGACATAAGGGTTTATGCCCAGGCTGGTGAGCTTATCAATAATACCTGAATCGGGAATGGAGTCAAATGCTTTAGCAAGGTCAAGGCTAGCCGTGTGTACCTCCTTTCCCTTATCTATAGCCTGAGTAACTGTCTCAAAGAAATCCACTAGGTTCAGGAGGCATGATCTGCCCTTGACGAAGCCGAACTGTGTGAGGTCCAGCGACTGGAGGTTCCCAATCTCTCCATTTATGAGTTCCATAATGATTCTCTCCATAGCCTTACAGATCAGACTGGTCAGGCTTATTGGTCAGTATTTCCCAGTGTCAGTTGTGGCCCCACCCTTGTGTAGCGGGGCCACCATTGCCATGCGCCATTCTGTGGGCACATATCATGTGGAGAGGCTGAGACTGAACAGGGTATTAAGATGCGGGGTTAATTCCTTTTGAAGCTCACGTATGACACAGCCTGGCACACCATCTGGTCCCATGGAGGCAGTGTTTTTAGCTTTAGATAGAGCCTTGTTAACCAACATATCAGTAATAATTGGACTTACACAATCCCCTAGAATGGTAATAGGCCCTGTAGGTGGTGAGGGGGGGAGAAATTTGCACTGAACCTGTCAGCCAAGATGTTGGCAATGTCAGAAGGGTCAGTGTATTTTGTTCTATTTTGTGCTAGCTCAGAACAGACCTGAGCAATTGACATTTAGGTTTTTGACATAGCCATAGAAGGCCTTATGGTTATCCTTGGCAACTTTCTTTTCAAAATTAGTTTTAGTTGACTTGATGAGTGCCCTCAATTTCTTACTAATGCTGATCAGGGATGATTTTTCTACTTGAGATTTGGCCTTTTTTTGTATAAGTCTCTTCCTTTTATTGTAAAGTTTGCTTATGGCCGGGGTCCACCAGACTGGTTTCTTCTTGCTTGAGGAAGGAGTCTTGGTTTTATTTGGGATAGCATGGTCCATGCAATCCTGAAGATGCATATAGAGTGCTTTGGTGTAGGATTCCACATCCTGGCTATCATTATCCTTCTGCAAGGGAATAGTGGAGCTTTCCACTTCGGATGCAAGTAGTTTGAAGTTTGCTTTGGAAAGGTTTTTGGCTATGGTTTCTTTGATTGGGGGAGGTGGAGGAGTGAGGATGTCCAGGGTTATCAGTTTGTGGTCGGATCTGACCAAGGAGGGGGTGATAACGGGTGTGGTACAATGGGCACCCATATTTGTGATGATTAAATCCAATATGTTGTCCCCTCTAGTGGGGGAACATACTAGTTGTTCAAGGGCATTTGAAATTATAAATTCTATGAATCGCTGAGCATAGGAGTTGGAACATTGGTAGTTTGCCTAAAGTCTATACCAGGGTAGTTGAAATCACCCAAGATTATGGTGTTGGGTAGGACCTTTATATTTTCCAATGTCTCAAGGAATGCAGTGAGCATCTTGGGACATGGTGGGCAATCTATAACCGGCTACGACTTGAAATGTGGTTTTGCCTGCTGATAGTTGCGCATGAATGATCTCTGGGGCATCATGCTGCGCTACTAACCTGGAGATATGGGTATCCTTGATGAATATGGATACACCTCCGTCCTTTGTACTGCGATCCGGTAACTGAGGCCGGAATGTATGATATTAATTGTAACCTGGCAGTGCTGGGGTGCTCTCTTGAGCCTTGAACCAGGTTTCCGTCACTGCACAAACATTGATTTTCTCCATGCTGAGGAGAGCCTTGAGTGTGTGCATTTTGAGGTTGAGACTTCTGGCGTTGAGTAGCATTACCCTTAGTTTTTGGTTACCTGTGCTGGTTACGGTGGTTGGTTTGTCCTTTGAGCCTTGCCTAAAAAAGGCACTATGGGGACGGCAAGAGCCTTGGCCAGTATTCGAAAACCTAGGGGTGACAGGTGCAACCCATCTCTGGCAAAACAGCGAAGCTTGTCTGTCATGTCATCCCAGGCAGACAGACACTGGATCCCCTTAGAATGACACCAGAAGCTTAGCCAGTTGTTGAAATTGATTGTTTTGTCTTTGTATTGTGGTATCATTCTAGGTGAAGGTAGTATGCTACTCAAGGACAGGGTCATACCAGCTTGGGCTACATGATCAGAGAGCCCCTCAATGTCTCTTTTCATGTAGTCCAGGGAGGTACGTCTTAGATCATTCACACCATGTACAATGACAGCGTCATACTTGTACTTGTTCTGGAGTGTCCTAAGTGCATGTGTTATGTGACGGATCCAAGCACCCGAGAGACAGCTGACAGTAACCTTCTCCTTGTTCAGCCTGGTGAGTGGAACATCCATGTGCCTTACTATAGTCTCCTATTACTAGCATGTTAGGTATGGTGTTTTGCCTTAAGGGCTGTTGTGAGGCACACTGCTGAGGTGAATTGTGTGTTTTCTGGCTTGTGTTTTGGGGTGCAGGTTGCTTGCTTGTCTGCTTTGGAGGACACTGTTTCTTTTTCAGATTGGTACCTAGTGCCTCCGAATATGTTTTTTTGTATTTATGCGTATGTTTTGCCGGTGCTTGTTTTGTAGATTCATGTGTGACAGGTGGTGTGATGCAAGTGTGTCCCTTATCCTCTTGACTGTCTGTTACAGTCATGGGTTGAGAGCGCTTAGCCTCCAGTCTGGCTGTGTATTTGCATCTCTCACAAGTGATTGTGTCTAGAGGTAAGAGGAGAGGGTTGTCTGTATACATGAGGCAGTTGTGACATTGCCTCAGGATGCCCAATTCCACCAGATGAACTGGAGAGTACACCTGAAGCTGACCTCTGGACATGCTTTGAAGACTAAATTGAACTTAAGTCCTGCGGGTGATCGAGGGTCTTATGCTATATTATAATAGTGCTGTCTACGCAATTTGGAGAGTATTTCCAGAAAATGAAAAATGTTATGAGGAACAGACCAAAATATGAGCATTCTGCAAAAATTGTGCAACAATGTGTAACCACACTTTTAGCACAAGAAATTTGGACAAAGCCAAAAATAATGGTGGGACAAAGGCTCAAAATTAGATACAAATTGTAAATATTGCTCTTGTACACTTGAAAAGTTGCTAGAATAATAGGACTGTTAGCAAGCATTTTTCTGAAGGATATGAAGTTTGAAATTCAAATGTTTGTCATTATTTCGTGACTTTACTCCTTAAAGATTTGCCAGAAAAACACAAATCGTGTGGGGCAAAAGTCTGGGCAGTTGAGTGGTATGTGTGTAACTGACTTATGCCGTATTGTAGCACTTATGTTTTCTTTGTGAATCTCATGCCTTGTTGTTTTTTGCCTTGCTCTGTAAAGCTATTTGAGACTTGAAGGTTTGCATTCTGAAACTGTCAACAATTAAGAATGATTCAGTTAGGACATGTCCATCTCCTCTCTTATTGCAGTGTGTGTCTGATTTGGTAGAAGGCAGTTGTCTCACTTCTAGTATACCATGGAAATTTGTAATCTGATGTGGTGCTTGGGATCCACCCTCTGATACAGTTTAACTCAATCGTTAGGATTCTTTTCTCCCTACAGTATGGCTCCAGTGTTGTGTAGGTACCAGAAACCTGCTTCTACTTTTTAAAACTTTTATTTCCTTACATTAGAGTCAAAGGAAGGGAAAGCCCACCTACTTTTTTTTAAACTCAACTTCTCACATACTTTGCAGAGAAATTCATCTCCAACTGCATGGCATATCATAGACGCAATTAAATCTGTAGTTTACCTTGTCAGGTACTGCTGTCAATCTTAGATGAGCAATTAATCCTGCTAGCGTCAGGAACACAGCAGCAGCTGATATAAAAAAGACAGAAAGCTGTGGAACTGTTTCCACTGTTTGTATTGCAGAAGGGAGGAGAACTTAACACTCTTACCTTTCATAGCAAAACAAAGCAATTAGATCAGTCACGGGTTTAAAGGCAATTGTCACCTCTTCTGACAAATTTACATAAGCAGCAACACAGTATTGAAATTCTAAACTTTAAATGTTATTTATAATAGTTTGTGTTAAGATAACATAAATGTAGTGTCAAAGATTTGTGTGATATTTAGAGAACAGTCAGTAAATATTTTTTCTTGTAAAGTATCAATGCATTTACCATTTTCAAGCCCCCCCCCCCCCCCCCCCAGGCCAGAACTGCAGAAAGAGAGTCAGGTGGCAACCCTATCAGCTAGGTACACTGATACTGTCCATAAAAAAAGGTCTTTTATGCTTTGTGTGACATCTTTCCAGAGGGGGATGCATATCTGGTACATGCAGATCTACTGTAAGGATTGACACTGACTTTGAGTCAGTCCTTACATTTTCAGAGTGCAACCATAATACACAGCTGAATTTACTTTAATTACTATGTGCTCTTGTATTAAGAACACTAAGAAAAGGAAATCAGAAGTACTTAACTGTTTAAATGCACGCACACGCACACACACACACACACACACACACACACACATTTGTACACATGTATTTTATATACATACACATATACAGAAACACATACATGCACACACACACACACACACACACACACACACATATATATATATGTATATATATATATGTGTGTGTGTGTGTGTGTGTGTGCAATATGTGTGCATACAATGAATTATTTATAATAAACAACATAAGCATATTAATGTAAACATTTTAGTAAATGTTGCTCAATGATTTACTTGGTCACTGTTACACATTGGCTATGTGTTTGCACATGCAATCTTGGTCAATGTCTTTATGTCAGTATTTTTTTCTTTGTATTGTTAAGTGCAGTTAATAATTGTTATTATCTTTGCCAGTGTAGCCTAAGTTGTGGCTGAAAAGGGTCCTGGGACCAGTTCACTTTTCTGGTTACCAAAGTAAAAATATATATAAAATAGAAAAAAGGAGGGTGAACATGACAGAAATAATTGAGGAACTAGTAAAGCACATTTTAAGTCTGCATCATTCATGAGAGAGAAAAATCCTGCCACTGAAGGCATTGGGAAGTAGCAGACAGGCTAAGTTTATAGTCCTACTACTTGTCACTTGTAAATGTACAGCAAAGATCATTTACTGCAGTGAGAGTTTTCACACCTCAGAATGAGAGTAAGTGGGAGGGTTTGCCAAAATTTTTAGAACTACAAAAGACTCGTCTTACAAAAACCTATTTTTATCTGCTTTCTTTTGCTGCAAGTGAGGACATGCAGACTCCGCACAGAAGGCACTCCAGCCGAGAATCGAACCTGAGAACCTCTTGCTGTGAGGCAGCAGCGGTCTCCACATAGAAGGCGCTCCAGCCAAGAATCGAACCTGAGAACCTCTTGCTATGAGCTGACAGCAAGGTCACCTCACAGCAGCAGGTTCTCCGGTTTGATTCTCAGCTAGAGCGCCTTCTGTGGAGTCTGTATGTCCTCCCCGTGGCTGAGTGAACTTTAAAGACATGCAGGTAGGTGTGTGTGTGTGTGAGTGGATGTGCCTTCTTTGAAGACTGGGTGCCGGGTTGGCAGCTCGACACTGTAAAAATTCACTGTCAATCATTAGCGGAGTGGAGTTCCACTGTGGCAACCCCTAATTGGGAAAAGTGGAAAGATTTTTGCTGCAAGTAGCAAACAGCTATTTATTGCATAGAACAAGCTCTGGTAGACACATAAATGAGGCTCAGTCAAACAGAGAAGCAGCTCTGTTAAAGAAGGTATGCTTAGATGACAGTGCTTCACAGTCCTGCCGTTATATTTTAATGGCATGAGAAAACAGCACCACTTCCTTATGTCTGCCATGAGTCATATAAAGAGGACTTGAAATGTATTCTGGGAAGAAGGAATGAAAGCAAGAAAATAAGATCACACTACCAAGGCAGGCCCCATCATCTGCCATTTTGAGAGAAACACATTCAAATCATAAACAAAGCACTTGGGGTGATTTTGAGGCATTAAAATAGCACTAAAACAAAGATACAATGAAAAAAAAATATGTTTTTTAAGTTCTAAGGTGGAGATTTCCATTAAAGCTGTGATCTCTAGCATGGTGATGAAATACTCATAGGTGCTTCAGTTCAGCTTTGACCTGCAGTAAATTAGGTTGCTTCTGATGTGTTTGTGTTCTTTCCTTCTGAGAAATAGTTTCAATACACACACTATGATGCCTATATATAAGTTGCTAATTATTACAGGTCACTTAGATGATTAGCTGCTATAAGATATTTGGATGATTAGCTGTTATGAGATATTTTACAATGACATGGTTCTTAGTTATAACTCTTAAGACTTACTGTGATATTGTTTAACTGCATAGCATTTTGTAGTTTTATTATTTCCTGTTACTTTTGCATTTGGTTGGCACATTTTGTTGATCAGTACAGACTCTGCTTTTTAGATTTTCTGTTAATAACATATTATAACATTGTAGCAAACTCCTTTTGGACCAAACAGATACTGGGTCCAGTTGTTCAGTAAACAATAAGAGAAGTGTGCATCTTAAACTAAGATACAACACACATGCCTCTATCGTTTGCAACAGTTCAAGTTCAAAAATCTCCTGGGATTTAGGAAAGCATTATTATAATATGAAATGTTAGTCTTCTTTATGTCTCCTCCCTGTCTGTGTACCTCATTGTTAACCACAAGAAAGTCACAAGGCAGCTTACTTAACAGTGCAAGGCAGATTACAGGCTTGGAGTAATCTAGCCCCAGAGAAAGCACGCATCTATGTTATTGAAAGGCCTATGGGAATGTAACATCAATCACTGCCCTACTACTAGTACAGACCACAAAGCAACTTCTTTGTCACATTTGAATTTGGAAAACGGTTTTGACAAGCATGTCCTTGTTTTTTTATGGACTGCAAATACCCCTTTTTTAAAAATGTTCACAAGTTTAGACTCAAGTCCCAAGAACAAGGTTCACATAACATCTTTGCTGAATGCTTCCAAAATGGTGGTGGATTTGTGGGAAACACAACTCTGATGAACCTCAAGTCATATACGAGTTAATTTTGGTACAAGCACCCTGCTGTGATTGTCAGCAATATTGCAAGTTTCTACATCAAGAAAATGTTGAATTAAGCTTCCCACACCCTAGGTATTTCTGTCATAGACACAGGGCTGTTTCACTAAGAGGGTGAGGATTTGTGTAGTGTGTGCTTGATTTCTAACTTAATACCCAACTTCTGTCTGACTGAGCTGATAGCCTAGTATTTGCCTATGAATCTATCAATCTGCACCCTATAACAACTCTAGCCAATGACTAGAGATAAAAATCAAACCCTGCACCTTGCATCTTTAAGGTTATCACCTAAACTATTGCACCAATCTCTCAACGTTCTCTCCCTTGACTTGAATGAGGCTTGAGTCTTGAAAATATGTTATGCCAGCCAAACCTGCATTTACTTACCTAATTTCTGCAGTACCTTAAATGTAGGAGATGCATATGATTGATGACTGAGATGTGTTCCTTTACTTTGAGGTGAGAGCATTTCCTAACAACATAGGCCATGCTGTGCTCTTACATTTAGATTTTTGTAGTTTTACCTCTTTCTTGCTTCCTAGGGGTAGAAGTTGTTGATGGGTAGTCTGTGGCCACATATCAGGTCAGGCCACTTCAAGATTTACCTAGTAGTCTGTATAAAGTGATATTTGGTGGCTATGTCTTCTTCCAAAATATGATAATACATTTTCTAACAGTTGTAAACTGTATCCAAAGCAGAGAGAACTAAATAAAGATGACTTCATTCTCTGTAGTCGGTCCGTGAATCTTCACTCAAGGTGACAAAGACTAGAGCCCCATAGAATCTCACAAGCAGCCTGAATACCACCCCCCCAAAAAAATACATTTGTTGACAGCCTCAAAAGATGTGGTCCATTACACCTACTGACATGTGTACTAACTGCATGGTCATACAACAACAGGAAAAAGGGAAAGACCACACAATGACACCAGCTACACAAACTGCACTCTCACAGTGTAAATCATGTACCAAAAGATCCAACTGTGGAAAAGTAACTTTGGGGAAATGAAACTCAGAAGATAGCAGCTAATCAGTTAGACCCTTGGAAAATAACATCTTGATGTTTGTTGTTTTGCTATTTTTTTGTTTGTTTACCATTACATTTATATGCTCTAGAATGGAATACATTTGTTTGTTCATTCGTTTGTGCCCTGCCCTGTTACTGCATATTGCCAATATGAGGTTACTTACTTTTGTCTTGTTACCAACAAGAAAACACATTTTTGCTGAACAGAGGTGGCATTCAGTATTTTCTAAGTGATGACACAGATGTTCTTCGTGTTTCACTGTTGCAGTCATTTTCATTTGGGTAATCTGCTGGCAGATTGCCCTCAGTCGGCCTGAGTAACAAAGTCTTGGGTCCTGCATTGGTTGCTGCCCCTTCTTCCATGACGTCAGGTCGTCAGGGGTATAAAACATGCAGCAGATGCCATTGCATTAGTCTTTCTTGCCGCGCAGTGCCCGAAGCAGAAGCAGAAGCAGTTCGCAAGTGCCAGTCAGCCGACTCCTGAAACTTTCATTTTCGAGTTTCAGAACCAAAGTCTTCAACTTAAAGCTAAGTACCCCGTTGGGGAAACTTTTTCTTGCTCCTTACCGATGTCAGTACAAGTTAATAATTGCATTACTTGTGGGAAGCAAATACCTCATAAGGATTTCCATTTGTACTGTATTCCTTGCCTAGGCCCTGACCACGACGTACCTTGCTGTCAGTTTTGTGGTTTATTTAATCAACGCACTATTAAACGTCGGTACATTTTTGCTTCTAAATATTTTGGCTCATGCTTCAATTATCCAGAAATGTCGTCGGTTAGCTATCCGACTACTGGGATACCTAAAAAACACAAAGAAAAAGACAGAGTCAGACTGCTGAGGTCCAAAACTGCCGATGATGCTTCTCCTGAAGCCAGTCGCCAGTTCGCCGGTACTCAGTAAGGCGCTTTCGCAGCCCCTGATACCTGCTAATTCTGATTCGTGGGCCTCTACTGAGAACCATTCGGAGTCCGGTATGCGGTGAGATGCTTCAATTATAGAACCCGTGGATGTTTCTACCTTGGATGGGTCCGGAGCCACTGTGCAGGCACTGACTTCTGAGGGTGTTTCAGGCCTACAGATTTGTATATTAGACCGACACAATCTTCAAAACTAAGGCCAAAATCTCTACCTATGTCTAAAAAACTGACACCTATGCCACATGTGCAGGCCCCTATGCCTAAGAAACAAATGATCAAAATGGCTGAATATTTAATTACTCTGATCAGGGGTAGTCAACCCCCCCCCCCTTCTAAGAGGCCTACGCAAGATATTGACTATGAGTCATCTGAACAGGATTCTATTTCTTCTGATTCTTCTAATGAACAGGAATTGTCTATACCTACTTATGAGGACTCTGATGCAGAAGATTCCATTCCTTCTGCTCCTCCCTCTGAGGATTTTTCTTTTGGGGAAACTTTGCATACCTTAAGGGAACATTTCCACTGGGAAAGTCAGGCTTTTTCTGAATCTAAAAAGAGACTTAGGGATTTTCTTCTTCTTCCTCACCATAGGCCTTTGGCTATGCCTCCTGTTCTAGACATTGTTGATGATGTTTTTTCAGAATCTAGTATGGCTCCTGATTCTCTGCCTCTGGCTCCTTGGAAGCCAGGCAGATACTACAGGGTTCCTGATTCCCACAAATTCCTTTTTAAAAATCCTGTTGCAGATCCTGAAACCATTTCTCAGGGTCCCAAGGGCATTAAGGCTTCTACTGCTAAAAATCCTACCCCTTCTGATAGAGATTCCAGGGCGCTAGATAGATGGGATAAGAAGGTTTACACTTCTGCAACCTTGGCAATCAGGGCTTTAAACTGTCAATTTCATATGCTTAAATATCAACAGCATATCAGGGGACTACTTAAACAGAAAATTATGTTAATTTCTGACTGTGTGGAAAATAAAGATTTACAGGATCTATTGCATTCAGCTGAACAAGATGGAAAACATACTTTGCAATGTGGTTTTGATTCTTTGGAGGACTCTTGCAGGGCTGCTGTAACTGGGTCTGTGCTAAGAAGGCATGCTTGGCTCAAAGAGCAAACTCTGCCTGATCATGTTAAAGTGAAATTGTTGGAGGCTCCTTTACAACAGGACCATCTCTTTGGTAATAAGGCTGAAGAAGTTCTAAAAAAAGATGGAAGATAAAGCTAAATCTATGCAAACTGTGAAAGATTTCTTACAGGTGCAACCTCCAAGATTTAGTAGGCACTGGCCCACTAAGAACTGGTCCTTTCCAGTTCCTTCAAGAGCCACTCAAGTCAAACCCAGACATTCCAAAGGCACCAGGTTTCAGTCCCAAGGGACTTTCAGAACAAAACAATGGGGCGCCTCCTCTTCCAAATCTGGAAACAAAAGGACACCTCCCTATGGTAAGCAGTCTCAATGACTTCCCTTTACACTTACCAAGCACTTACCTTTTAGCCGCCCCTTTGGGGGGAAACTGGCTCTTCATGCAAGAAACTGGCAACTTATAACCCAGGACAAATGGGTTTTAAATATAGTATCCCAGGGATACAGATTTCATTTCCATATGTTGCCAATTCCAAACAAATGGCCAGACCTGCCCCCAAATCAGTGGGCAGAGGTCCAGAAACAAGTACTTTCCCTCATGAGCATGGGGGCTATTCAACCAGTACCAGAAGAAGAAATGGGCAAGGTTTCTATTCAAGACTTTTCCTGGTACCCAGAAAAGACAAATCATGTTGTCCAATTCTGGACTTATCCACTCTAAACACATTTCTGGACATTCTAAAATTCAAGATGTTGACTCTTCACCAGTTACTTCATATGCTAGGCAAAGATGCCTGATTGGCTACTCTAGATTTAAGAGGCTTACCTGCATATCCCAATCAGGGAATCTTGCAGATCATACCTCCACTTCAAAGCAGGCTACTTGCATTACCAGTTCTCTGCACTACCCTTTGGCTTACCAACTGCACCCAGGGTCTTTACAAAGTGCCTGGCTCCAGTAATTGCATTTTGCAGGCAAAGAAATATTCAAATATATCTATACCCAGACGATTGTCTAATTCAGGCAGAAAACAAGGACATTCTTCTAAAACATCTGGCATTTGTAAAAAGGGTTCTAACTTGTCTGGGGTACACCATAAACGAAAAGAAATCACAACTGGTACCCTCTCAAAAAATTACATTCCTGGGTGCAAGCTTAAATACAACTGCCCAGATGGCTTTCCTTATGCCAGAAAAGCAAATTCATTTGGTGACTTACTTCAAACAGGTGGCCACAAAAACCCTGCTATCTGCAAGACAAATTCTGCAAGCCTTGGGGTTCATGGCCTCCTGCATTCTTCTAATTCCATATGCAAGACTGCATATGAGGAAACAATGATTCCTATCGTACCTTGCCTGCAACTAGAATTCCTATGGTGGGCAGTGGCCTGCCACCAAAACAAGGGGCTGTCATTCACACCACCCCCTGCCACATCCTGGAAACAATGATTCCTATTGTACCTTGCCTGCAACTAGAGTTCCTATGGTGGACAGAGGCCTGCCACCAAAACTAGGGACTGTCATTCACACCACCCCCTGCCACCCAAACCCTAACTACAGATGCATCAGACTATGCCTGGGGGGCTCATCTGGCAGGGAAGTGCATTCAGGGCAAATGGAGCCCAAATCAAATGCACCTTCATATCAATCAAAAAGAAATGCTAGCTGTACAGAATGCACTGACAGCCTTCAAGGACTACCTTTATCCAGGACAATTACTGATAAAGATGGACAAGACCATGGTTATGTGGTACATAAACAAGCATGGGGGTACACACTCCTACCCCCTTTGCAGACTAGCCATGGCATTGTGGAACACGTCCTTGACCTATCAAGTACAACTACAAGCTCAATTCCTGCCAGGAAAGCTGGATTCTCTGGCAGATGAACTAAGCAGAAATCTCATGGACCCTCACGAATGGAAACTGGAACCACAGATTTTCAACATGTTGACACGCAAATTGGGGAGCCCAGACATAGATCTTTTTGACTCACCCCAGCACTATCAGTTGGACAAATTTTGCACAAGAACTCATCACAAACAAGCCTGGAAAGTGGATGCTCTGTCCTTCAGCTGGAAAAACCTATCAGTCTATGCCTTTCCCCCTCTGCCTCTGCTCTCCAAAGTTCTACTAAATGTCAAACAGGACAAACCAAAAATGATTTTGATTGCTCCAGACTGGCCTCGCCAACACTGGTCCCCACTCCTACACATTGTGTCACACCTTCCATTGTGGCACCTGCCTCAGACACCTTACTTATTGTCTCAGCAGAACAACCAAACTCTGCACTCTCAGCTCCAAACTTTGAATCTTGCAGCATGGCTAATAACCTAAATTCACCCTAAGCATCCCTCAGCAAACCTGTGATGGATGTCATTTTAGAAGGGAGAAGACCTAGTACTAGAAAATCTTATGCTGACAAATGGAAAAGATTCTGTGCCTGAAATCAATCTCAAAGCAAAGCACAGCAGTGCCCAACATTTCTCAGATTTTGCAATACTTAACTGAGATGCTTCACAAGGGCCTGTCCTTTTCTTCCATAAAAATCCATGCCTTAGCCGTTTCAGCTCCTTACAACACAGAACCTTCCCCGACCACCCAGGAGAGCTCCAACCCCTGCCTGGGACCTCAATTTTGTATTGGAGAAACTCACTCTCCCTCCTTTTGAGCCAGCTGCTACTGCAGACTTAAAATTTCTCTCCTGGAAAACAACTTTCCTTTTAGCAGTCACTTCAGCTAGAAGGATTTCCGAATTACAGGCTCTTATGGCAGTGCAGCCTTTCATCATTTTTCATGCAGACAGGGTAACTCTCAGGACCAATCCATCCTTCATGCCTAAGGTGGTATCCAGTGTGGCTCTTAATCAGACCATTCATTTGCCAACTTTCTTTCCCAATCCACAGAACAAGGGGGGGCGGATTCTGCATTCATTGGATGTACACAGACAACTTAGTTTTTACTTAAACAGGACTAAATCTCAAAGAAAATCTGCTGGTGGCATTTGCTGCAGGGGCAGAGGGAAAGGCTATTTCAAAGCAAACCATTTCCAAATGGATAAGCCATTGTATTTGTTTCTGCTATAAACACCATGGAAAAACTATCCCCTAGGGGATCAGATCTCATTCCACCTGGGCTGCATCTACTTCAACAGCCTTTCTCAGAGGTGTTCCTACCAGGGACATTCTAGAGGCTGCTACCTGGAGCTCAGTTCATACTTTCACCAAACATTACCATTTGCCTCTTTTCTCTAAATCCAGAGCTGGCTTTGCCACTGCTATCCTGCAAGGCCTTATAGCGGTTCCTAATGCTGTATAATTCCCTCCACCCAACCATAGCTTTGGGAATCTACCCAAATGTAATGACTGCAACAGTGAAACACAAAGAACATAGTACAGCTGTGTACACTTACCATAAATATAGATGTTCGAGGGTATTCACTGTTGCAGTCCTGGTTACCCTCTCTCCAGCCCCCTAATTTTCTCTGGCTATATCTCTACTTTCTTTCACTGTGCTTAAAAGCCCTTTTGGTGTATTTGCTTTTGGTTGGTATATTTTTTGTGTTTTTTAATTTTATTTGCTCTCCATTTGGGGGGCACCTGACATCTGGGGCAAGAAAAACTAATGTAATGGCATTGGCTACATGTTTTATACTCCTGATGACCTGACGTCATGGAAGAAGGGACAGCAACTGACGCAGGACCCAAGCCTTTGTTAATCAGGCTGACTGAGGGCAACCTGCCAGCAGATTACCCAAATGTAATGACTGCAACAGTGAATACAGTCGAACATCTACATTTATGGTAAGTGTACACAACTGTACTTTTTGGGCTGTTTAGGATGGTAAGCAGACAGGCTCCCTACTGAAATATCAAGACTCCCTGAGAGACCGAAAAAATACAGAAAATACAGGCCTCTTTTCCTTTAAACTTCCTAGGGGTCCAAACACCACTGCACCCACTTTTGTGGGGGCGGGCAAGCTCAGCATTCCCCCCAAAGTTATATATACCAACTCTGTGATCACCATACCTTGGAGAAAGTCATTATTTTAAGAAATGGCAATCTCTTACTTAGTCTGTATTTTCTCTCATTTGATCTCCACATTTTGGTATTCAACAATGCAAGTCCTGCTGTTTTAAAGGGGTACCAGGCCAACATCATCCTAAAATATAAATATGCCTTTGTTTTGAAAGGAGTTGAAATATGGTTCTTGCAGGTACTCTGTCATTGAATGTGTTGTTACCTGATCCTCATGTTCCTAGTTCAGGGAAAGCTAGACTGTTTGGGTATCACTTGAGCACTAAAACCAGCTATCTTACATTGAGAAAGCCATCCTGTACCCTTGTGGCAGAAGTGTGTAGCCCAGGACCCATCAGAGTTGGTGAATGTTGGAAAAAGGCTAAGTTTTAGTCTTTCCTATTGGCTCGTTTGTGTTAAAACTGTTTAACTTCACTTGTATTTAAACTTCACATTTGCATGTAGCTGCACACTGTGCAACAGGGCTATAGACGCAAATGCCTAGAAAGACAGTTTTCCCTAGATATCTGCTAGGGTACTCTACCAAACTCCCTGCTGCTCCATGTGCAAACTCACTTGAGCAATGAGAAACATTGTGGCAATTTTTAACCCTGGCCTACTACAGAATAGACCCTTTAGTTAATCCTAGAGCCAAACCTAGTCTAACTAGGCCACTCCTCTCTAGTAATTAAGGTATAATCCTGCCATAATGGACAGTCAGTTTCCCACCAATTCTCCAGCCAGCCTGATTGACATGGGCTCTCTGAGACAATGTAACAACTGCCTCATGTTTAATGACAACCAATTACTCCTAAAACAAAGACAATATGTGAGAGAAATATATACACTATGAATTTTGAGTCAATTTTTTCACGTAACAAGTCAGACATGAAGTTGTCAGCACACAAACTTCACATAACAAGCACACAGCGCATGAACCCACTCGAGTGGAGGCACTCGCTAGAAGCCTACCAAAAGATCAGTGAGCTTCCAACCACAAACCTACTGCACACACTGCAGAACTAATAGGATCCACTACATATAATATCACACACGCCAGTGTCTCAACTAATAAGGTCCTAAGGCCAAGCACCACAAAACCAAATGTCCTAGTCATAGGCGACTCCATAGTGAGATACACAAATGTCCCCCACACCAGGATGGACACGGAGAAGGTCGTGGTTAGTTGCCTGTTATGTGACAGGATCTATCAAATCATGCACGCACTCAAGCCTCTCCACAACAAGTACCAGTATGACTCTGTCATAGTCGATGCTGGGGTGAATGACTTGAGCCATACCTCTCTGGACTATATGAAGAGAGACATGACTGAATTCTCAGATTGTGTCCCAGGCAGGTATGTCCGTAGCCCTAAGCAGCATTTTACCTTCACCCAGGATGATGCCTGAATATAAACAAAAAATGATTGACTTCAACAAATGGCATCTCTTCTAGTGTCAGTCCAGAGGGATGTAGTATTCCTCAAACTGGGAAGACATGGTTGACAGACCACGCTGCTTTGTCAAGGATGGTTTTCACCTGTCACCTCATGGCTTTTAGGTACTGGTTAAGGTACTTGCCTCCCCATTGTGCCTTTTTCAGGCAATGTCAGAACAATAAAAATTCCAAACCAAAAAGTAAAAAGGTCACACACACAAACCAATTAGTAAAAACTGCAAGAAAAACCAAGCCAAGCTAGAGTTTTCACTGTGTGATTCCTTAAACCTCCTGTAATAAAGGCCCACGGGATATATGCAAATGACCTTTTAAGGCAGCAAGTGTTTCATCTATCTGGCTTCTAAATGTCCATGGCTTTTTACTTTTTTATTTTATAAGTCTTTATGGACAGATTCAGGCCAACAAAGCCAAATGCCACTAGCTGTGTGGATATGTGCATTTCAGCCTTCTTATGATCTAGTCAGCTGTGCCTTCCTTTGATCCTATGGAGGAGGGAGGACATCATAAAGGTGACACTGTCTTGCCTGAAACTCAAGGGAATAAAGGGAGGAACATGGGTATATCTGCTTGGCATTAGAATGGACTCATTATAAGCTCTTAAGGCAGTCCAGGGTTATACAGCAACAACAAAGAAAGGAGAATACTACTTCTGGCCAAGCAAAAATAACAACAAAACCAGGATCCAATAAGCAGAGTTTAATAAAAATCCTTCAAAGGAGACGTCCCTACTTTATGTATGATTCTAAATATTGGTGGGAGGGGAATTCAAAGCAAAGTTTGAAAGTGATTGCCACAGCTGATTTTATTCATCTAATTTTATCTAGTGAGAAAGATTACTGACAAATTCTAGTCTTAAATGTATGTGTATACATGTTTACACGTATGCATGTATGTGAGTTTGTGCACATTATTTACATTTTCCATACCACTTCTCACATCTGTTGTAGTGCAAACTTCATTGTAAATTCCATGTTCCATGTCCCAGTTGTTTCTTTTGCTGACATGTGGAATGCTGCTACCATTACAGGCATGATATTCATGCAGGCTGATTCATAGTGCTGCCTTTTAAGTTAATTTGAAATAATTCTGAAATGTCAATGAAAAACAAAGGGTACTGTGTGAAGGAAATGACAATTTCAGACCATGTATTGCCTTTCTTTGTTATACTGGAATAAGCTCAGCTGTGCCATGTTCCTCATTCTGTAAGAGCTGCAGATATTAAAATAGCAAGGCAGGTATCATTCATGTTTTTCTTCGGTTATCTTCACTTTTTGTGTCTAAGGCTGTTTATTTCCTTCTTGTGTCAAAGGCATATTTAATGGCACCAAATAATATGTATTTGTTTGTTTATTTATCCTTTGTTAAAAGGGTTAGTCCCACTATGCCACTGGCCTCTTTTCAAGGGAGACCAAAGGTGGTATATATACTACTAAGGGGAATTTTTGACCAGGACATCAAGAAACTTCCCCTACTCTTTGCGCATGAGAACCCAACTCAGTGTTACATTTCCTGTCTTCTGGTATGGGCATGGAGGCAGCTTCGAGAAACAGGAAATCCAAAATCCAGCATAGAAGAGGAAGAAGGTGTTTTTCAGGTTTTGGATGTGGATGAAGCTGTTATTTGAACAGTGAAAGATGAATATGTCAAATAATGAAAGGGAGGTTAAGTGGAGTGAGGAGAATGGAGAAGAAAGAAAATAAAATGAAGCAGAGTCGGTTAAATGGTAAAAAGGAGGAGTTGAAGTTGGTATTACAGATTCAGAGGAGCTAGTTCAACAACGTTTGTTTGCAACAGATTCTACAACACCTGAGTGTGTTGCTACAACCCTCCAGACTGTGGGGGGGGGGGGTCACAGGATGTTTATTTAAAAGAATTATTTGAGAAGAGTGAACTAGAAAGTGTAAAAGCAGTGTTGTGGGGTGAAATAATGGACAGAATACAAGAAGTAGTAGTTCACAAAATAAGGAAGGAAGAAAAGAAATTGCATGCAAAATGATAAGAAAAGGTGAAAGAAGAGTTGGGAAGTAAACAGAAGTAAGAAAGTATTGGGTAAGAATAAGTAGCATGGTGCAATGGTGCAGCGGTAGCTTTGTCACCTCACAGCAAGAGGTTCTTCGGTTTGATTCTCGGCTGGAGTGCCGTCTGTGTGTGTCTGTGTGTCCTGCCTGCATTTGTGTGGGTTTTCTCCAGGTGCTCCAGTTTCCTCCCATATTACAACGACATGCATCTGAAGTGTTTCTCCTCGCCCCTCCTCTGAAAATTGGCTTTGTTCCAAGTTGGACTTTTCCATTTAACAAATGTTAAATAAATAAAAAATAAAATCAGAAAAGGAAATGGACAGGTATGAAATATGAAACAACATCATTTTACCACTGGGTATTGAACCCAGAGAGGTACCACTGGGTATTGAACCCAGAGAGGTAAGAACATTTATTTGTATTAACAAAGATACTTTTTGTGACATTTTTTCGAAGGGGTGCAGTATATGGAAACATTTTCTCAACAATATGAGATAAAGAATGAAAATCCTTGGAATGTATATGTTATGCAAGCATTTAATAGAGAAGAAAAAAAAGAATATTTATACAATTTCATACTTAAGCTGACAGAGACAATTTCAAAGAATATTTAAAAATTGTATGTAGTGATGTTATGGACATTGCAAATATTTATGACAATAGAGGTTTATGGTCTGGGGATGGGAATGTGGTGTTATACAGAAAATGACAAAATAATACCTTGCCTAGTATAATTAATGTGGAGGGAAATAAGGGATTGGTTAAATACTGGGGTCAACCAAAGATATGTTTTCTTTGTGGTAAAAATGATCATTTAATTAGTAATTGTGACAAAAATTTTTATTTGTGGTAAAATTTGTCATGAAGCAAAAACATGTGACCAAAAATCTTTAAAGTATGAGAAAGTAGGGCATTCATGGATGGAATGAAATGTTAAAGACAATCATACACAGGAAACAAAAGTAGACCAATAAAGAGAGATTGTTGTAATAGATAACGTTGAAGAGATGCAAAAAGAAAATACAAATGAAGAAGATATAATAATGGAAATAAAATAATATGTGAGGGGGAAAAGAAAAGGAAGGAGAGAGAGAGAAAAAACAGTTAAGTAATTCAAGTGATGAAGGGGAAAATAATGGATGAGTTAAGAGAAATTCTATTGGGAAGAGAGTAAAGGATAGAAAAAGCAAATTTAAAAATACAGAAATAGGAGGAAACAAAAAAGGAAAAGGATAAAAGCAAAATAAAGTTTTTCACAAAGTGAGGATCCTATTCATAAATGTGAATAGTGTAAAGAATGTTCAGCAAAGGTTACGAGTGTTAGAATGGTGTAGACTGTTGGATATGGGTGTTATAATATTAATAGATATAAGAATAACAATGGAGGAAGAAAGAATACAAGTAAATGGGTTATGGGAAGACAAGGTTATATAGAATCGTAGGAAATTACTAGGCTAATGGCCCTGAGGCCCTTACAAGTCTAGCCAAGAGTTTACGCCCAAAAAAGAAACCTCAATCAGCACCTGTCACCCTGTCAATGAAGGATACAGGTGGAACCCTGGGACAAATTTGTGGTTTCCCATCCACTCATCAAGGTTGCGCTTGAAGAGGGTCAACATTCTGCTTTGTTTGACGTGTATGGGGAGTCTATTCCAGTGACAAGACAGCCTGGAAGACAGGACAGCCTCTGGGAGACAAACCTGTCTTTCCAGCAGGTTTTGTTAATGTCATATATTAGAGTTAGGCCTTTCAATCAGATAATGTACGAGGAGTTAGACTTATGGATATGCAGCATCTCTTGTAGAGCAGGGTCTGAGATTGCCTTATAGGTGAGACATCATATCACATCTGAACAATCTGTATGATACTGAGTAGAGTGATAGTGATTTGAGTCTGTCCACATAGGACAGGTGTTGGAGGCTGTGGATTCTCTTTGTGAGGTATTTCTGTGGCCTTTCCAGTTGGTATAGGTTTTTGGAGAGGCATGTACCAAACGGGGTGTTGTACTCAATTATTGGCCTAATGAGAGAGGAGTACAGAGAGGTAATAGCCTTCTTTTTTCTGGATGCAATC
This sequence comes from Protopterus annectens, assembly GCF_019279795.1. Classification (NCBI taxonomy): domain Eukaryota; kingdom Metazoa; phylum Chordata; order Ceratodontiformes; family Protopteridae; genus Protopterus; species Protopterus annectens. The sequence continues at coordinate 312,999,876 of NC_056728.1, forward strand.
CCTTTACTTATGAGATGAATCAAGTCAAAGGCTTTTCTGACCACTGCCCCTACATGATGATCATGAGATTTTTGTCAACCTGTGTACCCAGGTCTCTCACCACAGGTTGAGTGCTTAAGGGGTTGCCTTTAATGTGGTAATCAGTAGGGGCTGTGTTTTTGTGGAATGGGATGATAATACATTTTTTTTTTGCATTTAACTGAAGGCCATGACTTTGGCACCAATCATTTGTTGCTGTGAGACCCTCTTATAGTATGTTAATTAACATAATTTGGTGAGTCAATGACAGCACCCAACTTACAGTCCACCAACTTGATCATCCACTGGCCTTTTGTCTTTGCCTGGACCTCTGAGAAGTAAATGCCAAACAGTAGAGGTCCCAGGACAGATCCCTGGGGAACACCACTAGTGACAGGTCTGCTGTCAGAAGGTGTAGGCACCTATTTCCACCTTGTGGATTCTATTGGTGAGCCAGTTGGCACCCACCTAATGAGCTAGGGATTTATGCCAAGTTTTGTTAGCTTTTTGATGATGCCTGAGTGGGGGATTATGTCAAAAGCCTTGGTCAAGTCAAGGTAAGCTGTATGTACTAACTTTCCCTCATTCAGTGCCTTGGTGACAGTCTCAAAAAAGGCAACCAGGTTCAACAGGCAAGATCTGCCCTTGATAAATCTGAACTGGGTGGGGTTAAATGCTTGGAGATTGCCTATGTTCTCATTTATGAGGTCCATAATAATATGGTCCATGGCCTTACAATTCAGACTTGTCAAGCTAATGGGGCGATAGTTTCCAGGGTCAGTAGAGGAACCACCTTTGTGCAAAGGGATGACAATGGCAGTTCTCCACTCTGCTGGAATGAAGCCTGTACTTAAGCTATGGTTGAATAGGGTGCTCAATGGCAAGGCTAGTTCTTGCTGGAGATGGTGCAGAATACAGCCTGGGATACTGGCAGGTCCCATGGAAGCTGTGTTCTTTGCCTTGGATAGGGCCTTTAACATTTGATTTACAGAGATGTGAAGTGCAGGATAAGTAGCAGGAACGTCAAATGGGCCTTTGGGGGGCATGTGGGTGAGGTTTCTACTGAAATTATCTGCTAGCAGGTTGTCCAAGTCAAGAGGATCAGTGTAAGAGGTACCATTAAGAACTAATTCAGAACAAACCTGGTCTTTGCCATGAAGGTTCATGACATAACTGAAAAAAGCTTTGTGTTTAGCCTTTGTTTTGGAGGCTAGTTTTGATTCATAATTGGCTTTGGAGGTTTTCACTAGTGATCTAATTTGCTTGTTTAGGCTAAGGAGGGAGTTTTTCCAATTGGGAATTTGTGCCATTTTACCCTTGGACAACAGTTTCTTCCTTTTGTTGTAAAGCCTGTTGTTAGAGGATGTCCACGAAACAGGTTTGTGTTTCCTTGAGGAGCAGGTTTTAGTTCTGTACATGGAACACAGAAGAAGAAAAATGCTCAGGAATAGCAATGTTATGTAACAAATGTATAGAAATTCTGGATTACATATTAGAAGTATTAGGAAGAATATTAATATTAAATATAAAATGGAATAACCAAATATAGAGAGTGATTATACTTTATGTCTACACTTTACAGAAACAGAGAGAGATTATGTTTAGGAAAATACTTGATTATGTTACTGTGAATATGAAAGTAATAGTAATGGGAGATTTCAATTGTGATTTAAAACAGAAGAAAAGAAGGGGAAGACGTAAAGGTCATTTCAGACATGTTCAAAAGCCATAAGATGTACATGTGGAAGAAAAAACATTGGACATACAAAAGGAGTAATTTGAGAACTGAAATTGATTGTTTTATAATATCAGAAAGTCTAAGGATATTACAGCAAGGAGTTAAAATTACAGATTTGCCAGAGCATGTAACAATTTGGATAGACATTCAAAAATATTCTGTATAAAACAGGTAGAGGTATACAAAAAATAATGAATTAGAGTTAATTGGGTATGTAAAGGAAATAATACAGCAACTATAGTTTGATCATGTAAATATAAGAAGATTTCATAAAGATTGGACAAGTTGGTGGATTAGTTTAAAAGAAATATATAAAAATTGAGTGCTGGAATGGCAAAGGAGAAAAAGAATACAAGATAATTGTGAATATAAGGAAATCAGTAACCAATTCTTTAAAAAATATAACAGATGATAAAAAAGAGTTTCTAGATAAAGAAAAATGTTATATGAAATGAATCAAGAGAAAATAAAAAATGTTATTCAAAGATATTTTTATAAGGAAGAAGTAGCACCATATCTAAGAAAAATGGTTAAAGAAGTAATAAGAATAATAAGAGAGCTAAAGAACGATGAGAGAAATATAGTGAATGCACAGAAATAATGCAGACTATAAAAAGACATATTTTGAAAGTTTTTCCATATGTGAGACTATAAGAAAGCATAAATGGAACTTAAACTAACCAAAAAAGAGAATAGGAGTATGGAAGAAAAGATTACAGTTATATAATTAAATATGCTGAAAACAGTAAATGAAGAAACAGCTACAGGTTTAGATGGACTTAAATATCTAATGCATAAGGATGCGCAAGAATGGCAAAAAGTATTTTTTAGAGGTGTTGAATGAATGGCTTGAAAAAAGGGAAAATGATGAAAAATATATGTTTGGGTACAATGAAATTTATATGGAAAAGGGGGGAAAGAACAGACATAAAAACTGGAGACTGCTAGTGTTAAACTATGTTGATTATAAGATTTTTAAGAAGGTAGAAAAAACAGTTACTAAGGCTAATGAGCTACTGAATTAAATAATTTTTGGAATAAAAGAAAATAGGAAGTAAAGAACTTTTAACGATAATAGAATTTGTAGATGATGTAATAAATAGGGAAACAACTGAAAATAGTAATAGGAGAGGTAAGTAAAGCATTGATAAAAATACAGTGTGAAGCATTATGGGAAATTTGGAAAGAATATAATATAAGTAATAAAATAATATTTTCAAATTAGTATATAGCAAGAATAAAGTGAAATTAGTGGCTAGTGGCTTGTTAATTGAAAGAATAAAAATAAAAAGTGGTATTAAACAAGGATGTCCAGCAAGTAGCATTTTATTTGCATTACTCATGCATGCTGTCATTACCAAGATAAATTCAATATTGGAGGAAGCTAAATATTGTGCACCAGAGGGAATTCAGATTCCAGTAATGTGATCTTATGTGGACGATCTAGTGTTAGTTGTTAAAAATTAAGATTGGATGAATATAGCTATTAAGACTCTTGATAAAGAGTTAAGAGTATTCGGTTTGAGTATTAATGAGGAAAAGAGTAAAAGACTGGGATTCTCAGGAAAAATAAGAGGTATTCAGTTTAATAAAGAAGAAATAGAAATTTTGGGAATAAGGTTTGGTAACCAGCAACAGAGAGTGACACAATGGAAGGATACAATACTTAAAGTAAGGAATATTTGTATATTTTGGAGAACATTTAAAACTTACATATAGGAAAAACATGCTTAATTAATTCAGTAATATTAGGTAAGATGGCACATGTAGCAAGTGTTTTCATGATACCATTGGCATGTGAAAAAGAATTATCGAATGTATTATTTACATTTATATGGTGATCTATATTAACTCCAATTAGAGAGGTCGTTTGTTATGAAAAAACAAGGAGGTTTGGGTTTAAAAACTCCAACTGTATATTGCTTCATTGAATTTGTATAAAATATTGATAGGAATAAGGGAAAAATGAAAACTGTTGATAAAGATGATATTGGAAAAATATAAAGCAACACTGGAAAAGCTTAAATGTTAAAAAGAAGTAAAGGAATTACTTGTATGGAAATTAAAATATATCAAGAGAAAATATTATTATGGAAGATTTGTTTTAAGTAATATAGGAAAGAATGGTATGAGCACATAATGGGAAAATGTTATTATATTTACCCTTGGAGGCACTTAGAAGAAAAGAAAAGTAAAAGCTGTAAAAGCAAGAATGAAAATATGAGAAAAAAATATGTGAAATGTATAACTTTTTTGTGCAGGTTATTTATAAACAGGCTTCCAGTAAAAGCAAATATGCCATGTAAAAAATAAAAGATAGTCTATATATATTTTGGTGAATTAGAGACCACTAAACATGTTTTTCAAATATGTAAAAGAGTAAATCAATTGTGGGAAGAAATATTAGGTAAAGAATGTTTAATAAAAGGATTGAAAATGTTAAATGTATAAATATGGACATGACAGAATATATATACACCATGAAAATTTAAAACAAAATGATGTAGACAGATTAGATGGAAATTTGTTTTGTATAATGTGGATTGTTTGGAATGAAAGAATGAATGATATAATATTTAATGGGAAATGGGTAATGTCAAAAATTTTGAAAAAAAAATAAAATTTTTGTTGTGGAAAAAGAGTGGGGGGAATTGAAAGTTTAAAAAAATTGAACATATGTGAGTTAATTGTAAATAATTGTCAATGAGTTACAATATTTGTATATAAAATGTATACATTGTATATTGTGAATTTTAATAAAGGACCCCTACTCTTTTCAATAGGAGCCAAGGTATCTTTTATATCCATATACAAACTATAGGTGGGTAAGCCTGATAAAACTGTTTGAGCTGATTAGACATATAAAGGTATTAGTAAAAACACTACACAATCATCTTAAATTGTCTAAATTTATTAGCAACCTGGATTAACAATGAAACAGTCTCTTCACTTATTCTGATTTAAATGTAATTGTAGGGCTTTCTTCCAAAACAAAATCAGCCCATTATATGTTCTCACTTTTCAAAGTGTAACTTTATGCAGTTTACAAAGTAAATGGTATGTCAAGACCTGTTCTTTGTTCTAATTGTGAAAATAGTCAGGCTTAATCACTGAAGCAAATGAGCTAAATTTAAATTCTGTTCTCAATATATCACCAACTCAAACAGATGGATTATTGTTCTTAGGCAAAGTTCAGTCGCTGGTTTAAGGATCACTATGGGCAGTAAGTGGAAAACAAAAACAAAGTTCTCCACAAGTCACACCTGCTAGCAGTACAGATACTACTTATTACCACCCAGACTCCATTTTTGTGACTAGTTTAAAAAATAAACTCTCCAAGAATACATAGTGGGTTTCAGGAAATAGAGCCCATTAAGATGTAATGGCATTGTAAAGCAAAGGGAACTATGCAGTAAAGCAAAATGCAATGAACTAGATGATAAATAAGTCTTAACCTTCAGTGGCTCATTGGAAGGAGTCAGTGAAATGTGTTCTGCACTGCAGGCCTTGCTGCTACAGCTGGAAACTGAAGATGCATATGCTTGTTGTCTTATTTTTATGTTCTGTGCTTTATTAATGTGCCTGCGAAGGCTCAAGGTGCCCAGAGGCAGGATCAGTAGTTGTGCATCAGTGGTCATGCAACATCAGCATCCGAATGCCACTATTCAGCATCCGAATGTCAATATTCAGCATCCGAACCCACAGACATTGCCAACATCCTAGCTGACAGGTTCAGCGCAAACTTCTCCCACCCCTCCCCACCAAAAGGGCAAATATCTATCCCAGCAGAGTGCTGCCCCCCTGACATCTCAGATGCTCAGGTAAGAGCCGCCCTCTCCAAAGTAAAAAACACAGCATCAATGGGACCAGAGGGTGTCCCGGGCTGCGTCCTACATGAACTCCAAGAAGAGCTAAACCCAAACATAAAACTACTGTTCAATCTCAGCCTTACTACAGGATATGTGCCCAAAGAGTGGCGTACAGCAACAGTGGTCCCTCTCCATAAAGGTGGTGCCTCAACGGATCCTGGAAACTATCACCCCATAAGCCTGACTAGCTTGGTCTGCAAAGCTATGGAAAGGATCATCATGGACCTCATAAATAAAGATATTGGGGACCTACAAACACTGGATCCTACCCAGTTCGGCTTTGTTAAGGGCAGATCCTGCCTCTTAAACCTGGTTGATTTCTTTGAAACAGTCACCAAGGCCATTGATGAGGGGAAGGTGGTCCACACAGCCTACCTGGACCTCGCAAAAGCCTTCGATACAATACCCCACTCGGGCATTATAGATAAGCTCACCAGCTTAAATATAAACCCCTATGTCACTAGATGGATTGCAAACTGGCTCAAGGACAGAACCCACATGGTTAGAATTGCTGGAGCCATGTCAGACTCCAAACCAGTTACAAGTGGTGTCCTACAAGGCTCAGTCCTGGGACCTCTCTTGTTCAGTATATATTTCTCAGAGGTACAGACCAACACGGAAGGACTGTGGCTGACCAAGTTCGCAGATGACTGCAAACTGGGCACCATAATCGACTCTCCAGCCGACACAAGCATCCTCCAAAAGGGCCTCATAGAAACAGACAACTGGTGCCAGAGCCATGGCCTCAAGCTAAATGCCAAAAAGTGTATAGTCATCCCCTTTGGCAAAAACAAAGTGCACACAAATTACCACATAGGTGGGAATCCATTAAGTACAGAAGAAGTAATTAGGGACCTGGGGACCCAAGTTGATAGCAATCTCTCATTTGACAACCACGTGGCCAAAGTGGTTAGAAAAACATTTTATATAGCCCACCTAATCATGAAGGGATTCACATCTAGATCAGGGAGGTCATCGTGCCTCTTTACTCATCCCTCATCAGGCCCATAATTGAGTACAATGCCCCTTTTGGGATGTACCTTACCAGACACCTGCAGCAACTGGAAAGACCCCAAAAGTACCTCACCAAGAGGATCAAAGGGCTCAAACAGATGCCATATGCTGCCCGGTTAAAGAAACTCCAGTTCTACTCAGTGGCATACCGCCTGTTCAGAGGTGATCTGTGCCTGACGTATAAAGCCATGTCCAACCCGGAATTAATGGACATGCTGCACCTCAGAAAATCCAAATCCCATCGAGCTACGTGCTCGAGAGACTTGAACCTCAGCACTGAAATAAATAGGACATGCTGGAGGGACAGATTCATAACCCAGAGGCTCCCTTCACTCTGGAATAAAATCCCAGTCCAGGTTAGGCAAAGTCCCTCATTGACTCTCTTCAAGAGGAATCTTGATGAGTGGATGGTAGATCGTAGGTTTACCCCGGGTATCACTTCTGTGTCACTGTTAGACAGAGGCACAGTATACTAACCTCGAAAAAGGGCATAGCAAAATTAATTTAAAATAGGTGGCGAAAGCCAAACACACTCTGGCTAGGCTTATAAATGCCCTAGGGCAGATAGCCTAGTATGAACCTATGAACCTATCACATTTCCAGTCAGAGTTGAAGCACTATGACTTCAGTGCTCCAGGCTTCTTGTTACATTTGCAGTAAGTGATTTGCTATAATTGTTCTGAAAGAAATTTTTTTTGCTGAGCTCTACTTTTTGCTTCTCAACTAGGCAATGGAAATCGGAAGACATTTTTCTTAACATATTGGTACAGCCCAGTCTGTGATACTTTAAGCAGTCGTAACAATAGTCATTACTAATTGTTATTTTTTTTCAAACCCAAAATGCCCTAATTTTATTTTCTGGTTGTGTTTTCTTGTCTCATAATATCTTCCAAGAACTGAGAAGATGACCTTGTCTTCCCCTACTTATTTATGTCAGATATTGTTTGCTTTAATTTTCAATGGTATACACATAATTTGCTAGTAACTTTTATAGGGAAAAAAAGTGTTTAACACTTTCAGAGACACTCTTTGCTTTAGGTTCCTTGTCAATGTTTAAGTACAATGAGGTAAGCAGTTCTTTCTTCTTCTCCAAAATAAATTAGACTAAGTAAATAGGAATCATTTAGTTTTTCAGTCAGTATGCTGCTCTCAGAGGTTATCATGTTTCTTCACTTTCACACTACAAAGTTAAAGAGCTGTGAATTTCCAAAGGCTTAAATTTATGGCCCTAATGAAAGGAAAGAATGCCACTGTAAGTAATAGTGCACAGTAAAAGAAATGTGAATACATAGGGCTTAATATAGTAATATCTTTATGATCCCAGTTGATTTGAAATAAAAAAGAGCTATATATTCCTTGCTGTTTGTGTTTTTACTTGACAAGAAACTTTCAAAGTTAATAAGCAAATAATTATGTAAGACCAACAGAGACTAATTCTTTAGGAAAGTATCATGAGATTTCATGTAGCTACAATTGAGGAAGCCTGATTTGGGCAAAAACACAGCACAGGAGGAGAAACTGCCATGTTATGCTTTTTTAATATATGGAAGTATGTGGATCATTATGTAGGGTGGAAAAACACTATATTTTTAGTCTATAGTCCTTCATAACATAAAATGAGTGACGCTGTAAAATAGACATTCAGTCTTACTTGAACAAAAGGCAAAAACGTTATAGTGTTCTTTTCCTTTTCTTGGGCTACTTTAAAAGCTGTCAGTTGATTTTGTTAATATTTAAAGGTATGGCTCCTAAACAATATTTTTCAGCTCCTGCCTGTATTCCTGTTTTACTGTCCTCACACCTTCCTATTTTCCTTGCTGTTAATATGTGTGTTTTGTGATGTACTGTTCCTGAACAAAGTACTAACTCTGCCATGAACCTGGTGTAAAGATTAATTATTTTCGAGCATTTATTGTTGTTCTTTCAGCTTTTCCCAGTTAGAGGTCGCCACAGCGGAACTCCGGTCCGCTAATGAATGGCAGTAGATGTTTACGGTGCTGAGGTGCCAGCTCGACGCCCAACCTTCAACGAAGGCACGCCTATTCATGCATGTCTTTTGAATGCCACTTGATCACGAGGAGGACATGCAGACTCCACACACAAGGCGCTCCAGCTGAGAATCGAACGGCAGAACCTCTTGCTGTGAGGCGACAATGCTACCGCTGCACCCTCCAGCATTTACTAATGTGCAGCTTTTACTTTCATGCCTGATCCCTGAAAATTCAGAGTGAAAGATGTTGATCCTTCTGCCATGATCTTTACTCACCAGACCTGTGTTATGCAGTAACTTCTGGGATTGCAGAAGCTGATTTACCAGAGTTAACTCTATTGTATACTGGACTGTGGAAATGCATGCACTTTGGGAAAAGGCCTCTCCTTAAAGAAAAAAAGCAACTAGTAAGAGACCTAAAATTGCAGGGCAAACAATTGCTAAGACTGTTGCAAATCTTGCCATATAAACCCCCTTAATTACTATGTACCTTAGTAATATTGACCACCTTTAGCCTCAAGGTCTATGCAGGATAACCCAGAGCTTGATGACCTTTGAATGTGGCCAGAGTATAATTTTGCTTCAGGTGTAGGGAGTTTGTTTCCATAGGCATGGCCTACATTGTGTTAGGTAACCACCCCATCAAGAAGTCTTACTTATTTATGATGTAGGGTGAGATCCTTAGTACAGGTATTTGAAGAGCCATTAATTCTGTGGAGGTGCAGGAGATCAAAAGGGCAAGGTATTGCATGGCTCAAAAATCAAGACACAGGTCACCACAATGGAGTCAGTAAGAGACTGAATGCAAGAAGAGGACTGTCAGTCTGTCTTCTAATTAGGACTTGGAGACAAGTGACCTTTTTAGTTAAGAACTTCTGAAGCTTCTCAAGTCGAGCAATATGCTTAGAAAGGTACATACCAAAAGGAGCATTTTATTACATGATGGACATTATGAGGGATGAGTACAGGAGAGTAAGACTTATCTAGCCCTGGACAAGGTGCCTTGGGAAGTTAGTTGGGTTAGACAGATGGATTAACTTGTGGAAATATAATGGTCGAATGATAGTGAGTTGTTAATATATGTGCAAAGGTTTATTTAATCTATCAGCAGTCGAAGAAACATCCATTGATAGATCATATACCCATCATTAGTACACAGAGAATTAGCTTACTCAAGCCATTTTGAAGTAATTGTGTGTCAGAAAGCCTAGTTTTCAATCATTAGGAAACCTAAATAACAACAAGTTTAGAACATTAGAGTGGATGTCAAAAAAATAAATGCTGAAAAGGAAGGGGCCAATGCAGAGCCCTGCAGGACAACACTGGTACAATCTTTATGCTCAGAAGAAGCTCCTGCAACTTCCCTATATAGGTTTTGTCAAGTAATTTGCTTTCTAATGGACAATGTGTAGATTTATATTAAATGTAATAAGGTTGCCTATGATGCCTGCATATGAGATTGTATTGAAGGCTTTGGCATGGTCTAGAAAGGCAGCGTGAACAGAGTGGCTATTGTCCTTGGCTTTAGTGACCTTTTTGAGGAATTCTACAAGGTTAGAAGAGAGGATCTGCCATTGAAAAAGCCATATTATTCTCTGTCAAATGCCAAGAGGTTTTATGTGTCTGTATTAATGAGCTCAGATATGATGTGTTTTGTAGCCTTGCATGTCAGACATGATGTGTTTTGTAGCATTGCATGTCAGACTGCTGAGACTAATTGGCATAGGGTTGCCTGGATCAGGGGTAGGGCCACTCTTGTGTAGCAGGCTTACAGTGGCAGTTCTCCAAATTTCAGGTATATAACCTGTGCTGAGGCTATGATTCAGAGATAAAGGCTCAGGCTATATTTAGAGCTAATCTGTCAGTAACCCCATACATTATCAGCACCCATAGACGTGGTAGTTTGAGCTTTGGCTAGTGTCAACAGAACTTGATTTGTGGACAGTAGAATTTGGTTTATGGTGATTTAAGTGGTGGAGGTCTGGGAGATATGAAGAATAACTGGGTGTGTGATGTACAGTCAGAGATATTTACATATCTGTAGTATATTTATTGTTATCTTATCTTTGTGAAGTATATCTGCTAGGATATTGGCTATTTCCTTGGGATTTGAGTGGAAGAATTATTGTAGACAGGTCAGAGCATAGTGGAATGTTATTGCTTCCCTTCCTGATATAACCCAAGAAAGATTGCTAGTTACTTTTGGTGATGATGTCTAATCTACTCTCATACTCAGCTTTACACTTTCTAGTGATGCAGTTAACATTTTTGATAGCCTGTTTCAGTGCTCTCTTGAGATGAGGAAATGGAGACTTATTATATGATATGGTTATTTTCTTTCTTTTGTCGGAGAGTTAATTGATATAAGAATTCCACTATACTTGGCGTAGATACCAACAATTTAGATGTATGTAGAAATCGGGGGTCTAGGCAGCATTCTTGTGATAGGGTCAGTAATTAGATGTTTACTTTGGAATTTATTTAGGTAATATATAAGTTTATTTTTATTTTTGTTTCATCTGTGTTAACTGGGTTGAGGCTGGTCTTGGGATGATTTTCAGTCACAATCCAAGTGCAAACGATTACACAAGTTTGCAAGTTATAGATGTGCATTTGTTAGAGATGTTAGGAATTTAACATATATAAAAACAGCATTCATTCAGAAATTTACATAAGACTTCACAGCGTTACCCCATCGTACATACTAGAATTTTAAACTAATACAGAATTTGAACAATTTTTAAAGTTAGAAAGAGTTTGTCTTGAGCATACCATGAGTTCTCAAAGTTACATAGGGTTTCTTTTGAGAACACCCTGAAAATAGTGATATTTGCAGCGGGTGTACCACTGCATTAAATGAGAATATAATGGATTGGTGGTTAGATTTTCTAGAAAAGGGAGACAGGGAAAGATACAAGAAGAAACCAACTTCATGAGGATGGTATTGAGGGTACTGTGACCTTTAGTGAAATGATTGGCATTTTTTTTCAAAAGAGTTAGTATGCCAGTTTATGGTTGGGTAATTAAGGCTGCCTAGAAGAATAGTGCTAGGATGGATAGAAATTTTATCTAAAGCATTTAGGCCACTATTGTATTTAACAGGAGATAAGAAAGGTGATCTGTAGCTAGAAATAATGTGGTAGTTAGATTTATTCAGTGTAACTTGGAACTCTGGAAGTTCTTTGCAGGGATCACAAGGGTCTTTTGTGATATAATGGGGTATCTGACAAATATTTCTCAATAATTGCCAGTATGCCTGAAGGCAAGATAGGTACTGGAACCAAAGGGAGTTGCTGTTACCAGAATGAAAACAAGTCTCGGAGGTTGCACAGATACATACTGTATGTGCTTGAGTGTTAGGAAGACCATAGGTTCAGACCCATGTTTGTATAGATTTCTAGCACCTTGATCTAATTTGAATTAGAATTTAATACTTTGGAATGTTAGAAGGTAGTTTCTGCCAAAAAAGGAAGCATAGGGGAAGGAAAAGCTTTAGCTAGTGTGCAGAAGTCATAGTGAGAGAGGTGTAACCCATCCTTTGTGAGGCAGGAAGTCCTGTCAACTATGTCTTCCCATGCAGGACAGACACATGGTGGATCCTCCTAGAATGTCACCACCTACTCAGCTAATTGTTAAAAATGATTTCATCTTTGAACTGAGGCATTGTTCTTAGTGATAGCAGGATACTACCAAAGAACACTGTCTGCCTTGGCTTGGATACTTGCATAGCAAGCTCCGTCATGTGCATCTGCATGCCCTTTTAGTTAAGGTCATTCATCCCCCAACATAACCTACTACCAGGCTGTACTAATGTTTACTGAGATGGAGGAACCTAATGGCCTTTGTTACATCAATGATCCTGACTCTATTAAGACAGCTTAGTATCACCTTATCTTACCCAGTCAGGTGAGAGTGGAGTCTACATGTATAGCTCTGGAGACACCTGTGAATAAAATATTTCTGTGGATAGGTATAGGTTATTGTGGGCCTTGAGGGCTTAGTTTCTCAACCCTGGTGACTCCAGAGATGGTATGAGAACCAGATGTAGGAGTTTGGTGATGTTTGAGAGAGACAGAGAGAGAGAGAGAGAGAGACAGTGTGTGTGTGTGTGTGTGTGTGTGTGTGTGTGTGTGTGTGTGTGTGTGTGTGTGTGTGTGTGTGTGTGTGTGTGTGTGTGTGTGTGTGTGTGTGTGTGTGTGTGTGTGTGTGTGTGTGTGTGTGTGTGTGCGCGCGCGCGTGCGCACATGTGTTGTAATTGGAGTTATCTTAGTGTTTTGCCTAACTATAAGAGGTGGTGGTGCTTTCTGCATTTGGGTTGTGTTACTTACCAAATGGTGTCAAAACCACAGACTAAAAATAAATGCTAAGAAGTAGTGTATAATTGTAACCTTCAGCATGCATGTCTCCTTGTAACTATCCCATTGAAAACTTGCCTCTGAAAATTGGTCCCGTAGTTAAGGATAACATAAGTTAATCTATGTTGACAATTAACTGTCTTTTGATTATCATGTATCCAGTGTTGTAAGGAAGTCCTTTCTCATCACACAGCTTATATATAAAGGTATTACATCCAGATCCACGGATGTAATCATTCCATTGTACTCTTCACTCATTAGACCGATCACTGAGGATAATACACGTTTCAGTATGTAACTGTCCAAATATTTGCCATAATTAGAACAACCACAATGCTTTCTCATTAAAAAAAAAAATCAAAGACCTAAATCATAAAAACTATGGAAACTATCTCAAAGGTTTGCTCCTCTTCTTAGTATCATACACACTACTGAAAGGTGACCTCTGCCTCATGTATAGAGCTTCAACAGACCTCATTCTTTCAGAACTATTACACATTCCCAAGTCCTATGGTGTCATAAATACTCATGCAAGGGATCTCAATCTGTTTTGCAAAATAAATAGAACATGTTGGAGGGATAGGTTTCACAGAGAATACCACTTGTATGGAACCATCTTCCGATCCACATAAAGCAAATTACTTCTTTTGTTGTCTTCAAATGTAGTTTGGATGAGTGGATGGATCATTCCAAATTCACTCCAGGTTTAGCACCTAAATCCTTCGTGGATAGTGGAAACTTGTAAATGTCCCAACATGTCCTTTTTGAGCCAATCTCTGGGTTATTTCTATGCAAAATAGAACAGCTAAAAACTAATATCTTAAAGTAAGGCTAAGTTTCTTAAGATCCTCATAGATCAATAGCCTAGTCAGTACCTATGAACATATGAGCCTTCCACTCATTAATCATAACTGGATGTGTTACAAGCCATCATTTGGGATAGTGTCATAGCACATCTTTGCTGGCACTGTTTCTTATACATTGCTGGTAGTAACTGATATTATCCCTTTTCCTCCACAGTTGTGCAATTGTAGAATTGGTATATATAAGTAAGTACTAGGACATAGGACAAAATCTGCAACATATGGGTTGCAGGAGGCTTGTTTCTTAAAAATAAGTTTTTTTTTTTTATCTAGAGGAAGCTTTTACCAGTTGAGTTTTGTTATTCGAGTTGTAGAATTATTCAGCTATTGCTTAAAGAATCATGATGAAACCAAAATTCAAAAGTATTAAAATAACATAACAAAAATATTCACTACTGAAATAATTTCATGTTTAACAACATTGATGTATTAGATTGTAACTTAAAAGGCTTTAGACTTTTATTAATAATGTTAAGACACAAATAATTTGAAGTTTTCCATGTTTTCAAATCTTGATCAAAGTCATTATCTATTATAATGCTTTCAGTACTAAGATTATATAGTTATTAGTGATTTGGTGAAACAATTTCATTCATAACCTTAGTCCCTTAAAAATCAGTTGACCATAAAATATTTTTAATATTACCCTGTTCTCAGAATCAGGATGGATGTTATATTGACTTATTCATTTTAAGCAACTCATTAAAAAATAAAGATCTATATCATACTCCAAATTTTTAATAACTACCACGATTTGAACAACACATGCTTTTAAGGTATTATTCAAGATATAATAACAAACTTAATAATTTAATATTTGGAAATCTGTATGCCAATCTTTAACTTTGATGTTGAGTCTTTCGGCTTTTCCCAGTTAGGGCTCGCCACAGCGGAACTCCGGTCCGCTAATGATTGGCAGTAGATTTTTACATGCTGAGTTGCTGGCCCTGACGCACAACCTTCAACAAAGGTATGCCCATTCATGCATGTCTCCACACAGAAGACGCTGTAGCTGAGAATCGAATAGGACAATGTCTTACTGTGAGGCGACAATGCTACCACAGCACCACCACCGCAGGCCCAATTTTTAACTTTGATGAAATATATTATTCAAGATATAATAAACTTAAAAAATAATATTTCATAAAAGTTAAAGATTGGTATACAGAGTTCCAAATATTAAATTATTAAGTTTGTTTTTATATCTTGAATAATATCTTAAAAGCATGTGTTGTTCAAATCGTGGTAGTTATTAAACATTTGGAGTATGATATAGATCTTTATTTTTTAATGAGTTTAGTAACAAATTTTGTTTATTTAGAAGATGGGGATACAAATATTTGAAATAAAAAGTATATTTGAATGGCTTGAATCCTTGGAAATGTATATAAATAACATTTTCTCCTATGAAAAAAATCACTGTTAATAATTTAATATTTGGAAATCTGTAAGCCAATCTTTAACTTTGATGAAATATTATTTTTTAACAGTGATTTTTTTTCATAGGAGAAAATGTTATTTATATACATTTCCAAGGATTCAAGCCGTTCAAATATACTTTTTATTGTGAATATCTGTATTCCCATCTCCTAAATAAACAAAATCTGCTCTCAGATTTTATATGTTGGCATGGTTATAGGTAGTCAGGGACTTGGTTCCTTTGTCTATATTAGAAATTGTAGAAGTCAAAGGCAGTCCGTGGAAGCCAGCTAGAAAGTTACTCATTGACTTGATGGTCAAGCCACTAAATAATATTTTGCAGCTTTAACCATTAAAGATTTTCATTGTGATTGATCTTGAGTAACTTGCTACCATGCAACACAAATAGTTTTCTGTACTGACAATAGTTTTGTTTTTTTACTGTTTACTTCTTAATAAGTTATCCATTTGCTTAGTTAGTCTGCATTTAGAAGGTAGAAATACAACAATATCTTATGCTTGATTTCAAGCAAGTCAGGAAAATATCAAATTTTAATTAGCCAATAAATTATCATTAACTATTAGTAGTGCCTAGATATCCTTACCCCAAGAAGTATAACTGGGAAATATCTTTTTTAGGATAAGTGACCTCAGCACTTGGTTTTGCAAGATTAATTAGTATTTTTTATCAAGTCATATTTGCGTGCCAGGTTTCTTTCATATCTAGAATATTTCAAAGCTAAATACTAAGCCATGTAGGTCAGAGAAAATTGCAGATATAACTCAAGAACATATCTTATTTAATTTTTTAATGTATGGATTCAAGATGCAATATTTGCAGCAAAAATAAAACTTGTTATTGGAGCGTTTCCCTCTTATGTTGATGTTTGGGAAATTTTGAGAAAATACGCTGATAGTTGAAATCTAACAATGTATAGACTTTTCAAAAAAAAATCATATGAAATAAATATTTTGAATATTTAATTATTCTTTTTTAACTTTGAACGAGATTCAGAACATCAAATATCCACTAATTTTGATGAGCTGACTGTAACACTCACAAAGCAGAAGGCTTCACATGTAATAAGGACTTTTAATTTATTTGGAGCTGCCTAAAAAATCATAACTATGTAATAAATCTAAAAGTAAAAAAAAAATGTAAAAATTTTTGTAGTTAGTAATGGATTGGCATAAATTAAAATAGTTTTGTATTGTACTGTTTCATTGGTAAGTTATAAGTTTTTGTCCAGGAAAATAATTACATATGTAAACAGTCATACTGGTTCTGTTTCATATGTAAGTATTTACAAAGGAAAGTAATTATATATGTAAATAATTACCTTGTTTAAATGTAGGGTCTCACTGAGCACACTTTCTGTTGAAAGGTGATTGCTACATTTGTAATGCCTGTCATGAATGGTGGGTCTTATTTTTTGGACAAGAATGCAGAATCATTTATTGCCGTGGAAATATTACCAAGTATATGCTTATCTGCTAAGTCAGGATTCTAAATTTGTCACCAGTGATATAAATATAATATAGAGTACATTGCAAAGATCAATGAGTGGAAACCATACCTTTCACTGTCAAGAATTTAGCAGATTGTTTAGATTTTTGTCTCCTATTTTAGTCTGTTCCTCATAAAAATTGTGGCTTATTGGCAAATCTTTGAAGACTGATGTCATTAAATAATGACATTCACTTGCATTTTCAGACTTTATATTCTTTATAAAATACATGTTAATGCAAAACCTGTTATTACATCAACTTTCTACGTTTACAAGAGTAATATTTAAAATTGGTCCCTGATTTTGGACTTTTGTCCTCCCCCCATTATGTTTGGGTTTGCCCAGAATTCTTTAGTTAAGAGGTTGAGAGGTGTGATATCTTATGTTTGTTTTCAGTAAAAGAACTTCAAGAACAAAGTGTATAAATTTTTATTGTTGACCTTAGAAGCTTGATGGAAGAAAACAACAATAATGCTGAATGAAGTCTGGTGATTCTCTTTCACTGTGTTAAGATACTCATCTTTGTCCATCACTTTCCCTTCAGACCAAATTTCAGGTGTGTGTGTGTATGTGTGCTGATCTCTTCCATGCTGTTATGTTACCTGTGTGGTACTGCATGGAAGGTCTATAGTGTTCAGACATTGTATTGATGGCAGTGATGTAGTGTTATTAGCTTGTTATTGTTAACTGGAATGAAAAGTGTAGATCTGAAGAACTGGGTATGTGATTTTTCAGCAGTAAAAAATAAAAGTATGACATTTTGGTTCCAGGTTACAAACTCTACATCCTAAAGGCATGAAATAGACAAGATTGAGCCCACATGCTCGACTCTTGTAACCTTGACAAGCATACAAAAGAAACAGTATACATGATTTTCCAGGAGGCCAAGCTCTGTGTACCTCCATGTGAAGAGCTGTGCCCCCAACACCTCATGCTACTTATATATTCCAGGTTTGAGTCCATGGGGAAAGGGTGACCCCCCCCCCCGATCCCCACCGTTTACAATCTTGCATAGTGCAGGTGCTGACAAAATGAAACACTGTCCTATTCCTTTTTGCCAGTTTGAGGTTACAAGATTTGAGCATGTGGGCTCGATTTTGTGTGTTTCGTACATTTAGGATGTCAAGTTTGTAACCTGGAACCAACATTCTTTAATCGGGACAAGAATGTCTGCAGTTGGAAAGATGAATTCAGTGAACAGAGTTGTTGATTTTCTTCAATATCTCACATCAAGAATTAATGTAATATAATTAATTCATATGGTTAGTAGCATGCGTGCACAGAGCTTTAAAGCAGCATTCGGTTTATTTCGTCTTTTTCAGCACAGATAACTTGTGTGAAAATTAATGGTTCAGATACTTGCAGCTGAAAGCAGTAAAACCACCAAATCGTAGACAGCTTTGAGTAATTCTTGTTTATGGGTTAAATTCTGTTTTGGCACTATTCTTTTTCCTGTGTGGTTGACAAACATCTGCAGTGGCTGGCCTCCAGCCCAAGAATGGAGACATCAGCTTAGTAAAAAGCCTGTCGAGGTCAACATCAGTGTTAACAGATGCCAGTTTCAAAATAGCGTAAAGACCTGGGGCAAAGTGCTGTGTCACTTTTTGTTTAAAACAGGTGAGTTGTATGTAGGCACACACAGTCAGGGAAGTAGTCAGTAGACTCTGAGTTTTTTGTAGCAACCACTAACCTTAAATATGCAGCATTAAAGGTTTACTGACAGCCATGAAAACAAAACCAAGACTGAGATTTGTTTACGTATGGATGCCCATGCATTATTCTGTTTAGCATATGGATTTATATGCCCCTTTCTGTCACTCTGCTTTCTTTCTCTGTACAGGAGTTTGAGAGCACTTGAGTGACTGACCATTTTTCTAAATTCAGTAGAGTGCAATGTTATGTTTAAATCTGAAGGGAAAAACACACCCATGCTCATCTGTCCAGTGAACATGAGCTATACAGCACTATTCTGAGCTATTCTGGCATTAGGAGGGCACAACTGTGTTGTAGTACGGAAGATTGTTTAATAGCAAGCATACAAAACAAAGCTGTAAAGTAATACTGAACTTCAGCTGCACACTCAAGACATCTTGTCTTCATGGAAACTCAAACAGTCCCATATTATTAAAGTGTGTAAACAATGTTAAGCACTGTATGACATACAGTCAACTCTCCACTCACCGAAGACAAACCCTCATTGAAGCTGAATGCATTCACATACAGTTCCATACCTACCCCGTTCATTGATTAGCATCCACCATGGCACTTTGCAACATTGTCCACATGTGGATATGCTCTTTGTTACTGAACCTGCATAAATGACATTGCTAAGACAGTATGACAACAGCATAGTACAGTGTATTACACAGCTGGATTACTGTGACAGATTTAGTGATGCACTTTTTTGTATAGCAACATCATATTTATTGTATACAAGTAGTCGCCAAGTATAGGATTTAAGTACCAGCACACAATATAATCACAAATATTTCCAGCACACAATATGAATGGTTTGATGATAATATTAGAATTTTCACGCTCATACCTAAACTGTGAAACTATTTTTTATTTATCCTTTGTTGACTGGATTAGTTCCACTAGGCTAGTGGTTTCTTTTCCGGGAAGAAATTTGACCCTGGAAACTTTCCCTGTTCTTTTTGAAAGGTGCAATGTTTTTTTTTTTTTTTTTTATATATCCACTTGAGCTAACAGAAATGTAAACAGATGGTATCTTGGTTTAATGACTCAGCCAAAGGACAGTGCACTTTTGAGTAGAGTATCAGCGAACTGCAGTGTCAGCAAACCCACAGTGTTTTGGTCTTCCATCACCAAAGGCAAGTGGGCTACCTGTTGTGCCACTGACACTAAGTTGTTTATTTTTGTTTTCCCCATTCAGAAAATAAATATACTCTTAAGTATTGCCACTGTATTTCACTTAAAAGCAGTGATGTAAACACACTGATGTAGGTTAAGATTATGAAAATAAGAAGCAAGTCAGTGTGGCTGTTTCTGGATCATGAGGAATGCTTTAAGGTGTTTCTAGCAAATGTAAACGATGCAATAAGCATGCAAGGTAATATTGTGAACAAGCAAAATGTAAGAATTATAAAGAATTATACTAAATGGAAATTTCACAAAAAAAACCGACTGTCTGAATACTTTATTTTTAACAAAGTATTATCATCTCTTTTTACTACAGCTCGCAGTGGAAGTACGTAAACGAAACTCCATCTGCAGTGTATTTGCATTTACCAGCTTTACTATAAGACCTAGATGTGGGCGGCCGCGGTAGTGCAGCGGTTGGCATTACCACCTCACAGTAAGAGGTTCTCCGGTTTGATCCTTGGCTGGGGTGCCTTCTGTGTGGAGTCTGCATGTCCTCCCTGTGATCGCGTGGGCTTCCTCCGGGTGCTCCGGTTTCCTCCCACATCCCAAAGATGTGCTGTAGGTGGATTGGACACTCTAAATTGGCCATAGGTGTGAGTGTGTGTGTGCCTTCTGTGGAAGGTTGGGTGCTGGGCTGGCAACTCGACACTGTAAAACTCCACTGCCAATCATGAGCAGACAGGTGATCCACTGTGGCAACCTCTAACTGGGAAAAGCCTAAAGTAGAAAAAGACTATAAGACCTAGATGTGCTCTTTACATGTATCAAGTTTGTTCACATGTTGCTTGTTTTGGGGTTTGGTGCAGTACATGTTTTTCTTTTTGTCATTTAAAATGATTTTACAAAGTTAAATGTTAGAACAGTGAAGCATACTTTGGCAAGTCATAGAACAAACATGGGAAAAAGTAATGCAAAAGAGTGAACTTAATAGTAAAAAAAGGCAAGTAGGGAATATTATAAAGGCTAGTAGTCTTGGACAGATACAGTAGCTGTCTGGTGGAGAAAATGGAAAGGATGGACTTGACTTAGTCATATTAATGAAGGGTGATATCAAAGGAGAGTAAAGCTTTCAAACAGAAAGAAACAGATCAGAGGAATGAGAAGGCCTGAACGATGGAAGACAACAGTGCGTTGAGTATACCTTGGCTCCTATGCTATTTTCCATCTATGGGCCCCCTTCACTTATTTTTTTTAGGATCACATATAAATCCCTTAGCTCTTTTGGATTCACCTGTTTGTTTTAAACATTTATTTATTTTATTTTACATTTGTTTACTGGGTACTGTCCGACTGGGCTGGGAGCCCATTTTCAGCAGAGCCCCGGGGAGAAAAGCTCCACCACATACAGTACAATTTAAACAAAAGACTACAACACTAAGGAATCAATACATATTAATCATTTTCAGCACTACAGTACAGCATTTACAATATTTGAAATTAGACTACACATCAGCGTATATGATATAATGCTAAAATTAGCTAATAAAATTACACGAGGAACTCAGAGAAATTTAAATGTACAGATTGATAATGAAAGAAAAATGACAGCTTGTAACTAGATAGAATTGTGAGAAAAAGTATTAGTAAGTAGAAGAGTGGGGAGACAAAAGAAATGCAAAAGTGGAAAGAAAAGAAAACACTTTAAGCAAGAGCAGATAGACATTAATCCAAGAAGAGAGAAAATCTATGGTCTGTATATAGGACCATAGAACATATGTTTACATACCTGATTGTTTTAAAAGATACTGACCCTTGACTTATTATCAGGGCTGTGGGGTTCCAAAACCCTTGTAAGGTTTATTTATGATGTGAAGCAATTTAGCCCAGTAAATGGGATCAACCTGTTTTATTAAGAACTACAATGTTTCCTTGTTGGTCAATAAGATCATATGGTCTCATGCAGTTGACTAATGTATCCTGTAATGACTACTGCACATTTGTTCTGCAAATACTTCTAGACCATGTAATACTGCAGATATAAGCTGAATAATTTGTTTCATGCTTCAGAAAAGCAACAGTTAGGAATTAATACTTTTTGATGTTATAAAATATGTGTGTGATTCAACATGTGTCTCAATAAACTTGATAAGACTAACCCTTCTATGACAAACTACAGCATACACTGCAATGGTGACTGTAAGCTGCACTAACTACAAAGTACACATCTAATCTATATTTAGTTTCTGACTGTGGACTGAAGTTTATAATAATTTCTTACTTCTAAATATGTTTCAAAAATGCCAAGATAGTCAGTCTTTGAAAGCCATGCTTCAAAGGAGTATATAATATTAAAGGTCCTGTTCGACATAGCATAAACAAGAAGTGATGAGATGTAACAGCACAGCTTGAAAAAAAAAAGACATACTATATGGCTGTAGGTGACTGACAGTGCAAATAACCCCTACAGGTGTCCCAAGTACCAAAAAAAGTCTGAAGTTACTTTTAAGACTCTAGACACAGATTTATGTATGTATTGTCATGTAAATGAGGTTGGCAGCAAAAACAGCAGGACGACAAAGAGATTCATTCTGTGCCAGTCCTATGCAAAGACAAACAGATGCAGCCACCAATGATTAGTCTAGGACATAATAAGATATAAAACAAATGTGCGAAGGGAGCAAAGCAGTCCAGAGATAAACCATGCAATGGTAAATAATGATGGTAGCATTTAACGTATCACAAATTTATTTTCGTAGAGCACGTTTTCATCTCACCAACACGGGAAACTTCTTCAGAAAATAAGTATTAAAACATACAAGACGAGTTTACACTTGAGTCTTAAGGAATTCAAAAAAGTTCCGCCCATAAGCAATTCCATGCTGCTAACCAATCAAAAGTTCTCACAAAATTAAAGGTACAAACAGCTGTGAGTGCTTAGTCGGGCTAATCTAAACAATTCAAATAAAATTCAGATAGATAGTACAAGAAAATCCAATATAAATCATCATACATAAAATAATACATAAAATATTAAATAAAATATAAAATGTAAAACAAGCGTTTTACTATTCACTAAAATGACTAAGCTCTGGTGTATGCAATGATCACAGAACTTGTATTGAAAGTCGTCGTGTAATTTATCAGTATGTGGTAGACATGAAAAATAATAGTAATGGGTCAAGTAAAAAGCTGTTGACCAACTAGTTAACTGTTTTTTATATATAACTTAACTGTTTTTTAATATGTTCACAATGGTAAGCGACTTGAGACAAGTTTAGTTTATCTCAAGACGCTCCTCAATTTCAGTAGGCATGAGATATTACAATTGTCATTTAATCCTGGTATACTGAAGGCATTCAGTAGTAACTGCCACTCCAGTTCACGGCATTCTAATTGAATAGAAATAGAGCCACCTCTAATGTCCTGTCCTACCTGATCTATAGCTAAGAACTGGAAACAGTGACCAGGATTAACATTTATATGCTTAGCCAGAGCATTGTCACACTTATTTTTTGAAATAGCGTAAATATGCTCATAGATCCTATCTCGAAATCTGCGATCAGTCTTCCCCACATAGAAAGCGTTGCAAGATTTACACAATGCTAAGTAAACTAAACTTTTTGAGTTACAGTCAAGTTTGTGTTTGATGAAATATTTTCTGTTAGTTAACTCAAAGTAGTTACTTCTTGTTATCATTTACAGGAGAGGCCCGAACTTAAAAAGCCTTTTGGAACGAAAACTATCCAAGTCTAACAATAGATACAGTGGTTTTTGCCCATGTGGCACTTGCAGTATGTGTAAACATGCAACTAGTTGGTCAACAGCTTTTTACTTGACCCATTACTATTATTTTTCATGTCTACCACATATTGATAAATTACACAACGACTTTCAATACAAGTTCTGTGATCATTGCATACACCAGAGCTTAGTCATTTTAGTGAATAGTAAAACGCTTGTTTTACATTTTATATTTTATTTAATATTTTATGTATTATTTTATGTATGATGATTTATATTGGGTTTTCTTGAACTATCTATCTGAATTTTATTTGAATTGTTTAGATTAGCCTGACTAAGCACTCACAGCTGTTTGTACCTTTAATTTTGTGAGAACTTTTGATTGGTTAGCAGCATGGAATTGCTTATGGGCGGAACTTTTTTGAATTCCTTAAGACTCAAGTGTAAACTCGTCTTGTATGTTTTAATACTTATTTTCTGAAGAAGTTTCCCGTGTTGGTGAGATGAAAACGTGCTCTACGAAAATAAATTTGTGATACGTTAAATGCTACCATCATTATTTACCATTGCATGGTTTATCTCTGGACTGCTTTGCTCCCTTCGCACATTTGTTTTGTATCCACGGAGTTCTACTTGATTCTTCTTGTTCACATAATAAGATATGGCTGCTTCCAGCGTCATGGAACATGAGAGTATAGCAACATGAAGCCATAGTATTTAATTCAGAGTCAGCACCCCATGGCCTGCTGTGCTCATGTGGTGAACTGATGAGTGTGCGTTCCAGCAAAAAACAGTGCTTGCCTGTGCTGTAGTACCAGGATTTGTATAAACACCACTGTCAGTGTATGTAGTACATTCATTGGAAGATGGACTACAAAGCACAGGTGAGGGACCCATTCAGTACACATCTTACAAGTCACCCTGGGGCAGTAAAATGCACACAATGCACAAGACTGCAATGATCAGGTTTATTAGCATTTATAATGACCAGAAAAGGGGCACACACAGGAAGCATGCAACTTTGTTCCTAAATACAGAAAATGTAAATCACTGCAAGTTTTTAATATGTCACCAGTCATAACATATCATTATACCCCTCTAAAACTGTTATGTGGTGTGTAATGTTCAGACAGGTAAGTGGGGTTGCCTCTTTATAATGGGTGCTAACCCTGACCCTATCTCTGCCCCTTCTCATAATCCTAACTTTACACATTATCTTCATAAAAACCTTCACGTAATACTGCTACTATTCAGATAAATTTGAGGCTAGTGTTATGGGGATTTTAGTGTTAATATTGCAAGAGGAAATAGTTTTCCTTTCTCGATATTATTTAATTCAATATTTTTTGTTTTTGGTTTTGTTTATGTTCTAACTTTTTTGTCTGTGTTTTCAATTCTACATTAAATTAGTTTCATCATACACAACAAGGACTGTATATATATATATATATATATATATATATATATATATATATATATATATATATATATATATCTACTTTACATGGTCGACTCTTCAGAAAGTCGACTTTCATGTGGCCAAGACCATATGATCGACTTTCGAAAAGCCGATCATGTAAAATAAACACATAACACACCCCAAACACTTATCTTTCACCACACCCCCCCCGTAACTTAAATATACGAACTCCGAGATTGTACTACAGTGCAGAAGAGGAAATTTTCCCATTCTGCACTGTAC
Organism: Protopterus annectens; assembly: GCF_019279795.1. Taxonomy (NCBI): domain Eukaryota; kingdom Metazoa; phylum Chordata; order Ceratodontiformes; family Protopteridae; genus Protopterus; species Protopterus annectens. The sequence goes on from NC_056728.1 coordinate 313,024,919, forward strand.
GGAGATAGCGGTTCCCCATGGTCGGCTTTTTGAAAGTCGATCATATGGTCTCAGCCAAATGAAAGTAGACTTTCTGAAAAGTCAACCATGTGAAGGGGACCCATATATATATATATATATATATATATATATATATATATATATATATATATATATATATATATATCTAACAAGGGGAAGTGGGATAAGTTGATCCTTCCAATAGAACAAGGATTATCTGATATGAAGGGATTACTTTACAGCTACACAGTTAAGGATCATATAAATAACACAGGCAGAAAGCTATAATTCAAGGTGGAAAGGGATGATGATGACATGGGAGAAATCCATAGGTTCATATGTTCATAGATTAGTACTAGGCTAACTGCCCTTGCGAGCCATTTTAAGCCTAGTCAATTATCTCTTGTGAGACTCAAACTCTGCACCTTGTGTTTGTAAGGCAAACAGCTTAATCATTAGGCCACCCTCCTAAATAAGATGAGAGAGTGGGAGTTTGGATGTAGATCCTTAAGGAGAATAACAACAGCCATATAGAATATTATATTCATAAAGTAGCAGAAATTTTTCTAACAACTAAGCTTACAAAAGAAGAGAGACTTTGCCGATAGAGATGACTGCAGTTAGGGACACAGAAAATAGGCAAGGGTTGGAATTTACTGAAGAAAACTGGCAAAGAAACCACAATACTAGAAGCAAATAAATACATATGTAAAAGTAATAGAATGAGAAGAGGCCAAGGAGACGTTTGGATTACAGTCTAGAGACTGCCTTCCCTATCAAGGATTGATACCAGAGTATAGATTGAGAGAAAGTGATATGGGAATCCTTAGTGAAAGTTCTGCTCTGGTAGAGGTTTTAGCTGAATCTAGAACAGAAGCTGCTGTTAAAAAAAGTATAATCAGTAGGCATATAAAATATTGCACAATAACTATAGGAATCAATCAGAGAAGGTTAGAAAAAAATTCAGAATAGAGACAATCAGTCAGTGGCTGAAAAGGTAGCACAATTGCCTTTGGTGCAGAAGGTAGTGGGTTTTAATTCCACATCAGGTAGATGGATTACTAACATTGCAGTACAGCATAAGGGGGTGGTGTACTCCTGTTTTGTCTTTCAGATGAAACATTAAACAGGGGTCCTAAATGCTTGAGTTGATGGTAGCTCGGAGGAATGTAAAAGATTACAAAGCATCCCTAGCATAAAAAATGAAACTTAATATTTATGGGTTGGGATTTGCATAATGGTTAAGGTCTTAACCTCAAAGACAAGATGGTACAGGGATTGATTCTCACAAAGGGAAATTGACTAGGCCTAAAATGCTCCACAAGGGTAGCTAACCTAGTACTTACCTATGAACCTATGTATATGCAATTCACAAGGGAACAATAGGAAGGCATATGTATGGCTCCCAAGTATGCAACAGTCTAGAAGATTTAAGATTTTTTTTTCATGGAAGTGTTTGCAATTTTATACCCAAAGTAGACTCTCAAGAATATTTCCTCAGGTAGATGACAAATGTTGGAGGTATAATGGTAAAAAAAGAGGTAACTGGTAACACATGTTTTGGGGTTGTAATGAATTGGTAGATTTTAAAAATTCCCTGCAGAATACTCTGTCAGAAATATTGGATGAGCAAATGGGTGTGTGTGTGTGTGTGTGTGTGTGTGTGTGTGTGTGTGTCTTTCGGCTTTTCCCGGTTAGGGGTCGCCACAGCGGAACTCCGGTCCGCTAATGATTGGCAGTAGAGTTTTACATGCTGGCTTGCCGGGCCTAACGCACAACCTTCAACGAAGGAACGCCCATTCACGCATGTCGTCACACAGTAGACGCTTTAACTGAGAATCGAACGGGCAACGTCTAACTGTGAGGCGACAACGCTACCGCAGCACCAATTATTTTTTGAGCAGGGACACAGGATCTGAATTTCCTAGAAACGGTAAGGCCTTGTTAAGCTTAATTCTGGTGGCCGCCAAAAAAGCAATTACTAGAAAATGAAATCAAAGTCTAAACCAACTGTATTTGGAGTACTGAATATTGTAGCAGAGATAAAAGAACTGGAAGTGGTACCTTTAAAACATGGTAGGAGCAAGTTACTTAGAATAAATGGAAATTGTGGGAACAATACATTAGGTTCCTGAAGGAGTTTTATCTGGAGCATTATACAGTAATACAGCTATATTTATAGTGGAACACTGTTAAAAACCCATTGCTAGATCTTCGAGGTCCAGTGGATAGAATTTAGTCACTGCCTCAGTGTGGTACACTTAAGATTTGTCCATATAACTTAACATTATCCTGTTAGGTGATCACTGCTCCAACCTTATTGCAATGGTTTGCTCCTACACAAAGCTATCACTCTTAAGATGGGTGCCTGACTCATATTTTACACATAAAAACTCAGTAACCGGAATCAACATTCAGCAGTGTAGTATCTATGCTGTTGGACATCCTTCATATTTCTGTAAAGCAGCACCCAGATAAAACCCCTTCAATATTGTACTCAAATACTACTAGCATGTGATCACAATTACAAAGTGTCATATTATCATAAAAAGCTCTGTCATGTGTGGATATAGAGTTATCACTACAACTGCAACCACAGCCTCACCTGACTCGCCATCAGTTCATCAAAAATTCAAAATGTCTGCCTTATATCTGCTGCTTCTACAGCATGGAACTAAAATATACCCTGATAAATTCATTGATTTAATTACTGTTGTTCTCCCCTGACCTCATAGTTCCATTTGCAATAGTCAGAGCTATTTGGTAGTGAAATTATTGACTGAACCCTTAACTTATCTCAGAAGGGTGCTGCCTAAGATCCACTTACCTTAGAAGTATGCCTTCTAGGATGCAGCATAACTCCTTAGAACATCTGTGTTCGTACAACAACAGGCTGGCAAGTATTGCACATATATGACACCAAAGGTTACACAAAAGCTTGTAATACAGTTTCTCAAGTATATCAACTGAAATATAATTAAAAACACTTAAAAAAGATTTTTTTTTTAGTGGCAAGTCCAGCTGCACCAGGCATATTGAAAGCTTCACCCCCACCCCCCCTTTAATTAGTTTCACTCCATGTTTGCTATTCCTTGGAGGAGGATCTGAATGATAGTGAAAAACTTAATTTCATATTTTCTTTTGTAGACTGTAGGGTCATAGCACACAGAAACTACACTTCCAGAATGAAATGACTGGTCCCATGTGAAGCAAGCAGAAAGTACAGGGGAAACTGTTACCCTGTGATTGAGAGAAGGCTATACAAGCAACTGAAGCTTGCATAACTGACTGTAAGCCTGCTGAATATACAGTACATGTGATTTATGTGTTCTGAACCCACAAATCATAGAACATGTTATGATAATTTGACACCATGTAGTTCACTGATATCTGCGAAAAAAGGTCTATTACAACTGCTTGCATGCTGTGTGCTCGCAACACTCCTGCTCACAAATGCTCGAACTTCCACAAAACCAATCACTTGTTTCTATGTAGTGCTGTCAAGATCCAACCCTATAAAACTATGTAGCTCTACTGGAACCTAAACTGTAACTCTAAGACTCATACACAGTTCCCAGCCCACATCCTTGTTCCCTTACCCTAAATCTCCACTCCCTCTCCCTAACAAAAAAGTCTTTGATCATGTCCTAAACCAAAAACTCCCATTTTCTTTCCCTGACCCTAAAGTCATTGATTGTGTCCTAAACCAGAAACTTTCTTTTCTTTCCCTAACCCTAAATCTCCACTTTCCCTCCCTAACCCTAAAGTCCTTGACCATGTTCAAACCAAAAACTCCTATTTCTTTCCCTGACCGTAAAATCTTCCTAACCCTAAAATCCCCCTAACCCTAAAATCTTCCTCCTTCTCCCTAAATCTAACATCCCCTCCTGCTCCATTCCCATTGCTGCTTGCCGGCACTTATATTTACGTTCAGCACCAGCAGCAACCTACACAGTACAAGGTGCTCAAGTCCCTTGCTGTAACTTATATTTACATTCAGCACCAGCAGCAGCATACACTGTACAAGGTGCTTGAGTCCCTTGCTGTAACTTACATTTACGTTCAGCACCAGCAGCAGCATACACTGTACAAGGTGCTTGAGTCCCTTGCTGTAACTTAAATTTACATTCAGCACCAGCAGCAGCATACACTGTACAAGGTGCTTGAGTCCCTTGCTGTAACTTACATTTACATTCAGCACCAGCAGCATTATACACTGTACAAGGTGCTTGAGTCCCTTGCTGCAACTTACATTTTCATTCAGCACCAGCAGCAGCATACACTGTACAAGGTGCTTGAGTCCCTTGCTGTAACTTACATTTACATTCAGCACCAGCAGCAGCATACACTGTACAAGGTGCTTGAGTCCCTTGCTGTAACTTACATTTACATTCAGCACCAGCAGCAGCATACACTGTACAAGGTGTTTGAGTCCCTTGCTGTAACTTACATTTACATTCAGCACCAGCAGCAGCCTACATAGTACAAGGTGCTCGAGTCCCTTGCTGTAACTTACATTTACATTCAGCACCAGCAGCAGCCTACACAGTACAAAGTGCTTGAGTCCCTTGCTGTAACTTACATTTACATTCAGCACCAGCAGCAGCCTACATAGTACAAGATGCTCGAGTCCCTTGCTGTAACTTACATTTACATTCAGCACCAGCAGCAGCCTACACAGTACAAAGTGCTTGAGTCCCTTGCTGTAACTTACATTTACTTGCAGTGTTTCTATGAAAAAAGTCCACCCTTCTGCTGCACATTTTGCAACTGATGTCTTTACCATTCTTTGTTAGCATTCTTCCACCATGTTAAACAAATCACAAATAATGTCTATATCAGACATGTTTACAATCTACTCTTCTAATCGGTGTTGTATGCAATTTCTGATTGTATTGAAAATGAATAAGTGAAATGTGAAACATTTTGCTCAAGAACTTTGGTGAAAATGGGCTGTACTCAGTTTGAATTTTCCTAGTCAAAAAACATAGGCAAATAAATAAAAATAAGTAATTAATTGAAGTCTATAAACACATAAATGTAATCTCATTCAGTGACATTCGGTATGCATCTACTGAAAGGTCATGCCTTCAGTAAAGAGCCTTGCTATGTAAATTTATGCCTTCAGCAGTTAGTAGTCTGGATGGAGTTCACTTTTTATATATACTGTTATTTATTTATTTTTTGCCATTAGCGCCCTACAAAAATTCCAGAAACAATCGACTGTACTGTTGCACAACTTGGATTACAATTCCTGCAGATATGTGTATGAATAATGCTGGAATTCATCATAATAGGTTCTTTAACTGGGAAATAATTAGTTTATTTTATGGAAGTTGTGACATCCCCACTCTGGGCCAACAATCAAGGAGCCTGAATCCTCACCACTGATGCAGTATATCCAGATGTATACCTCTCTGCATCAAGCATCATTTCCCTTAAGAGCACACAGTGAACACACAGTCCAGAGTCTGGGTTTCTCTCTCTGCCTCTCCCCAGTTCCCCAGTAAGGTTCCCCACTGGCACAGCTGTAGGGTTAGATCCTCAGCCAAGTGTCCAACCAACTCCTCCAGCACCCTCTCTGTGAAACCAGTGCTTCATGTCCCTGCTATAAGTAGCTGACACACACACACACTTTGAGACATAATTTTCATACATGCATATACCTGGGAAAGGCTGGAACAGATTACTCGCTCTACCAACTTTGGCCAGACTATAAGGTAGATTCACTGCCACCAGTCAGTTACTATAAGGCTCTTAAAAGGGCGTCCAATTATGCTGAGTGAAGTTAATATTGGCATAAATGGTAATGTTGACCCAACAGCCAGGCTTTCAGGAGTGACCACAGTTATCAGTAAATAAATATGTGCAAATACTCTCAAAACTTAAATATTTTCTAAAAAGGACCAACCACAATGAAAATTTTAAATATATGTAATAATAAATAATAAAAGAACATGACAATACTAAATATCTATTTACAGTAAACACCAGAGTTTCAATCACAGGAAATATTGAAAATAACACAGCTGGAAAGAGTCACACAGTTACAGAAAAAATAATGCTCAACTATTCTCACTATATTTTCCTGACTAATCTAAAGAATTACTGTTCCTACTTGTGAATAGAGCAAGGCAAGATAATGTGGGTAAGTGGTCAGATCTAAGACAAAATACAGAATGCTGAAAGCAGTCTCCTACTAATATCTAAATATTATTTCTGGCTTACAGAACAACATCACACACATCTGGTCATCTGACTCTGTTTCCTGTACTACCCTCCATCACTAGAAGCTACCAGGGTTTAGCACGTATGTGCTATAATACAAAGTAGACCATTAGCTATGTTTTATTAAAGCATCTGGAAGCCATAAAACAATAAAACCATTCCACTCTTCCTGTTCTCTAGCACAGACTTTATGTCTCTGCTAGATTCAAAGCTGTGGGATAACATCTTCATGGCTTAACCCATAAAGTAATTTAATTTCAAGAATATTTTTCAAAGTTAGGTGTATTTTTCGCTGGACACAGGGTTTGATTTATGGCATCAGGACTGTTTATTTTGTAATATACTCAGCTTTGTGCTACATTTTTTGATGGAGCATGTTTTCTCTGATGTTAGAATGTGCGTATGAGATGCAGTTTGGCTATATGTTCAGTCGTTAGATTCTACACGTGGTTTCCAGTTGTCAGCGCTTATTATTCTTGGATTTCTACCATTCACTTGTTTCAATTTTGTGACTCTCAGGGTCGGTGAGGCAACTATTATAATTTTTATTCACTCCAACTTCAGAAATATCTAATTGGGGTGTCGATTGTGTGTTTGAGATGCAGTTTGGCTACACATTTAGTCGCTAAACTCCACACGTGGTTTCCAGTTGTTAGCATCCACCATTTTTTGGATTTCTACATCTACGTGTTTCATTTATGTGATTCTCAGGGTCGATGAGGATGCAACTATTTTCGATTACTCCAACTTCGGACATATTTTGGAAATATTCATTTGGGGTTTCCATTTTTTGAATAAGTACCAGTAACGACAGCATATCCAGGGCCAGTAGGATATTTCATGTGTTTTTTTACTGGAATATGTCTCACATGGGCAGTCTACAATATTCTTCAGGTACTGTACCATTTATCTTATAACGACAAACAGAGAGTTTGACTATATCACCAGTGTTTGTGGTGCAACGATCAGTGCTTCATATATTTTTTCACAAGATAGTATTTTTTTGTTTGGGCCCAGTCGTTCATTTGAACATTTGGACATATTTCCAAGATATTTGTTGTTTGTAGGTGGTTGGTACTCTTGGAGACATATGATCTAGGGCCAACAGAAGAGTGTCTTGCATCTACATCTATCATTGAACTTTGTCATATTATACTATTATTAGTTTATTTACCATAGTGTTTGCGCTAGGATTTGCATCTGTTACAATATTTTCCACACCAGATGCCTGTACTATCTGTATAACGGGGACTTAGTGCAACAGTGGTTCTGCGTTTGGATTTAATACTTTTTATAATCTTGGACATATCATTCTACTGAGATTGTCAATGTTTATATGTCTAGCAGTATTTGTTATACAACATTTAATATCTGTTATTCAGTGTTCTTACATACATTTTTTATAATTTTTTCACCATTAGGTAACCTATACTATTATCCAGGCACTGCATTTATATTTCCTAATTATTAAATAGACCATTCAAGTTTAATATTGGCACCAGTAATATTTATGTGCCTTATGTCTCTTAACTAGGTGTGTTTGAACGTGATTTATCACATCTAGGTTCAGTCTAACAGTATAACCATTTCCTGATTATTTTGTCCATCAATGACCACTTTGGCTCTATATATTTGGGGTATAGTTTTTATCATTGACGCTTTCTAGAGGATATTATTTTCCTCCTTCAGACAAACCATAGATTATAAAAAGCTGCAGTACTATAATTTTTATGATCTGATTTTGTCTCTCCTATATTCAAGGGGTACTGTCCTCATATTGTATACACTTTTTGTGTTCCTTGTGAGTTTTGGGGATTCTTTTGCTATTGTTGGATGACATATAGGGCATGATATTGTTGCAGATTTTGCATGGAATATTTTATTGACTATTTTTGAAACACTTTTTTTTTTCCAAAACAGGTTTATTGTTTTAACATACAAGAGAAATATCATAACAATTTTATACAAGTAATTAAAATAGATATGATTATAACATTCAACAAAACAACTAAAGTATTTACAAAGACATCCACTACAATCAGATCAATTAATTAAACTATTATTTTACACCGTGTAGTCCTACACTTACTAACCTTTCACTCTATAAAAACATGCCTTTAACCCTTAACTCAATCATTCCTCTTCTTCTACTTAACATCCTGCTTTACTACTACACTCTTACCTCCTACGAACATCTTAGGCTTAGCCAAACTCCTGTATTAGCCAAACATACTACAACTACACTTCCTCTACCTGACCAAACCCATATTAATATACTTTCAACCTGCCCCTACCTTCCCCTCTCTACCATAAAGTACACCATTACAGATTCACAACCTCCAAACGGTTCTATATAATACCCATCAAATACACAAATATCTTTCAAACCACACAAACACTTTTATTGATACATGGGGACATCCACCCCAACCCGGGTCCCAATACCCTCCTCAATCCCACCCCTTCAAACCATACAGCTAACTATACTAGCACACCCTTCTCCACTGACTCCCTCTCTATTGCTCACTTAAATATTCGTAGCATTAATAACAAATTAACACAACTCCATGCCTTAATTGATTTCTATGCCTTTGATATCCTCTGTCTCACGGAAACCTGGCTTAAACCCAATACCAAAGACAACAAATTTACTCCCCCAGGCTATAGCACTTTAAGGCAAGATCGTCTTAATAAAAAGGGTGGAGGAGTGGCCGTCCTATACAAATCACAACTTCAGGTAGCCTTAATTGACTCCTTGCCCCCCTCCCCAGGAAATGCTGAAATACTTTGCACCAAACTCCAAGTTAATAAATCCAAGGCTATTAACATAATATGTTCCTACATCCCTCCAGGCAAGAACATCAATACCCTGGAAAATATCTTTAGCTGGGCCTCCTGTAGCTTTCCCCAAGAAACCATAATCTTAGGTGATTTCAACATTGACTGGAACTCCTGCAAATCCCCCACACCCTCCATTCACCTTAATCTCTTTAACTATCATCAAACCATCAACTCCCCTACTAGAATAAATAAATCCACCCACAAACAAACCATCCTAGACTGGATACTAACCAACAACAATCCCCTCTCCTATAAAACAGGAATACTCCCTGACAATATCAGTGACCACCTCCTTACCTTTATCACTAAACAAAAATTCAACAATCCCAAACCAACTACTTTCCGTACCAAACACAACAAAACAGAATTCAACCTAGCATCCTTTCAAAATGAACTCAAGGAATACAACTGGTCTACTCTAAAATACCTCCCAATAGATGAGGCTGTAACCCATTTCAACAATACCTTCCTACAAATTCTAAACCAACATGCCCCATCCCGATTAGTCAGAGTCAAATCCAAAGCAGCCCCATGGCTCTCTAAAACAACTAAACAAACTATGCGAGCTAGAAATAAACTATGGTCTAAATGGAGGTCCACAAAACCCAATTGACCATCAAAACTTCAAACAGCTGAGAAATAAAACAAAGAAGCTTACCATTCTGGACAAGAAAAACTACCACCTTCAATACCAACAAAACCAACACCAAAACCCAAAACTATTTTGGTCAGGAATAAACAAACTACTCCATCCTGGCAACACCAAAACGCCTACCCCAGCTAACCTAGCACAAACCCAACCTAACATTATAGCCGACACTTTCAACAACTTTTTCTCTCAAACAGTCACCTCACTTGCAAGTACCATGACTCCCCCAACCCTCCAAACTACCCCCACTCAAAACAGCACACACATGCTAAAGTTTAGTACTGTCTCAACAACCTATATACATAAGCTTCTATCTAAACTCAAACCCTGCACCCCTTCTGCAGACAAGCTTCCAGCTGAATATCTGCAACTAGCTGCATCCGAGATAGCCTACCCAGTCTCCATCTTAATAAACAGAACCATAACTGAATCCAAAATCCCATCCTGTTGGAAAATCTCCCATATTATTCCCCTCCATAAAGGAGGAAACTCCAACGAACTCTCCAATTTTCAGCCTATTGCCCTTCTATCTCCTCTATCCAAAATAATGGAACGCTGCATTCACCATCAACTTCTACATTATCTCTTAAATAACAACTTGCTTGTAGACTCACAACATGGTTTTAGACCCTACCATAGTACTTCAACTGCCCTTCTCTCCTTCACTGACTCTATCAATAAAAACCGCAACAATAACCTGTTCTCCTCTGCACTATTCTTAGACCTCTCAAAAGCGTTCGATATGGTCAACCATAAACTTCTCCTCGATACCCTACAATCCCTCTCACTTGATTCACAAGCATTACAGTGGTTCGACTCATACCTGACTAATAGAAAACAAGCAGTCCTCTGGGACAGCCACCTATCCTCTCAACTCCCTGTTACTATCGGCGTCCCACAAGGATCCATCCTAGGTCCCCTACTTTTCTCTATTTTCATAAATAACCTGCCCACTTCCCTCCCAACATCCACTTGTATACAGTATGCAGATGATTCCACTCTCATCTGCTCTGCTTCTTCCCCAGCACAACTCCACTCTGCTACCCAGGAGGTCTTCACTGCAGCAGAAAAATGGTTCCAACATATCTGTCTCCTCCTAAATCCCAAAAAAAACAAACTTCTACTGTTCACCCCTACCTCTAAATCCACCCCTATCACTTTTTCCATTGTATCGTGCAATGGCACTGTCATCCAACCTGACTTTTCCACTAAACTGCTAGGCGTAACCATAGACAATCAGCTAAATTTTGACTATCACATTGACTTAACTATCAAGTCAGTCAATAAAAGATGGGTGCCCTTTACAGACTTAAGCCCTTCCTTACTGCCACTTCCCGAGTGGCTCTCGCCCAAACTCACCTCATTTCTACATTATTGTATGCCTCTCCTTCCTTTATCAATATATCTAAAGCTAATCTTCAAAAACTAAATACCGCCTACCACTGTATAGCCAGATTTGCCACTGGCTCTCTATTCCAAACTCATCACTGTCTTAACTTAAAGAAACTAAACTGGCTTGAACTTCCAAACCTAATACTACTTCAGCAACTAATCATCACTTTTAAAATTCTACATTACCCCTCCAACACACCCACACTAAATAAACTCATCACTCCTTATAAAAATCTCACTACACTTAGATCAGCCAACAAGCTACTAGTTACTACTTTGAAATCTCATAATAAGTCAGGTGATTCCTTATTTGCAAACACTGTCGGTTCTTACTGGAATAAACTCCCCACAGAACTGACCTCCCTAGGCTCATGCTATCTTTTCAAAAAACAGATGAAAACTCACCTAATAACTCACTGGCTATGCCCCTGCTCTAATCCTGACTGACCTCAGCAAATTTATTACTCTCCCCAGTCTGCTCCTGTGTACTTTTGCTCCTCTGTTCTAACTTAAACTGACTTCCACAGTCCCTTTTTTTTATACCTCCACTCTTCTGTTCTTAGTTCTGTATTGACTCCCCCTCTGACCACTCTGTTTTTTCTGTCTCTTGCGTCTTTTAGCTGACCTCCTATAATCCTGCTACCTTTTACATTTCTCACTATCTTTGTTTTTCCCCCTCTCCTTTACCTACTGCCTGTTCCTTAGCCTCACTAAGTCCAGAATTCCTATACCTAACAGTAACTGTACTTTATTATTTCCTTTCTCTTTACATCATTTCTGCCTTTTACCTATCTCTAACCTTTTAATATCTTTTACACTACAAACCTGCTTGTTTAACACTATATATTAACCACTTTTATGCTTTCAGACAAGACCTATTTGTTGTCATGACTAGCTACTATGGATATTGTTTTAACTTTAAATTGTTTTTGATACTGTAGCTTTTCTCCTTAGCCCCTGACTGAATTTTGATTGTCATCTAGTCAGATTTGTACATGAAAAATGTATTTGCATTTGTATTTTGTCGTATTATACTATATTAGTTTTTAGTTTTATTTGTATAGATAGTATTATTAATAACTTCATATATTATAGTGTATTAGTCTGATAGTGGAGCTTTTCTCCTCGGGCCTCTGCTGAAAATGGACATGTATCCAGCCAGACTAGCCCGGTTAACAAATGTAAAATAAAAATAAATAAAAAAATAAAAAATTAACCTCTTCTCTCCCGGTACATGCTGTTATAATGTATGCATTTAAACAGTTATAATAATGCATGTAATTTCTTTTCTGTCCAGCAGGAAACATTGTTGATACATTTTAACACAAGCAACTTTACAAATACATTTTTAAACACGCATCTGTACAAATCAGTTTGATATACAAATTACATAATTCTTTACAAAATTCCAGCTAGCTGTGCTGGCATATGTTACACGTCCATTGCCCCACTTCTCCTGGCATTGCTGGCAGTACCTCCTACCATCACAGAGGTTATCCAAATGCGTCTATAAGACTATCCTGATAACAAGTACTTAACCAATAATGAACATGACCAGAAGACTACATACAGTCTACCAGAATACAAGCTGGATCAAACACTTAAGTCTAAGAGAATATCTTGTTACCTCTGTGCAAGGTCATGTCTCTGTGTACCCTGATTCTTGTAGTATACTGTGTGCCTAGGACTTCTAAGCAGTGACCCTGCATGACTACAGAGAGCACAAAATTGTGCTATTCTAGGATCCTTTGGAGGTGCTCTTGATGTGATCAAACTTTTTTTTTTTTTGAGGCTTCATCAGCTGCCATTTGTATACAGGTTGAAGTTTTTATTTATTTATTTACTCTTTCATAACCAGGTAGATGAACTTTAAGGTTTTGATTATGATCTTTCAAATCCTTGATGAGCTTGTAGCCATTTAGTAGTAGATTGAAACCCTATCAGTTAATGTGTTTACTATGTTTGGCTGATAGGTTCATAAGTTCGTACTAGGCTATCTGCCCTAGGGCATTTATAAGCCTAGCCAGAGTGTGTGTGGCTTTCACCACCCCTTAGAATGAGAATACTATGCCCTTTTAGGGTTTAGTTTACTAATAGTGACACAGAGATGACCCCCGGGGTAAACCTATGATCTCCCATCCATTCATCGAGATTTCTCTTGAATAGAGTCAGTGAGGGGCTCTGCCTAACATGGACTGGGATTCTGTTCCAGAGTGTAGGGAGCCTTTGGGTTATGAATCTGTCCCTCCAGCATGTCCTATTTATTTCTGTGTTGAGGTTTAAGTCCGTTGTTCTCGTGGCTCTGATGGATTTGGATTTTCTGAGGTGGAGCATGTCCATTAATTCCGGATTGGACATGGCCTTGTACGTCAGGCACAGATCACCTCTGAGTAGGCGGCATGCGACTGAATAGAGCTGGAGTTTTTTCAGTCGGCCAGCATATGACATATGTTTAAGACCCTTTATCCTCTTGGTGAGGAACTTTTGGGGTCTTTCCAACTGCTGCAGGTGTCGGGTGAGATACATCCCAAATGGGGCATTGTACTCAATCATTGGCCTGATAAGAGAAGAGTACAGGGGCACAATGACCTCTCTTGATCTAGATGTGAAACCCTTCATGATAAGGTGGGCAATATAGAAGGTCTTCCTAACCACTTTGGCAATGTGCATGTCAAATGAGAGGTTACTGTCAACCTGGGTCCCTAGGTCCCTGATTACCTCTTCCGTACTTAATGGATTACCACCTATGTGGTAATTTGTCGGTACCTTGTTTTTCCCAAAGGGTATGACTATACATTTTTTGGCGTTCAGCTTAAGGCCATGGCTCTGGCACCAATTATCCGTTTCTATGAGGCCTCTCTGAAGGATGTTTGTGTCCGCTGGAGTATCAATTATGGCACCCAATTTGCAGTCATCTGCGAACTTTGTCAGCCACAATCCTCCTATGCTTGCCTGTACCTCGGAAAAATAAATGCCGAACAAGAGGGGTCCCAGGACTGAGCCCTGTGGGACACCGCTTGTGACTGGCTTAGAGTCTGACATAGCTCCAGCAACTCTGACCCTGTGGGTTCTGTCCTTGAGCCAGTTTGCAACCCATCTTGTGACATATGGGTTTACATTTAAGCTGGTGAGTTTGTCTATGATGCCCGAGTGGGGTATTGTGTCAAAGGCTTTTGCAAGGTCAAGGTAGGCTGTGTGAACTGCCTTACCCTCATCAATGGCCTTAGTGACTGTTTCAAAAAAGTCAACCAAGTTCAAAAGGCAGGATCTGCCCTTGACAAAGCCAAATTGGGTAGGATCCAATGTCTGTAGGTCCCCAATGTCTTTGTTTATGAGTTCCATAATGATCCTCTCCATAGCTTTGCAGACCAGGCTCGTCAAACTTATAGGGCGGTAATTTCCAGGGTCCGTAGAAGCACCGCCTTTGTGAAGTGGACCACTGTTGCCGTACGCCACTCTTTGGGTACGTATCCTGTAGTAAGGCTAAGATTAAACAGCAGCCTTATGTGTGGGTTTAGTTCCTCTTGGAGTTCATACACAGCCAGGACACCATCCGGTCCCATTGATGCTGTGTTTTTAGCTTTAGAGAGGGCGGCTCTCACCTGGGCATCTGAGATGTTAGGGAGGCTACACTCTGCTGGGATAGTTATTTCTCCTTTTGGGGGGGGGGGGGAATTTGCACTGAACCTGTCTGCCAGAATGTTGGCAATGTCAGTGGGTTCAGTGTATTTTGTGTCATTTTGGACTAACTCTGAGCATATCTGATGAGGGCCTGATACTTATTCACAGAATAAGCTGGGGACCTCAGTAATGTACTTTTCATACCTTCTTCTCTGCTGTACAACTCACTGCCTCATCAGATTTAGGAGTGCTTATCTAGGCTACCTTCATGAGATCCCATTTCATAAGTCTGATTACCCTTGATTTTTTAGCATTTTATTCCTTTTCTCTGGCATTCTTATTTATTGAGGTTATGTATTTATTCACATATATTATTTATTCTTATCCTGTTTTATTATTTTATCTTCTTTAAAGTACGTGGGTTCA
Source organism: Protopterus annectens (assembly GCF_019279795.1). Taxonomy (NCBI): domain Eukaryota; kingdom Metazoa; phylum Chordata; order Ceratodontiformes; family Protopteridae; genus Protopterus; species Protopterus annectens. The sequence continues at coordinate 313,040,076 of NC_056728.1, forward strand.
TGCAGTTCAATACAGTTTAATGTACTGACTGACGTAAATAAAACTGCATTTCCTGTAGTTAACAGTTTCAGTAATGCTTAATAATTATTAAAAAGTAATACAGGTACATTTAAGCAACTATGATTTGCAACCAAACCCAAACAGGCATCATTATTCCATAGTAGTTTACAGCAAAATGTGGGTGAATCCCAAATTACTCTCATTACTTTGTACTTACTAAAACAATGAAGTAAAAAATCCAGACAAAACAGACAAGAAATAAAATAGATCTATTCTGAAATGATGAAATTATGACCATTGAATCCAGCTGCAGTGAAACATACTTAATGGAGTTTATACAAAAATTATAGTATCCACAACCCTTGAAAATGAAGTACTATTTAAAAACTATTTTTGTAGGGGAGCAAGCCTCCCTGCATATCTTCACCTTCTTTCCTTAAATACATTAACTCCATGGCAACAAAACTGAGGAGAAAGGGAAATGCTAGCAAGAAAAAAACTTCTCTGCTTCCCATCCGCAGCACCCCTGTGTATAAAACAGTATCAAAAAGGTGATTCACAATAAAATCTCTGCTACCTAACACTGACTCCCTCCAAACTAATGTACAGGTGAAATGTCTGCAGAGATCACAGTTACAGCAGCAGTGCTCACAATTATTATTATTTAGTGTGTGTGTGTGTGTGTGTGTGTGTGTGTGTGTGTGTGTGTGTGTGTGTGTGTGTGTGTGTGTGTGTGTGTGTGTGTGTGTATGTGTACTACTGCAACCAGGATTCAACAGAAATAATTGAAGTGAGCCAACATGCTGCCAATATAACTTTAAATCATATCGCACAATTATTAACAACAAAGCTAATACAGTGATAGGTTCACTCTTTAAAGTGACTGTACTTTATTAATTCAGTGAGGTCAATTCTTGAGCACAATAGATGCATTTTTGTAACTCCAGGCATAAACAAATGCATTCTAGTTTGTCCTAAGAATGTTCACAAGGAAAACATTCTGTCAAATGAAAAGTGATTGCTGCATTTGACATGGGCAATTAAATTTACAATGTAAGGATTACAAACTTGTAAGAGGCCAATAAATATCTCACAGATGAAACATTGAGTTCAGTGATAGGAAGTAAGTTTTTACTTTATTCATTTGTTAACCAGTAAGCCCACTGAATGTAAATGTCCCTTTTAAGGTGTGATCTGGTAGTAATATTTGGTTAAGGCACTTGGTCCGAGTTGAGCTGTAGGAAGTGGAGGCTGAAGGAATCAGACCTGAATTATAGAAAGTTCACAGGCTTGATAAGGTAAACCTTTATTGCAATAAAATATATGTAATCAATGTTTAAAAACAGTTGAGATGCAAAATATATTACAATTCATTTGAAGTCAATATTATTTAAGAGCTTAAAAACGTAACACTTTAAGAAATCCATAAATACAGCAGAATATTAAATACACAAACATTAAATAAAATAAATAAAAAAGACATTAAATGCAAGGACAAAACATAGATTAACACATATATTAGAATGCAAGCTATACTGACCTTAAATATAACCTCATCAGTTTAATTGTGCAACAAATGTAAGAGGAACAAGTTGAGAGAAACCACTCAGCATTGCAAGATTATAGAATAGGCTTCCAGTTATTTCATGGTCCTATAAGACCCTAGGTATATTCAAAGGAAATTTAGATAACTGTGTTTCTGACAAAAGTATATTCACAACAGGGAGGAGACTACATTCCATGAAGCACAAGGATGGGTACCAGTTAATTTAATAATTAAATTATTCTTAGAGACAAGGTAAGGTAGACGTAATTGAAGGAAAGGACAGACAGATATGAACCCTTATCTAAAATTTCTTAAATATATAACAGGTGAAGTCCAGTCCCATGTTCTAGCCTAAAGCCAGGCACTGAATCTGAAGGTGTCAGTGTAATGAGAAGTGCATCTGATCTGCAGCTCTTTATCTTTTTTTTTTTATTATTCCATTTCCTCTTTACCATTTGGAAACAAGTGTGACATTTCCACTCATTACAAAGTTTTGGGCAGAGGTTGGATTCAGTCAGGTCAAGGCTCAGGTATGTCAAGTTGTTATCCTGGTGGGAAGTGGTAGAGCAGGAGGAAGGTAGGTCAGTAGTAGTAGAAGACTGGTGAAAGACAGGAAAGGAGTTGGTGTTTGTCACTGTGCACCAAACCTAGCACTTAGTGCAAAATTAAGAAGGTTAAGTACTTAAAGCGAATCATTGTGCACATCATTATCATTGTATAAACAGGTCTCCAGTGTCCTGTATGGTATACAGGGTTATGAAAATGAGGAAGGTAATTCGGTGCATGTGGGACCTTGAGTATGGAGTCTAAGTGATCTGCAAACTCAAAAATGTAGACAGCTCAGTAGGCATGCAGTGGAAATAGCTGCTAACTCCCTTATTGAGGGAAAGAGGTTCACTGCTGTCAGCTCACTGAAAGGGCTCAGCTCTGGGGCTTCATCCCTAACACACCTGTGAGGAGAATTTCTCATAGGTTCATAGGTTCATACTAGGTTATCTGCCCTGGGGCAATTACAAGCCTAGCCCGATTTTGTTTGGCTTACGCCACCCCTTGATTTGAGTATACTGTGCCCTTTTTAAGGTTTAGTTTACTGTGCCTCTGTCTAATAGTGACACGGAAGTAATCCCCGGGACAAACCTACGATCCCCTATCCACTCATCAAGATTCTTCTTGAAGAGATTCAGTGAGGTGCTCTGCCTAACATGAATTGGAATTCTATTCCAGAGCGAAGGGAGTCTCTGGGTTATGAATCTGTCCCTCCAGCAAGTTCTACTTATTTCTGTGCTGAGGTTCAAGTCCCTCGAGCGTGTGGCTCTAAGGGATTTAGATTTACTGAGGTGGAGCATGTCCATTCATTCTGGATTGGACATAGCTTTATATGTCAGGCATAGATCGCCTCGAAGTAGGCGGTATGCAACTGAGTAGAGCTGGAGTTTTTTTAACCGAGCACCATATGGCATCTGCTTGAGTCCCTTGATCCTCTTGGTGAGGTACTTTTGGGGTCTTTCTAATTGCTGCAGGTGTCGGGTAAGGTACATCCCAAAAGGGGCATTATATTCTATGATAGGCCTGATGAGAGATGAATAAAGGGGCACGATTACCTCTCTTGATCTAGATGTGAATCCTTTCATGATGAGGTGGGCTATGTAGAAGGTCTTTCTAACCACTTTGGCAATGTGGTTGTCAAAGGAGAGATTGCTATCAACTTGGGTCCCCAGATCCCTAATTACTTTCTCTGTACTTAATGGGTTACCGCCTATGTGGTAATTTGTGGGCACATTGTTTTTGCCAAAGGGTATGACTATACACTTTTTGGCATTTAGCTTTAGGCCATGGCTCTGGCACCAGTTATCCATCTCTGTGAGACCTTTTTGAAGGATGTTTGTGTCAGCTGGAGAGTCGATTATGGTGCCCAGTTTGCAGTCATCTGCGAACTTGGTGAGCCATAGTCCTCCACGTTGGCCTGTACCTCGGAAAAGTATATACCGAACAAGAGCGGTCCCAGGACAGAACCTTGTGGGACGCCACTTGTGACCGGTTTCGAGTCTGACATGGCTCCAGCAACTCTCACTCTGTGGGTTCTGTCTTTGAGCCAGTTTGCGACCCATCTTGTGACATAGGGGTTTATATTTAAGCTGGATAGCTTATCTATGATGCCCGAGTGGGGTATTGTGTCAAATGCCTTTGCTAGGTCCAGATAGGCTGTGTGGACTACCTTCCCTTCATCTATGGCTTTGGTGACTGTTTCAAAGAAGTCGACCAGGTTCAAAAAGCAGGATCTGCCCTTGACAAAGCCAAATTGGGTAGGATCTAGTGTCTGTAGGTCCCAAATGTCTTTGTTTATGAGCTCCATGATGATCCTCTCCATAGCCTTGCAGACTAGGCTAGTCAGGCTTATGGGGCGATAGTTTCCAGGGTCCGTAGAGGCTCCACCTTTGTGGAGTGGGACCACTGTTGCTGTATGCCATTCTGTGGGCACATATCCTGTAGTGAGGCTGAGATTGTACAGCTGTTTTATTTGAGGGGTTAGTTCTTCTTGGAGTTCATGTAGGATGCAACCTGGGATGCCATCTAGTCCCATGGAAGCAATCTTTTTATACAATCTCTTTTTTTCTATTTACTGTTTGTTCCATTCCTCCCTGATAATTGAGCCCATCCCTCTGTGAGACATTGTTTTATTCATTTCTTCCTTCATGCCAGGGTCTAGTCCAGGCTGTGAGATGAGAGTTGAACAGCAGTGAATCCCCATCTGTAGGAAACTTGAACATTTTTGCCATAGAACATGATGTCTTCCCTTGGTGACTGATGTGTGCACTAGTATTTGAAAGGGCTGCTACACTTGTGGCCTCTTAATGTTGTCTGCATTCTCCTACATATGCATCCCACCTCAGTTCCTGTACAACACCCTGTACATCCACTGTGTAGATGGTGTCAGCACTACAGAAGATGAGGCCACCTCCCCCAGCCTGGGCTGGACAAGTTGCTTACACCTATTACCATCCAGCTTATTCAACATTTTTGTCCCTAGTCTGGTAGTTGGGGTCATAGTCCATGTATTATCCCTCTGCATCATGGAGACAATACTACTAGGGGTGGAGTCTGACCACTGACAGAAGATGTGATAGATAGGAGGCAGAATATCACTGGGATGGATGTTTATTCAGTAAGAGGAGCCAGGTCACATCTGGGAGGCATGAGAGGGAAGGTGATACTGATCACTAACAGGTGAGGTAGAGGACTTTCAAGTTGATGTCTGGAAGCCTCAGGCAATGATTATGAAGGGTCAGGAGAGGGATAAAGGGAATGGCTCTAGTCACTCACAAGAGTTATGAAAGGAGTCCAAGTATATTTGTTATAACTGGCTTGTACGGAATGATGAATTTGTGGGACTGTTCTGGGTATCATGCCAAGGATAATGCACTTATCATAAATGAACTGGTTGACAGCTGGACACATTAATAGCTGTAAAACTGGTTAGGAATTGGGAATAGATGAACCTACCAACCATTCCCTGGACTGAGGAAAGAACTAGAGGGTATACTATAGCTGGGGGATCAATTACTATTCATGTAAGAACTACGCAATTGAATTTTAAATGTATTCTCTACATTCCCCAACCAAAAGTAGATATATCTCTGATTCATAAGTCACCATTTCACATATATTCTTAGGTTCATAGGTGTGTACTAGGTTAATGGCCCTGGAGCCTTTACAAGCCTAGCCCATAGACGTGCCCTGGCATCATGCCGCCCAGCGTTAGTTCCCAGTGTCTCCATCAAGTAGAACCACTGGAGTGATCCCTGGGGTGAACTTTCTATTTTCCATCCAGATTTCTCATGAAGAGGGCCAGTGAGGTGCTCTGCTTGACATGTATGGGAAGTCTATTCCATACCATGGGCAGTCTCTGGGTTATGAGCCTGTCCCTCTAGTATGTTCTGTTGATTGTGGTAATGAGGATAAGGTCTCTGGAGCATGTGGTGCGGAGGGATTGAGATTTCTTTAGATGTAGCATTTCTAACAGAGCTGGTCAGATATGGCTTTGTAAGGCAAGCAGAGATTGCCTCTTAGTAAATGATATGAGACAGAGAATAGCTGGAGTTTTTTGAGTCTGTCCATGTAGGATATGTGTTTAAGGCCTAGGATCCTCTTTGTGAAGTACTTTTGCAGACTTTCCAGCTGTTTCATGTGTCTAGTGAGGTACATGCCAAATGGGGCATTATACTCAATGATTGGTCTAATGAGAGAAGAGTAGAGAGAGATGATATCTCTTTCTTCCTGGATGCAAAACCCTTGGTAATGAAATGTGCCACATAGAAGGACTTTCTGACCACAGTGGCAATGTGGCTGTTAACCTGTGTCCCCAGATCTCTTATAATGCCTTCAGTGGGCTCCCATCAATGTGGTAATTAGAGGGAACTGAGTTTTTTTCAAAGGGGATGAAGACGCATTTTTTTACATTAAGCTTGAGGCCATAGTTTCAACGCCAGTCTTTGATCTCAGTGAGGCCTTTCTGTAGGATGTCTGCATCACTTGGGGGGTTAATCATGGCTCCCAGCTTGCAGATGTTGGCAAACTTGGTCAGAGTTCCTCCGTGTTGATCTGGACTTCTGAGAAGTAGATGCCAAACAGGAGAGGACCCAGGACTGATCCCTGTGGGACTCCACTTGTGACTGGTTGGCAGTCTGCTACTTTCACACTGTGGGTTCTATCTGTCAGCCAATTTGCAACCCACCTAGTGATGTAGGGATTGATGCCTAGTTTGGTGAGTTTATCAATAATTCCTGAGTGGAGAATGGTATCAAAGGCCTTGGCCAGATCGAGGTAGGCTGTATGAACTGCCTTGCCCTCATTCACAGCTCTGGTGACTGACTCAAAGAAGTCAACCAGGTTGAGTAGGCATGATTTACCTTTCACAAAACCAAATTGAGTGGGATCTAGAGTTTGGAGATTCCCTATATCCTTCTTAATTAGGTGCATGATGATGTGCTCCATGGCCTTGCATATCAGACTTGTCAGGCTAATTGGATGATAATTCCCAGGGTCTGTAGTCGCTCCCCTTTTAATGTGAGGGATGACTGTAGCAGGGTGCCATTCAGTAGGGACAAAGCCTGAGGTGAGGCGGTGATTGAACAGGGCACATAGGTGTGGTACCAGTTCACTTTGTAGTTCATGTAAAACACATCCAGGGATATTGTTGGGTCCCATGGAAGCTGTATTCTTGGCCTTGGACAATGCAACTTTAATCTGTGCTGCAGTAATGCTGGGTGCCTGGCATTCCTCTGGCATTCTGATTAGTCCTTTTTTTGGGGGAGAGGGGTAAAGTTGGCGCTGAATTTGTTGGCCAGTATGTTGGCAATATCTGTTGACTCAGTATAGGAGGTATCATTGTGTAGTAATCAGAGCAAACCTGGGTATTGCCATAGAGATTCTTGATATAACTATAGAAGGCTTTGTGGTTGCTTTTAGTGCCTGCTGCAATTCTGCCTTCATAGCTGGCTTTAGAGGTTTTTGATGAGGGATCTCAACTTTTTGTTGAGGCTATTAAGGGAGTTTTTCCAGTCTTGGGACTTCACCTTTTTCTGCAACAGTTTCTTCCTTTTGTTGTAGAGTTTATTAATAGCAGGGGACCACTAGATTGGCTTCCTTTTTTGGAGGAGACCTTCTTGGTTCTGTTGGGTATAGCTAGTTCCATGCATTTATGTACGTGTTTCTATAGTGCATTGGTGTATGATTCAGCAGTCATGCATGTATTTTCCATTGACATGGGTGCTGTGAAGTTAGCCACCTCTGTTTTTAGGAGCCCAAAGTCAGCTTTGGAGAAGTTTTTCGTGGTGGTTACCTTTGCGGGGGGTGTGGGTGAGATGCAGATCTCCATGGTGATTAGTTTGTGGTTGGATCTAACTAGGGAGGAATTGACTATTGGTGTAGAGCAATGGTCGCCCATGTTAGTAATAACCAGGTCAAGGATGTTGCTTCCTCTAGTGGGGGTAAGAATGAGCTGGTCTAAGGCATTGGAACTGATGAATTCCAGGAAGTGTTGGGCCAGTGTATTGGTGCATGAGTAGTTTTCCTAGTTAATGTAGGGGTTGTTGAAGTCACCTAGTATGAGAGTGTTGGGTTGGACCATAACAGTTTCCAGGGTACTTAGGAACACGAATTGAGAGTCTTGGGACATGGTTGGGGACATATAGCAGGCTATGACCTGAATCACCATCTTACCCAATGTTAGTTGTACCTGAAGTATCTCAGATGTGTTATGCTGGTCTACTAGTCTGGAGGTGTGCATATCCTTTATGAATATGGAGACACCACTGCCTTTGGAGCTTCAGCATGTTCTGGGGCTGAAAGGTGTAGAATGAGTTATAGCCTGGCAGTGCAGGGGTGCTTTCTGCTGCTTTAAACCAGGTCTCCGTTACAGCACAAATGTCGATGTTCTCCATTTTGAGGAGTTCTTCAAGCAAGTGCATCTTGAGATTTAGACTTTGCATTGAGCAGCATGACCCTCAGATTGCATTTATTTGTAGCTGTTATGGTGGTAATTTGGTCTTTGGAACATCACCTAAAAAAGGCACTATAGGAGTGGCAAGAGCCTTAGCCAGTATCAAGAAACCCAGGGGTGAGAGATGCAGGCCATCTCTGGCAAAGCATCAAGGTCTGTCAATCATTTCATCCCAAGCAGAGAGATACTGGATCCCCTTAGAATGACACCAGAAACGTAGCCAATTGCTGAACTCAGTCATTTTCTGCTTGTACTGCAGTATCACTCTGGGTGATGGTAGGATGCTGCTCAGGGCTAGGGTCATACATGCGTGGGCCACATAATCCAGGAGCTCCTCCATGTCTCTTTTCATGTAGTCCAGGGAGGTGCATCTCAGGTCATTCACACCCACATGGACTGTGACAAAGTCATACTTGTACTTGTTGTGGAGTGTGTCAGATTCCGGCACCTGATAGACAGCTGACTGTTACCCTCTCCTTATTCAACCTAGTGAGTGGGGCATCAGTGTGCCTCACTGTCGAGTCACCTATGATTAGTGTATTGGGCAAGCTGTTTTGCCTTAGGGGCTTAGGTTGAGGGGCACACTGTGTAGATGAGCTATGTGTCTTGTGGTTTGTGCATTTCTCCCTTGGAGGTCTCTGCTGTTTGGGTAGAATTCTATTGAGAGCCTCTGCAAAGGTGGGTGTGTGGTTTGTGTTTTTATGTGAGAGCTGTGATGGCTGGTGTTCTGGAGGGCTATGTGTTGCATGTGGTGTGGTGCAGGTGTTGACCTTCTCCTCTTGACCAGCTATTCCGGTCTTGGCTTGAGAGTGCATGGCTTCCAATTTGGATATATAAGTGCATCTCTTACAAGTCTGAGTGTTGGGAGGTAGGCGGAGAGGGTTGTCTGTGTACATGAGGTAGTTGCTACACTGCCTCAGAATGCCCAATTTCACCAGGTTAATAGGAGAAAGCACAGGAAACTGACCTGTAGACATGCCAGGAGGGATGGTTATTATTACTAAGTACTGGAGCTGTTTCCTTATATAGTCCTTTTACAGGAAAAATGTCACTTAAGTTGTCTGAGTCTGTACAGAGCACTGCCAAGCACTTGAGGGGAAACTAATATGTAGACCCTGAAAATTAAATGATGAAGTATTTAGGCAGATATTCTGAAGTCTGAAAGAAATCAAGCAGTACTTACTGAAAAATAAATAATTAGCTTGTCAGGAATGATGAAAAGAGGGAAGTCGCATGAATGCTACTACCTGGCTACTACTAATGCTGGTTTCAGCACAGCTTTACTCTTTTGGGATACAATGCTCCTTTGCTTTTTCTTTCAGCAGAAGCAAAATGTTAGCACCAGTCCCAAGAAGAGAAGCAGGCCATGGCCTGTTTGGTAATCCACAGTCTTGCCCAGATGATGAAAGGGTCTGCAGGCTTTGTTGCCTTTTTCTGGTAGATGCCTGAAATAGCAACTATACCAATCAGGTGCGTTAAGCACAGACACTCACTCTCCAACCAGAAAGAGGCAGGAATCAATGCACTCTGCTCCTACTCTCACCAGGATCAGAATATAAGCACAGATTCCAAGCTGTCACCTATAAAGCAGTTATTAAGTTTTCTGGTTATCAGCAGTCTCCAGGAAATAATGTAACTGCACTCCTTCTCTTACCAGGAGAAAACAGAAGCATTAATCCCAAGATGACTACTGAGAGGGAGAATGTGGGCTCTCCGATAACTGGTGGTCTTGCAATAGATGCTTAAAGGTAAGATGAAAAAAATGGTTTATCCCAAACACTGCATTGTGCACTAGAGGAGTTAGATGTGAAAGTAGGTAACTTAGGTTTTACCTGTCTAAAAAGTTAAGTTTTACTGGAGAGTCACTATTTTTAAAACAGCAAGATAGATTGAAAGGGGGTGGTCACTTTTGTATTCTGATACTAAGGAATAAAGTAGAATGGCCAATAAATTTAAATAGTTCAAGGGGAGTGATTTCACAAAATGATAATTTTGTGCTTACTCACACCAGCCAGTAAAAGCAGAGAGGAAATGAAATATATGGTCAAGTTAACATAAGGGGCATGCAGCTAGAAAGACAGTGGTGTTTAAGAACACAACAGTAACCGAGTGGGAGGGTGGGAGCATTTTCTGTCTGACTCACAAGAGACAGAGCTGTGGCCTCTTTTCAAGTCTTAAATATATTTTCCAAACTGTTAGCAGTAGAGCAACAGATGTGTAATGATCTCAGGACAGGAGAAGCTGTCTGAATCAGAAATTTTCCTGAAATTATTTACACATATTACAAGTAAGAGGAAATGAGCTTAACAAGACATAAAGAGTTATAAATTCCAGTTTCAAATTTAAAGCGTTAAAAAGTTAGGCCCATTTTCCATTTATCATTCTGTGATATTGTCTTTATCCTTTTCATGGTAACCATGGAGCTGAAGCCTGTGTCCCAAACAGGGGGGGTGCAAAACACAGAACTAGTCCTGGATGTGTGCTGACCCATTACAGGATGTGCATACACACACACACACACACACACACACACACACACACACACACACACACACACACACACACACACACTCACCCTGCAGACATACTTATAAGCAACTTAGATGTTTGCTATTTCACCTAGCAACACATATTTGGGATGTGAAGAAACATAAATCTGGTAAAACCCGAAGTGAGCACAGACTGGATGTATAGATTCAACACCAGTAAATGAACCAGAGAACCAAAAGCTATGAAGCAGCAGTGCTACCCATTGCATCTCTGTGCATCCCCACTACCAGGTTTATGAAATAGATAGCCATTCCTTTTTCTCTCATTTATGATCTTGTCACATATTTGGAAGTTATCTGCAGGGCATTCTCCATAGAAATAACTGAAAAGAAGATGTCAAAACCATATATCACTTAAAGATTATGGTTTCAATTTTCCAAATTGGAGTCTAGGGAATAGACATTAAGGGCACTTGGAAGAAAGCTATTTCAGATGAAAAATGCAGTCTAAAATGTTATGCATACGGCACTTAATGTTTTATGTGTGGCAGCAAATCTTTTTCCTTGTCTTCCTTGCAGATTGCATTTCCTCCTGTTCCCTTAACCAATCTTGAGGCCACTACACCTTGGAAAAAAAAAACAGCTTTTCCCATGCAACACCTGCATTTGTTCAGTGTGCATTTTGACCAAATATGCATTATTGTATACTTGCTCCTTGATGTTATTTCCTATTCCTGCCAAAACTGCTATCAGTCTTACAGGCAAAATCCACCAAGTATAAAATGTTTATAGGTTATACTAGGCTAACAACCACTAGGGCACTTACAAGCCTAGCTGCGCACCCTAAATCATTTGGGTCCCCTAGTGTTATGTTTGTCTATATGAGGGGTATGTTAGTAAGGAGGTCACTAAGGATTTGTAGGGGGTGATGTTAGTTAGAATAAAACTTTTCTTATTGACAGCCTCCGTCCATAAGGGACATGGGGGCCAGATCAGGGCTAAATGTATGATTTCCCATCCAAGTCTCAAGGTTTCATTTGAATAGGTTCAGGGATGAACTGTGTTTTGCATGAATGAGGGCCTATTCCATACAGTGGGGATCCTTTGGTACACATGTCTGTCCCTCCAGCTAATGCTGGTTATGTCACAAGCGAAGTTCAGATCCCTAGATCTAGTGTGTCTGGTGCTGTTTGTTTTGCACATGTGCAACAGATCCGTTAGTGCTGTGTCTAAGGAGGCTCTGTCAGCCAGGCAAAGATCCCCTCTCAGCAGCCTGTAGGAGATTGAATACTGTGACAGAACCTTTAGGCGACCAGTGTAGGACAGGGTACTACTGTTAAATCTAATAATTTCAGACCAGAAATCATCAAAAGACCTCCATGAAGTTGATTCTAGTATTTTTCCTGTTAACATCAGAAAGGTTTTCACTTTTCCCCTTTTATTTATGAATACATCAGACGTCCCTATAATCTGATTGCATTTTAATTAGATTTCTGAATGAATACCAAATGTTTTTTTTTCTGTTGTATTGCGTGAATATTATGAGAGGAGTCATCCCATGAGTTGCCTTTGGTCTCAGCAGCTTAGTCTTTATATTATATGGATACAGAATGTGTGCGATATCCGAAATCGGATTAATATGGACTAAGAAAAGGCTCAATCATCCCACTGTGGAGACTTTCACAGTGAGGAGTGTGTCCTTAGGTTTCATACCTCTCAACCTCTTAGCTCAAGAAATCTGGACAAAGTCAAAATAATGGGGGGTGAAGGCCCAGGAATAGAGACCAATTTTAAATATTGTTCTTATAAACTTAGAAAATTGCTAGAGTAACTGTTTTTGTGTTAGCATGCATTTTCTGTAGGATATGAAGTCAATTGTATGTCATTATTTAGTGACTTTAATCCCCAGTGATTTGTCAGAAAATCACAAATTTTATAAGTGACAGACCAAAATATCAAGGAAAAATCTGGACATTCTCTACAAATCTGGACAGCTGAGAGGTATGTTAGGTTTAGATTAAAGCTAAGGTATTTTATCAGAAGAGCAGAAAGTAGTCTAGCAGTAACCCACCATGAGGAAAAGGTGTTGTATATTACAAGAGTGATTGTTTTCTCAGAAGATCATGACATTAATTCTAGTTCAGCCTCATAAACAATGTTTTTTACATTATGAAATTAGCTGATATAAGTCCTTCACACATTATCAGTATGACTAATTTGTTTGTACTGTTTGAGCTTTTGGGGAAGGGATGGGTATAGGAGATTGCCTTTTAGATGAATAAGCAAAAAAACCCACTCTTTCTACATACACACACACACACACACATATATATATATATATATATATATATATATATGTATATATATATATATATATATATATATATATATATATATATATATATATATATTCCCAGATTATACCAAACAAAATATAGAAAATAATGAAGGTATTGCTTGACTGTTTTGCTCTAAGCTTTGACTAAACAGTTTAGCAGCACTTGATTCAAAGACAGTGCTGACCTTATTATAAGTAGAATACTAGATTTTGGTGCTGTTACAAAAGAACATAAGAAATAAGGTGACAGAGTTGTCTCCTGACAACAGCAGAATTGACTTATTTTTCTGTGATCATGCACCGACTTGGTGTCGTCATTCAGCCAGATGGTTATGTGAAGCCAGGCTAAGCCTTGGACATTTCGAGAGGGGTAGTCAGTTGTACAATGTTCGGGATAATGAAGAATCTTGGAAAATGAAATTAACAAGAAGCACTTGGTCAGTCTGACCTCCTTCTATTAATTTTAAAGCAATGCCTTTCAGAATACAAAACACTTGTCTCCTTCTGTTATTGGTGAATCCATGCAGTATTACACAATACTAGAGCCTGCAGTGTTGGCATACATGGATGATAATGCCATCTTGTGTGCCTGCAGAAGTCAACGATTTTGTCACTGCAGGAGAAATGGTGTACAATATTCAGAAGGTCTTAACCAGTATAATTGCTGAAAAATTGTCAAAACGACATAAGCAGTAGTGCAGAAAAGACTTACCTTTCTCTATGTCTCTGTTAGGAACATAGTTACATCCACTGTAATTATTCCTGGTGTGCTGTATGGATTGAATTGTTATATTCTGAAGGACTTACACTGCGTCACCAGGTTAAAAATCTACACAAAATATCATATGAGTGACATGGTGAAGGTAGTATAGTGAACCTGATGTTGTAACCACTGAAATGTGTGCTACACTGCATATCCAGACAAAACAAGTCAAAATTTTCATGTGGGAATGAAAGGAATTGTACAAATTTGGCATTAAGATCCTCTGACAGGTAGCTGTTTCTATCCAAAACAGGATGCCTACCCTTTTTGAGATCTTCACACGTGTTTCGTAAGGAGCTGAGGTTGAAGCATTGGTCTGTGTGCTTTTGTGACACTTGACACTTCTTTCTTGTAGTACACATCATCACTTAAAGCAAAAGTGAAGTGTTGTACCCAGAGCATCCAAGTGCTCCGGATTATGCGGAACGCACCGCATTTAATGAAGAGCGAAGCCACTGTTCCGCTGTTCCGCATTGAACAGCTGTGGCTCCGCTACAAGGCTTTTGATTGGTTTGTGTACCGCAATTACTGCCAATTGGCATTGCGGTATACAAACCAATGCATAGCTCTGCTGTGCTGCTATTTTTAATTTTGATTGGCTCGTAGACCGCATTTACGGCCAATCGCAAACTCGGTCTACGAGTCAATCAAGTAGAGAATATGCGGAGAACGGGAGCCAATGAGAGCTCCCAAATGGAGACCAATCGTGTTCCTGCAAGCCTTTTCGCGCCAAATTAATGGCTTGAAAAAGGCTTCCAGGAATCGGGAGGGAATCTTGCTTTGTGGAGAACTTGGAGTTGGAGTCAATACTAGGCCGGAGTTGCAGAGAATCCTTCCAGATCGAAGAAGACATTTCATCAGGGGAGAAGAAGACGGGTGTCGGAGCCTGCCCCAGTGCCTGCCAGGAGAGGTGACTGACTTGGTCGGCGACGCCGAGAGAAGTCCGTTTGCATTTGCGGCTGTCTGGTCACAACACAGGTTAGTCAAGCAAGCAAAGCAGGCAACCTGTAAATCAAATAAAATATTGTCTGGATATTGGGGATAAAGTAGAACAAAAAAACTGTGTGTAAGGCCCCAAAACCACACACCATTAACATTGCTCTAATTCACTTAGATAATATGATATCAGGTTTTGCATCATGTGTTTCCTGAGGAATAAGGAATGTGCTTGTCTGAAGCCTGGCATTAGACTTATTTAAAGCCTAAGTGGTTTACCAGAAAATCAAACCGTTTAGGAAGGAAGGACAGAGCAAAAGTTTGTGTAAAAGCAGAGGCGTTCTGCAAAGTCAGGGATAGTTGAGAGCTGTGATTATAGTTACTGACTAAAGTAGTGTCCCGTGAGGTTGAGTTAGAAGGTGTGATATCAAATGATGTTAATTTATTTTTCTAAGCACCCAGTTAATTCGTATGGTCCTTGTGTGCGAGGAGAACTTCGTACTAGCCTGCTAGCTGGCGACGAGGACATAAAAAAGTCTGATAAGGAAAGGTTGTAAAATTAGGACAGTTGGGCTTTGTACATGTGGTTATACTCAAGTCGTAACTTCTCAACATTAAATTCAAGTAACTAAAGCTAAAGTAAACAAATTGGGGGGGGGGGTTTCACCCTCTTCCTGTCCCGGCAGGAAGAACGACTACAAGAAAGTGGTCTATCACAGAGTACAGACTTCCAATAATTACATATACACCAAAAATAATTTGCCTTCACTTCAAACTACATCAGATAATAACTGCATATTTATTATTATCCATTCATTCCATAGAGAGCGCAATTGCTCCACACTTTTTAAAGCAAAATGAACACAAGTCCGACAAAGATCAAGGGTACTAAGACCTTTCCTTGTCTACAACCTTATCAACCTAAAACTCTTTCCCTTATTTGCTGACAGACTACCCCAAAGAAGCACCCCTTACAACCTACAATCCCCATCATCAATTCATAACCTAAAAAAAACACTCAAATAAACCCTGTTCCACGATTACTCTCATTTCTAGGCTGTAGTCCCTGAAATATGGAATTCCTCCCTAAAAGTATAAAGTCCATATACTTTTACACTGAATTATGCCTCTCAAACTGTCCAGTTTTTCACAGATGCCCGGATTATTGCCTTATATTTTTACCCGGTCCTTAAAATTTGCAGTTTTCTGGCAAATCAACGGGGGTTAAATTCATTAAGTAATGACAGTCATTTTACTTTCATTCTTCATACCTTCAAAAATGCATGGTAATAAAGGCCTGCTATTCTATCGACTTTCTAAGTTTATAAGAGCAATACTTATAAGCTGTTCACATTTTTGCGCCCCCCCCCCATTTTTGGTTTTGTCCAGAATTCTTGCGCTGAGGATGAGATTTATTATTTCGACTTGAACTAAAATATCTACCTACATAAACTTTCCCAGTGCAAATGCCTCAATAATACTAATGTCACCCAGGCCAAAAGCAAACAGTGACAGCTAATCCAGGCTACAGTACCTTCTACATTTTCCACTAGAATTAACGTAATCAAATAAGAAACATACAACTCCATCATATTCTACTCTTTCTACTTCAAATCCACTATAACCCTTCCCTTGTCTGTCCACCTATCCCCTCTTGGTGCATACATTCTCCTTCAAAAGGTAACTACAAGATGACCACTGTAAAACTATTGCAGTGGTGAGCTTAAACAAAATGAATGGACATAATAATAACAACAACAATAATAACTATAATAATAAATATAATAATAATAATAAATATAATAATAAATATAATACATATAATAATAAGTAGTTATTGTTGTTGTTATTAACTTGCTGACTTATTTACTGGGTTTAAACTAGGTGAACTTTGATCCAAATGTACCTTCTCAGGTTCAGCCCGGGATCACAACAGATCAAGTAAGAATCTTTGTAGGTATGTATTTGCAACAAACGTGTAGTTGGACTACGCATTAAATAGCAAACACCATAGATCTAGTTAGATGTATACAAGCAGTAACACAAGAAATTATGCTATTCACAGTGGCTACAGCCGTAGTAAGTATAGGGAAGAGGGATTGTAACGGGAAACATTTTAATTGGAGACTGTAGTAAACCAATAGAGGAATGATATCTAGTTATTTAATCACATGCCCGATTATATTTCTGGCCAAGTACAACAGATGCCACTAAACTCTTTTCTCCTGTATTTATTTTTTTATATAAATTGGGCCACCATTGTTTCAGTGGGTCAAACAATTAGGGACTCTAAGACAAATTAAAGCAGAGCACTCTGAGTACTAGCCAGGAAAGAATTGTAGAGAATGATATCATCTCGAGAGGAGGACCCGCATTAAGTTATTATGGTTACCGCTTTCCTGTTAATTGCCTTTTCCCGTGTACTCCAGTATTGTATCGTGGTGTTGTGCCGCATAACACCTGTTGTTTTTCAGACTTTGCCAGGTTATTACATGCATCCTTTGGGGTTACAGTCAGGTCGAAAACTGAAAGCATTTTATCCTGAGACCTGCACCATAGCCCTCAATCAATCAGGCACAAATCTCAACAGAATCAGGGAATAATCCAGAAATCGGGGACAATCAGGGAGTAATACTGGTTTATTAGGAAAACATTAGTATACTAATAGATACCAATACTGATGGATTGAATTTACGAAGAAGGAGCAAACATAACAAAAATACAAAATGATATTGAGACATTGACAGAATAAGAGAATATGAATTAATATACATTTTCTGAACTAAAAATAGTCTATAACTTGAATTACTATCATTATTTATTAAATGCAGTTTTCTCCAACATTTTGACGAAGTGTGAGCCCTTTGATATTCTAATAAACCTTAATGCAAACATTTGTGCAGAGTACAGCCTAAAACAATTATACTGCCATAGGGGCATTTAACTAGATAAGCAGGAAAAAAAAAAACGAGTCTTCAGGAAAAAAAAGGTTACGAATACAGGGACTGCTAACAAATTCTCACTTTTCTCTCTAAAGTGTTTGACAATAAAATGGTTCCAAATAAGCAAACTATGTTGTATGCATGCGGGGTCTATTTTTAGTTGATGAATGTACTTTTATTAAGCTTTATCAGTTGCTGTTTGTTGGAATATGAACACTTTAGGACACCGTACCTATTATTTCAGCTACACGCATTATCAGAGTTGACCGCTCTTGTTTATCTTATTATTGTCCCTAGGGGTCACCAGTTGACCCGTCTAGAATATATCAGCCATGGATGTGTCAATATCCATTTTTCATTTATTCGTAATTTTTACCTCATACAGTCTTTGCCTTTCACAACACCAAAGCAGAAGTGGTAATGCGCTTGTAAAGACTGTCATTATTTTATTTAAGAAAAATACTGAAAGCAACTATCATTTATTTAGCATTGAAGTGTCAGGTTACAAGTAGTAGCACCACCAAGAAAATACCAGTATTCACGAAAGCAATATTACACGGGAGTTCTCAAAAGTATTTTGCTATCTATATCAGCATTTTCTCACTGCGAACTACTTCCTTAAGGACTTTAAAGTGTTCATAAGTGCTTTGAGAGGTGTTCAGATCTCCCAAAGAAAAGAGTATGGGGAAGGGGGTATACTACCTTATGGCTTCACTAAGGCAAACAGGCTACCTGTAAATGGTTCATATCCCAGGCCCCTGTTTGTAAATGTTTCATCTCCCAGGCTCCTGTTTACACTTATCAGGGCATCTGAACTTGTCAGAAATTTGGGATGCATGGCTAGGCTTAAATGGCCCTTGTGGTCGTTAGTCAATTGAACCCCTAGAAACCATAAGAAACCCAAACGCTGATTTTTGAGACCCGACACAGTTTGCATTTACTACTGTATATTATTCTGGAGTATTACGAACTACAGCTATTCTCCTTGAACAGGTGTACACGATATATTTAGCTGCACGTATTTTGATGGTTGCCGTACTTTCAGTTGCATTTAAAGGATAAATGCTAGTCTGCATTTTATCCTAAGATGTAATATCGCGATGGACTGACATTTGCTCTGTAGGCTGTTGAATTTTCCAGACTGCATGATTTCGTTTGCACTGAAGATGTTGCAAACATCTGTTTTTCACTTTGGCAGAGGGCACTTTTCTGTTTTTTCAATCTGTCCCTTCTTAATTCAGAATGTCTTACTCGTTTTGGTCTGGAAATGTCCAGTCTCCTCTTTTGTACTGGGAATATACCAAAATTATATAATAATTGTTTTGTTTGGTTTTGTATACAACATACACCTGTATTACTGCTCTTTGCTGCACTGTTTCGGTTCTTGTGTACGTGACATCTAAAACTGGACATAACACTCTGTGTATATCCCTAGATCCCTCAGTCAGCCGTGACCCATCTAGTATAATATTCATCTGTTTTATTTTATTTTATTACCTTATGCACTGTGTCACCATTTGCTCCAAAGTCTTTCATCTTTGCATTCTGTAACACTTCGCTGTAGTCTTGCCACCTTGCTTGGTTACTTACTGGTCATTAGATACAACTTGCCAAAGGACAGTCCTTGGATGGCTGCTTTTAGTAACTATTATCTTCTGAGCGATCTTGTTAGATAACCTCAGGTGTGCGAAACATTTTATGGATTCTGAGCTGCAGCCATTATATTCACTGCCCCCAATGGAAATCTATTAATTTTTTGTACCATAATAGTACCAACGTAATGACAGCTCTCAACAAACTGTGATTGCACAAAGTGCCCTTAATTTTGCCTCATATTTTTGGTCTGTTCCTCAAGAAATGTGTGCTTTTTGCCAAATCATTGAGGATTTACGTCACTAAATGATAGACATTTGAGTTTCAGACTTTATTCCCTTTGCAAAATGTATGCGAATACAAACTTCTTATTCTAGTAATCGTGTTAAGTATATAACACCAACATTAAAAAAATCTGTCTGGTTTTGGGCATTTGTCCCATGTTACTATTTGGCTTTGTCCTTGATTCACGCGTTAAGAGGTTGAGAGGTATGATACCATCTAATTCATGGCTTTCCACGTCACCTGGAAAAGTAATTTTCCTTCAAGTGACTCTTGTAGTTCCATTGACAAATTTTTCATCATTTAAATAGCAGCACAGTTTCATTTCCCTCCAAAAATATCTTACTACGAAAATCATATACTCTACTAGCATTACTGGACATAACTCATTTAACTTGCTCTGGCGATCTGACCTGCTCTTCTTACTTACTGTGTATAATGTGTGCCTCTAATGTTTGTTAGTGAAATGAGACGAGTCTTCAACTCTTATTACCCTGACACCCACCACTTATAATCTAATTAATTTGTAAATGACATGTATATCATAGTGTGATAAATGCTATTAAGTGTTTAAAGAACTTCTACCACTAAACAGTTGTTAAAACAGTGAGCTGTTAACAGAGCTTATAAATTAACTCTTGCATTCTGTGTGCGCAAATGTTTTTTTTTTAGAAACTAGAGTTATAATGCATTTATCATCCCTGGAGAATCCCTTAAGCATGTAATACACTAACAGTGTTTTGTAAATTGATAAGGTTTCTAACAGTTAGAAGATTATGTGTTATAGTGAAGGTGCATAATATTTACCTTTTATTTTTATTTGTTTGTACTCATGTTATAGTGTTTTCTGGACTTCATTTGGAATGTGGAATGGTAAGGCCAGTTTTGTTAGTTGTACTTATATTTCTACTGGCCTTCTTTAATCAGTCCAGCTGTGTTTTTTTTCCCCTGAAAAATTGCGGCTTTATTCAGTGTTGGGTTATATAGGGGTGAGAAGCGAATTCGGCACTAGTAAAGGACTGAGCTTTTAGAAATCCAGCAGCTTGAATGAGACCGTGCTTGCTTATAAAGTCTATTTTTTGCCTGCTCCTTCAGACTACCACCAGATGTGAAAAGTTCAGACGTGTAACCATGGAAGCTTCTCCTATGGAATGGCCAGGTCCAGATCTTCTGCATTGGGGTGTAGTTTTTCATTTTTAAAAACATTTTATTAGTTGAGATTTAGATTATTTTCAGATAATATCCCCAAGTTCTTTAGTTTTTCTGCCATTTATCTTTGCAGCCATTGAGCCTCCATTCCATCTGAAGTGTGTTCAGTCCCCATCCTCTTTATTGTCTGAAGGCTCTAGGAGATGCCTAAAAGATGTAGATCATGGTCATCCTTCAGCAGAGATCAGGAAGTGTTTTTGCAGAAATGATGTTGAATGCTGGGCATTGTTTATCTATAGCATATGGATGTAACTTATTTGCATGTCTTTGTGGAAGTTATACCTGCTTGCTGTCCGTAACCAATTCCATTTAAATGTACTAACCCTAAACCTCAAAGAAGTTACCCAAATGTGAAACGTTACTTCATAATATAGCAAATGCAATCGCTTACTTGCATTGCATGCCTCCCATTCTACCTCAGACGCAACACGTTGTTTGCTTTCTTAGCATAACTCTGTTCTATTTTTTTTGGAGCTTTTTCTTTAGTCCTCCACTGCCCAGTCAGACTAACCCGGTCAACAAATATCAAATTTCTGGCTGCATGCTGTAAGTAACCATTGGTGAACAAAAGAGCTTGTGTAACTACTGGTCTAGAGTGCCAGGTGATGTTACACGA
The DNA here is from genome assembly GCF_019279795.1 of Protopterus annectens. Lineage (NCBI taxonomy): Eukaryota > Metazoa > Chordata > Ceratodontiformes > Protopteridae > Protopterus > Protopterus annectens. The sequence continues at coordinate 313,061,289 of NC_056728.1, forward strand.
GATATGGTGTTTTCTGTAATCTGTTGTTCATGTACTAAGAAGCAGGCCCTTCCACTGTTGGGGATAATTTGTTTTGTTAAGCTCCACCACCCCCCCAATCTGCCTAGCATTAAGGGGACAACAGCTCCTCCAGCAAGCATACTTAAACCAGCTGTTAAAATCAGCCAGAATGTTAACGTGGTCATTTCCATCAAAGTATGCTACCATCGTAGCGTACTGAGATTTATATAATAAACTATATTAACACCACTTTTCCCTGGTCTCTAGCCGTATTTTCCTTGCTGGCCATTATTTTACTGTACCCCCCCCCCCAGTTTGAAATAGTGCAGTTTAAGAAGTTTACTTATGTGTCATAACACCTATATGGGCACACTGTATTTTCCATTAATGCTGCTTGTAAAGGGGTGGGGGTTGACACCTTTTCTTAAACTCCCCCCATTTAGCTAGTCCTGAAAAATTATACAGTTTGCTGTGGTTGACTTGGTCTGTGTGACCTGATGTACTAGCACTTAGGTAATCACTCGTTTGATGTGACAGTCCTGTTTTCAGACCAGTTTGGGTAAGGGGTTATGCATTTTAAAATTGTCTCTCCCTTTGTGACATGCATACCATAGAACTGGGGCCTGCAGAACAGGCCTTGATATATGTCAGCACTGTGTTTAACAGGCCAAAGTGCCTGTCTTGGTCCCTGTACTACATTCTTTCACTTGGACTCCATTGGGTAATGTAGAAGACCAGCTCTATTCTCATAAAGCTTCTATCGTGTGAAATGTAATGTAGTTTTTATGATTTACAGAGTACTCTAATGCTTGTTGACAAGGATTGTAGGAATAGAGTTTGCTTTTTTGTCCAGGAGTCAGAGCATTTTAGGTTTCCATTAGGTGCTTTGGAAGACAAAAGCTCATTTCAAAATGTGGGAAATCTGTAATGCTTTTTTGTATACTATATGTTCTCAAACTCTGTGGGAAAGTGATTCCATTTACAAAGGGTTGCTTTCCATTTTGAGATAATTTAACACATATTCATTTTAACATTTTCTGCTAATTTACACAATGTAAATTGTATTGCTAATAATACTTTAGAGACAATGTTTTACCGTACCATCTTTTGTTAATTTTGTCCTGAGAATTCTGGCTTACATAGCACTGTAGCTCAGAATTTTCAAAATATGTCTGCTAACATAACAGGCTGTTTGCTAACTTACTCGAAAAAACTTTTATTTTGTGAATCCAAGAATGTTAACACTGGTATTCCACTTTTCTGTAGTAGGACCTCTACTCTTGTTCATAGGTGTGTACTAGGCTAATGGCCCTGGGGCCTTTACAAGCCTAGCCCATAGAAGTGTCCTGGTATTGTGCCGCCCAACATTAGCTCCCAGTGCCTCTGTCAAGTAGAGCCACTGGAATGATCCCCTGGGTGAATATTTCCCATCCACTCATCAAGATTTCTCTTGAAGAGGGCCAGTGAGGTGCTCTGCTTGACATGTATGGGAAGTCTATTCCAGAGCATTGGCTGTCTCTGGGTTATGAACCTGTCTTTCAAGCATGTTCTGTTGATTGTGGTAATGAGGTTGAGGTCTCTGGAGCGTGTTGTGCGGAGCTATTGGGATTTCTTTAAATGCAGCATTTCTAACAGAGCTGGGTCAGACATGGCTTTGTAAGTCAAGCAGAGATCACCTGTTAAGTAGACGACATAAGACAGAGAATAGCTGGAGTTTTTTTTGAGTCTGTCTGTGTAAGACGTGTTTAAGGCCTAGGATCCTCTTTGTGAGGTACTTTTGTGGCCTATCCAGCTGTTGCATGTGTCTAGTGAGGTACGTGCCAAATGGGGCATTATACTCTGTGATTGGTCTGAGGGAAGAGAGGAAAGAAATGGTTACCTCTTTCTTCCTGGATACAAAACCCTTGGTAATGACATGTGCCTCATAGAATGACTTTCTGACCACAGTGGCAATGTGTTGGTCAAAGGAGAGAGGTTCCTATCAACCCCAGAGCTCTTATAACACCTTCAGTGGGCTTCCATCGATCTGGTAATTAGTGGGAAGTGAGTTTTTCCCAAAGGGGGTGACGATGCATTTTTGGCATTAAGCTTAAGGCCATGGTTTCGACACCAGTCATTTGTCTCAATGAGGCCTTTCTGTAGGATGTCTGCATCACTTGGAGAGTTAATATCTCCCAGCTTGCAGTCGTCTGCGAACTTGGTCAGCCAGAGTCCCTCCGTGTTGGCCTGGACTTCTGAGAAGTAGATGCCAAACAGTTGAGGACCGACCCAGGAGTTATATTTTTTTTTTGGGGGGGGGGGACTGTATGCAATGACAGGTCCTTGTAGCAACTTTCTAGGTTTATTAAGAGCAGTTTTTAAAGTGTTTGTTTTTGCTGCTTGTCACCCTCGTATGTCTCTGAAACGAATTGACTTTGTTTTGGATAAAGATAGGTGGGCAAGTGAGCACCAGAGGATTGAAAGTGTCATTGAGGCAAGGAAGTGAAGCATGCAAGCCTTTATAGTAAACAAAAGGAGCAGAGATGAGCAAGAGAAGAGGGTGCAAAGTCAGGAAACTTCCAGTGATATGGGTAGGTTATGGCCCTATTGTCTTATATTTTTGCTATTGAGAGGACATCTTGTAATTTTCATTTCTGCACTTAGTCCCATTTGTTTCATTGTCTAACACCACTGTTTTGCAAACCTGCTAGGTATAGACTACCCAGACTGCAGTGAGGACAGGGATGTAGATACGGCTCACACCCCAAAGAAGAGAAGATACACAATTTTTCAGCCAAGCTGGGCAAGTGCCTTTGACTGGCTTTCTATGAGTAGGCGCGGAGTGAAATTTGCCTTCTGCAAGACTTGTAACACGGATTTCACAATCCATCATGGGGGCCGACATGACCTGCAACGACATGCTAACAGTGAGAAACACAGGCAGAATTGCAAGCATGCAGCTGGAAGATCTATGGTGGATTTCTTTGGACCACAGAGTTTAGCAAGTACAAAGGTGGTTGAGGCAGAGGTTGGTTTTGTGTCTCTCCTTGCTAAACACAACTTATCATTTGCAGCAGGAGAACACATCCTGAAATTTATGAAGAAGTGTGGAGAGGATCAAGATGTTCTCCGTAAAATGACATGTGGAGCGACAAAGGCAGCATGCATTGCACGGGATGTGCTGGGGCCTCATTACCAGAATGATGCTGCAGCAGCCTGCCAGAAATCACCATTCTGTGTGTATATGGACCAAAGCACAGACATGGGAGATGACAAACTGTTAGTCATCCTTGTTGGTTACCTTGATGAAAAGGCAAGCAAAAATGTGACAAGGTTTCTTGATATGCCAGAATGTGTGTCTGGAACTGGACAAGCAATGTTTAATTCTTTAATGTCCAGCCTGACAAAATTTAACATTCCAGTTTCCAACATTGTGGGCTTTTCTTCAGACAATGCTGCCTCAATGATTGGAAAACACAATTCTGTGCTGTCTCGTTTAAAGGAGGTGAAGCCCACAATTGTAAACATGGGGTGTCTCTGCCACTTGGCAGATCTCTGTAGTAAGGCTGCTGTAAAAGCACTACATTCACCAGTTGAAGAACTTGTATCAGATCTGTATTGCCATTTCAGTTCCAGTGCACAAAGACAACAAAAACTTCAGGAATTTGCTTTGTTCACAGATACTGACCCTCAAGATCATTAGACATGCACCTACTAGATGGCTCAGTCTTGGTAAGGTTATTAACAGAACCCTGGACATGTGGCCAGCTCTAAATTCATATTTTCTGTCTGCAGAGCCAAGGTCTGCTAAGATTGACTTAATTTCTAAAAACTTGCAGAGTCATGAAGTGCATATGATTTTTATGTTCCTTAAGTATGCACTGGAACCCTTACTGGAGTTCAACATACAGCTTCAGAGCAGAGAAAGTCAGCTGCTGACACTGCATGCCACTGTGCATAAACTCCTGCAGCAGTATGCTGGCAGACTCCTCAGACCTGCATCTGCTGTCAGACTAATCAAACACAGTGATGTGTCAGTGTTGACTGACAGTAGCTGTGTTCTACCAAATGGTGAACTTCGTATTGGCTATGAAGTCAAGCAGTACATGAACAGCCATGAGGAGGATATTGCTGGCACAGTCATTGAATTTAACTATTATAAAAAAGTTGCAGCTTTTTATGCTGCAGTGCTGCAGAAAATGCTGAAAAAGTTTCCCATGCAGGATCACTTACTGAAAGACGCTGCATTACTTATTAATCCAGCCAAAAAATTGGACATTTCTTCAGGGCTGGTCAGAGATGTTGGCTTCCATCTGGGTGTATGTGAAAATGATGTTGAGGCCGAACAACTAATCGATGAGTTCACCCAATATCAGATCGAGGACACTGGGAATCTGACAGGCCCAGTAGATGGGCCCCACTCATGTGTGTCACAGTACTGGGCACACCTTCTGAGGACCTTTGCACTGAAGGGAAACTGCCACTCTTTAAGCAGCTGATGATGAGCCTACTTTGCTTGCCACACTCTAATGCACAAGCGGAAAGGGCATTTAGTATGGTGCGGAAAGTGAAAACTGAACTGCGTCAGTCTCTGAGTGTAAAACACTGAACTCTTTGTTGGCAATTAAAATGAATGAAGAACTGGATGTCTGTGATATTAAGCTGCCAAAACCTGTTTTAGAGGCTGCCAAGAAAGCCACAGCAGCATACAATAAGTCTACATCTGACGTATGATAGGATGTTTAACTTGGTCTAAACTGTGTGTGAATTACAATATGTCTGTTTACAAAAATAAAAATCACATTTACTACATGTGTTAGAGGCTGCCAAGAAAGCCACAGCAGCATACAGTATTACAGTAAGTCTACATCAGACATATGATAGGAATAGGATGTTTAACTTGGTCTAAACTTTGTGTGAATTGCAATATGTCTGTTTACAAAAATAAAAGTCACATTTACTACATTTTCTAAGTGCTGTTTCATTTACTTATGGTGTGGTTATGGTACTGCAGATTATCAAAGGTTTTTGGATCTGAGAAGTGTGGTATTGAATGTTACAAAGCTCCATGGCAATGGCGCATTTTCGCAGTGCGAAAATAGGGTGTTCCACATTTTGACCATTTGTCACACATTGTTAGGGTCTGTGTTCCACATTGGCCACTTAAGAGGTTGAGACCTATGGTTGTACCATGTACCTTCTTAAGCAGGGTATGACTTGGCATCCCACCATTTAGAGAAGATTGACAATGTCTCTTTTCTTCTGGAATAATGTCATACTACCTAATAGTTAGATTGGTGGAGAGTCAGTCATATTATCTAAAATCAACAGAAAATTTGTACACTTTTCACTGTTTGGCTTGATTAGGAGAGAATTGTCATCAAGCCATTTTCTAATAACCCACTCTATGCTTTACAGGGTTTTGGGAATGTTGGAATCTATCCTGACAGTTAATGGGCACAAAACAATGAAGCTTGTGCTAGTCTATTGCAGAATGCACACATACACTCTTGTATAGAGATGACATCTACAGATATGAGGAGTTTGGAAAGTGACCAATTAACCTACTACATGTCTTTGAAAGGTAGAAAAAAGCCAAAGTCAGAGAAAACCCATAAACACAAAGGGAGAATATGCAAGAATCTAACTGGAAAGTCTTCTATTTTTAGGAAGCAATATCACTTCTTCTGTCATTGTATCACCCTGAGAAGCACATCATCTTCACCTAATAATAACAAACACACTTGTACCATTTAGAATAAAATGACATTCACCACCTCTTATTGAGAAAAAGTGCTAAATGAAAGAAGATAAATATGTAATTCAGCATCTATAGCAAAGGAATTGCACACTATGATATTCACTATGGCAGGAGTAACCAAGTCATGTAGGTGACTCACTGCCCCCGTCATTTAAACAGAAGTTCACAGATTATACAGAAAATTACATTACTTGTTATGCTGTAGTGATTTATGAGCAGAGCGTATAGGATATTGGTAAGTACAATTAACTGTTAATGAAATTAGTGTGACTTGCCTGTGCTTACTGCACAATTTACTCCCCCATTTCACGTATTTGTAATAAGATCCCATTGATAATTCTTAACAAGTATTAAATCTGATGGTGACTTACAAAACAAGAATTAAAACATTGCATGTAATGAAACAGTAATTAAAAACATTCTCATAAAGATGTGTGCTTTCCAAAATAAATAGTTAAAATAATATTTGGAAAACCACAGATATCCTTTTTTGGCCCTTGTACTGCAGTATCTCCGATGGCAAAGTAGCATACACATTAATACAAATCTTTTCTGTTGAAACATGTAATATCAAATCTGTGCAGAAATAGCCCAATTTGTTAGTTTTGTTATATAGTTAACTCTTAACAGGAAACTAACATTTAAAAATGTGTTATCAGTGACTGATGCCTGGGAGACAGCAGTGGTAGAGGCATCACAAATGTTCAGAAGCTGTAACCCAGACTGAACTCATGACAATGTTGTTTAAGGTATACTATAATTAAACCAATGTGTTAGTGACAAGGGGTTACACATAGCAAGTGCACTTGTAAGGATGATTGGATGAATTTGCATTTCCACCTAATTATTACTCTGGTAGTTATGTTTTGTTTAGTCTGTCTCTGAGATAAAGGTACCATTTTCTCTTCCTGTTTTGCTAAGTAGATAGGATCATGTATCGTAAAGCAGTGTGACCAATTTAAGGTTTCTTCAGTTGTTGCTTTTTACCTCTTTCCAATGTATAATTTGCACTTTACTCTTTCTAAATAAAGACATCCAGCTAGACTTTGCAAGGAGTGACGCATGGATTTTTCCATATTAAAGTGACTTTCCTACAGATGTATGGAGCTAGAAATCAGACCTATGTCAGTAAGGTAACTTCCATAGTTTATTAGATTAGCCACTAAGCTATACTTCCATCATTTTCTTTGGTTTGGATATCAAAAGATGTTTATAAGAAAAAAAATTGTCTGCTCTATTATTTTCCACTCAGGTGATTGTAAGCATTTGTAACTTTACTTTATTTTATCTATTTTGTTATTTATTTAATTTTAGGTTACCAGGGTAGAGCACTGATCAAAAGTGACCGATCCAGCCTCGCAGCCTCAGCCCAGGTTACTAAGTGGTAACAAGAAGTGCAAGTTAAAGTTAGTGTTGGAATAAACAGTAAATGTGTAGAGTAATGCAGTACAATATCAATAGTATTCAGATATTTACAAGAAGCAGGAAAAGCAGCTGCAATGCTTATGTTTGTTGAAAAATATAATTACATTCAGAGTTGTAGCAGGCTTATCCAGCTTCTGGTGTGTTCTGGCACCCCTCAGCTGAATAGCAGAAAAAAGAAAAAAGAAAAGGACAGTTAGTTATTTCGCTGATTTGGGTAGCACAAGCAAGCCAGGTCTTTTTCTGTACTCCTCTTGTGCTTGAGGAACAAGCAAAAAAAATGTACTTTACTGTAAAATGCAAAGGTAACAAGTGCCTTGCTACAGTTTAAATACCACAGGAGGGGCACTGGAGCATTTATTTCTGTGCACTCCCTGCCAATCGGCCATCTCCAAGTCACACCCCCTGACGTCTTGCACCTAAGGTGGCTGCCCCCTTTACCTCATCCTAGCTGCACTTCTGATTACATTTACAACAAAGAAGTGAGGTACTAAAGAGAACATTTGCTAAAACAATTGAAAAGAGCAGATGTTAAAGGAGTGAAGGGGAAAGGCGCAAATGTGTTGTGTGAGAGGAGTTGTACATGAGCTTATTTATTACAGATTATATGGTTAATGGAAAGAAAAGGAACAGACACATTATGATGACAGAGTATATTACTTGACTGTGCATAATCAGGAAGCTATATAGACAGACCTGTGAGTGGAACAGTAAGCAAAGGTGTGGTAGAATAAGGATTATAATTACATCTGTTCAGAAGCTAAGTGATACACCCTGTGTGGGGACATTTGCAGTTATACTGTTGTTACTTACCTTAGTTTCTGGTCAAAGAGCAGGTTCTCATAAGGAACTTGGAGTGTATCTAAATGGATAGAATCCTGTACGAGACAACTGGCTATAATTAGTCTAGTATTTTCAGTTTTATTTTTTTTTATGGTAAAAATCATACAGATCTGTTCCAGATGTTGTTGTCTTTCGGCTTATCCCACTTAGGGGTCGCCACAGCAGAACTCCGGTCCGCTAATGTTTGGTAGTGGATTTTTATGTGCCGAGTTGCCAGCCCTGATGCACAACCTTCAACGAAGGCATGCCCATTCACGCATGCCTCCACACAGAAGACGATCTAGCTGAGAATCGAATGCAACGTCTTGCTGTAAGATACAACCTTAAAAATGCTGAGTGATTTTCAAAACAAACAAGTGGGTCATATGTAGTTTTCTGAACTGTAACTTCAGAGGCAAGTCTGTTTTGAAGTTAACATAGTAAAAATAGAATACCAAAGAAAAATCCGGTCACTTAGATGCTTACCGTAGGAGCCAGAAACACTTATACATTATGATAGATAAGTTTCAGAACAAGACAACTATTAAGGAACTGATATGGTATTCATTTGTAACACAGGATATCAGATTACATGCAGTTCTGAAATAACAGTATAGTTGAAATGGTTAGGACAAAATGCACTATACAGAGTAGGGTGTCCACCTTCTGCTGTGTTTAAATCCCCCCTATGGAGGAAATACCAGTCAGTTACACAGTAATAGCACTCCAACCTGACACCCCTTTCAATAATTTGTGAATGTGTCACTCTCTTACGGCTTTAATAGTTTAATTGTAGGTACATGTTGAATGCTTGGGGACTGTAGGTTTTGCATTAGCATACATTTTCTGAAGGGTATGAAAAATGAAATTCAAATGTCTGTCAATATTTTCTGACTTCAGTCCTCACGAATTTGCCAGAAAAACAAAATTTTATGAGGGACAGACTAAAAATATTAGGCAAAAATCTGGACATTCTGAGAAAATCTGGAAAGCTGAGAGGTACATGACTGTAGTATGATTGTTAGAACTACAGAGCTAGGAATGTGAATAAGGGGTAATATATACTATCTCCGAAACTGCACTACTCTCCCTACTCTGAGGTATAACAATCTCAGTGCTAGAGGGCGTGGGGGTGAAGCGTGAAAGGAATAATAGCAAGTTTCAAAATGTAACATTATTCTGCTTAAATTGCAGTTTATCTTTCAAAGTATTGGGGCTAGCTCAGCTCTTGCACTTCTGATTGTGCGTGTGTGTGTGTGCACTTCTGATTGTGTGTGTGTGTGTGTGTGTGTGTGTGTGTGTGTGTGTGTGTGTGTGTGTGTGTGTTATATATATGTGTATCTCTTTTTCTCTCTCTCTCTCTATATATACACATATATATATATATATATATATATATATATATATATATATATATATATATATATATATCTATGTTGTTATCTTTCGGCTTTTCCCGGTTAGGGGTCGCCACAGCGGAACTCCGGTCCACTAATGATTGGCAGTAGATTTTCACAAACGCCGAGGTGCCAGCTCAACGTTCAACCTTCAATGAAGGTATGCCCATTTACGCATGTCTTTCAAACGCCCACCCAACCGCGGGGAGGACATGCAGACTCCACACAGAAGGTACTCCCCAGACTCCAGCCGAGAATCAAACGGGAGAACCTCTTGCTGTGAGGCAACAACGCTACCGCTGCACCACCGCAGAAGTTTCTCTCTCTCTCTCTCTATATATATATATATATATATATATATATATATATATATATATATATATATATATCTCAGACCCCTTTTCCCATTTTCTACATGACATCAGGGTATCATGTCAAACTGTTGCTACCTCTCTTGATTCAGTGCTTCTCTGCTACTACCTAATTTTCACAGGTCTTCTCTCATGCAATCCATACATCCATCTCTTTGCCTGATGCCCTCATTTCCTCTTGCCTTCTTTCTCAAACCTTTTTCATCAAACTGTCTTCTGCTTTCCTGCACGTGCCTGAACTACTGTAATCTGGTTTAGTTGACCTTCTCAGCAATTGGAGCTACTTTGGCTTCTACTCTGATGTCATGAATTCTTTGCCTGTCTCACAATGTACATCCCACAAGTCATCTTAGGCACTTCATCTCCATCACCTACCTCTAGCTTACTCATCTCTTCTGTCTTCACTGCCCACATTTCTGTACCATACAGTTGTAGTGGTAGCACCACTGTTTTGTATACCTTTTTAGCTTCTTTGGCATTCCTTTGTCATAGACTACCCGTCACTCTCTGGACTAGTTGGCTGCAATCCTTCTAATTCTAGCTTTGTCCTTATTCAGACTTCTCTTTTCCACAAACAACCCTTCCAGATATTTGAATACTTATAGAATATGTGAATACTTATAGAATACAACAACCCGTTTGGTATGTACCTCTCAAGACATCTGCAACAACTGGAAAGGCTGCAGAAATACCTCACTAAAAGAATCACAGGCCTAAAGCAGATGCCCTATGCTGACCGCCTTAAAAAACTCCTTTATACTCTGTCGCATATCGTCTACTCAGAGGCGATCTCTGCTTAACATACAAGGCCATGTCACACCCAGAGCTGTTGGACATGCTACTCTTAAAGAAATCCCAATCCCTCAGAGCCACACGCTCCAGGGGTCTAAACCTTGTTATCACAATAAACAAAGCATACTGGAGGGATAGGTTCCTAACCCAGAGACTCCCCAGACTCTGGAATAGACTGCCCATACATGTCAAGCAAAGCACCTCTTTGGCCCTCTTCAAAAGGAACCTTGACGATTAGATAGGAGAAAGGAACTTCACCCCGGGGATCATGTCAGTCACCCTGCTAGACAGGGATCCAGGGAAGTAAATAGTGTGGGAAGAAATAGCCAGGGAATTGTTATGGCTAGGCTTGTATAGGCCCTAGTGCCGATAGCCTAGTATCAACCTATGAACCTTGAAGCTGTTAACCTGTTCCACTAGTTTCCATTATATCTCAACTTTCAGCTTTGCCAGATTTCCCCATTTGCTGCCACAGCTCTTCTCTATATTCAGTTTCATCCCATGTGACTTCAGTTTTCCATTCCATTCCCCTGTCATTTGCTGAAGTTTCTCTTCAGAATTTGCTTATAATATCACAGTGCTTGATTGTGTTCAAAATATATATACTGTGTGTGTGTGTGTGTGTGTGTGTTCGATATTTGAAGACTAGCAACCGTAAGGCACAGAATAGTGAGACTTAATCAGTGAAAATGCAGACTTGTATATAATTTATTGGGGGGGGGTCATTTTTAACAATCTATTATGCCACATATGCCTGCCTCAGCCACCAGGGAGGGGATTAGGGGCATTCAGAAGAAACCCCTCAATGGGTGTGTGCGTGATGGCATACATGACAGACTCTTACCTGTACTGTGAAGGAGAACTAATCTATACTGATCTTATGATCAATAAGCAGAAGGCAGGAAAAAATACAAGGTAAAGCCTCAATTTCGTTTTTAAAGGCTTCCCTCCGTAACTGATATAGTCCAGGTAGTATGCAAGTTAAAATGCCCATGTGCTCTGAAGTACAGCGCTATTATACCTAACTAAATGGTCACATTCTTGCTTAGAAGCCACAGTAAAATGCTGCCTGCTATTTAGTAAATTTAAATGCATTACCTCAAGCCTGAACAATATTCTAAGTATCACAATTTCTTGCAGTTACCAGTAGAACCTACATCACTATTGCCTACCTGTAGGAGTACAGAATAAATACATTTCCATTTTGTTTTTGTTATGTTGTTTTGCCACACACTGAAAAATATTTAATGACCTTAAACTTGTTTGTGCAGTGGACTTGCCAGTAGAAACATTGATTCATAAAATTATTTCATGGACTAGTAGACAAAGGAATGTTGGGCTGGGGGTAAATACTGAAAACATATGTAGTTCAATTCTGAGTCATGAAGAAAGAGCAGATCAATAGAATGTACACCCCTGCCCTCATTTTGCTGAAAGCAAACATATGTTCTTATTTATGAAGGAACACACTGCACCTCATGATATCACGAAGACATTTCATCCAGATTCTTGTCATAGCCTTGAACCTTTTCTGTCTGAACTGGTAATTGGCAAATATCAGGTTTTAATCTCTGGGTGATGATTTTGGTGTGTAATTGGCATTAAAGTTGAGTACTACAAAGTTATGTTGCCATCAGGATCATAACATAATATGTCCCAAATTAGAGATAACAATTTCATTTTTGTTTTTCTATTACAGATGCCAGGACCAGTGTCCAGTAGGCACTTATGGGCTAAAATGTGCTCAGAATTGTCAGTGTGTGAATGGTGGGAAGTGTTACCACATTAGTGGTGCTTGTCTCTGTGAGCCAGGCTACACAGGAGAACTTTGTGAAATCAGACTGTGCCCAGATGGGGTCTACGGAATTAAGTGCGACAGGAAGTGCCCATGTCACCTACCAAATACAAAGAGGTGAGTGCCTTTTCTTATTTTATGGGAAATTATTTATTAAACCGAGGTGTTCAAAAACATCATGTTGCCTGCTTGACACAGTTCCACGTTATACTTGTACGATATTAGAACCATAATTAGGACTAAGCAGTCAGTTCTGCGTTCATTGTGTAATCTTGCATGTTAAAAAATTAAAAAGAATTCATCAATCTGTTAATTTTGGTAGATGACAAATATCTGCGAAGACGGGATTGTCAAACCATAATACTGTAACATAAGTAGTAAAGTGAATGCAAATTTACTGAGTTATGTGAAATAATCCTATATTGTTGTCACACTATCTTCTTCTGGCACATTTTTAAGCCTTAATATTTTAGTAATGAATGTTGCACAGAATAAATCAAGTTCCATTTTGTTTTGCCACACACTGAAAAGTATTTTATGACAAACATGCTGTGCTCACCCATCCATATATAAAAGAGTCAGTTAAGCAAGTCCCTAACTCAGATACATTACTAAGAAAATAGCTTGTTTGTGTCTTTTGGCTTTTCCCGGTTAGGGGTCGCCACAGCAGAACTCCGGTCCGCTAATGATTGGTAGTTGATTTTTACGTGCCGAGTTACCAGCCCTGACGCACAACCTTCAACGAAGGTATGCCCATTCACACATGTTTCCATGCAGAAGACACTCTAGCTGAGAATCGAACCGGACAGCGTCTTACTGTGAGGCGACAATGCTACCGCAGCACCACCACCGCTAGAAAATAGTATTCATCTAAAACTTAGTTTTGTTTTCCCTCTGTGGTTATTGCAGCTACCACATAACATAATACAATGAGTCAGATGAATACTTTAATGTGCAGTTGTTTTGTAAATCAAACAAACAGACTGGATATTACGACTTGTTAATAACAAATGTTTCTAATTATGTTCAGATGTGGTAACTACCTGTATAGTACTATACATGATATCAGTACTGTTACATAATATATGTCATACTTTATAAACTGGGAAAGTATTTTTACCTTCTGTTTGAAATATGTTGCACTCCAACCAGGAGGTAAAACCAAGTGTTTCGCACAAAAGAGTTTGGTAGCCACAATGAAAGACAGATCAATGTGGCTACTGAAAGGGATATACTTGCTTAAATCACTGGCATTCTTATCAATGTTCAGCTTGTCGATGTTCTAGAAATGAAAATCTCAGCTCATTGACATGCATGTTATACTGCATAGCCACTGAGAATGTTCCAAAGTGCAGTATATCGAGACAGGAAAGGTAGAGTAGAGGGTTGTTATGTCAGATGTGAGAATGAAACAGGAAATTGAGAAATAGAGACTTGCCTCACAAACTGTCTAGGCTTCTATATAAATACTTGATTGACTGATGTTTAGAAAGGAACTTGGAACTGCATCTCTATAGTGGAAATTCACGTGCATCATTCTTTATAAGTAGTTGAAATTCACTTGCATCTTACTATATACATAAATGTGTAAGAATCTGTATACTTTGGTTGACTCTGAAGGAATGAAACCAGGGAGCTTTTTCCTGTATATTTAAAGAGCTCTGTATAATCTAGTCAACTCCTATAGAATGAAACTGTATTAAGAAGTGATAGAAAAATAACTCTCGTCTTGGGCAGGGGGCTGACATCGAAGTTCAGAATGGGACTATACAACTTCCCAGAGACTGCAGTGCTGTCTACATATGATTGCGTTAGGTATGCGAAGTATCATTTACTATTCTTGACAGTACATGTCGGCAGTACTGCTGATTGTTGTTTTTGTTATCTGTGATAAATAATTTAGGGCCCTAAAAGCCAATGTGACAGAGGTACAAACCTTTTTGCCATGTCTATCTATGGCTTTACTGTTTCTGCATAGGTTTATAAATTGGTACTAGGCTATCTACCCTAGGACCTATACAAGCCTAGCCATAACAATTCCCTGGCTATGTCTTCCCACACTGTTTACTTGCCTGGACCCCTGTCTAGCAGGCCAACTGACGTGTACGATGGCAACACATTAGCTGCAGGTAAAAGCTTAATGGGTGTGGAGAAAACAGATGAATCTGCTACATGTTTTTGTAGAAAAACTTCATATCCTCAGGGACTTTGTGAAACCTATCAGGCTTTTTGGGAGCTGAAGGGTGAGAATATCTGTAGGAAAAAGTAGATGCAAAATCATCCTAGGAAGCCCCCAAGAAAGGTGGGCTTAGGAGTAGGGTTGCCACTCCTCCGTTCTTTTTTCTGGACTATCCAAAAATCAAACAGATTCTCCGGAAGTCCGGAAAACACTTTACAAATTCTGGTATTCTGTTTCCAAAAAGGAAATAGACTATCAGAGTTTGTAAATTGGCGGATTTACTATGCTTTTTTACAGAAAAGTGTAGTATCAGCCAAAAGCAGGCATCAGGATTGAGAAAAGAAGGTGTTCCCCATCAGGTAATGTCACAGTGATATCACAAAGTGTGTCAAATGTGGGCGGGAGAGAGAGCAGGGATACGTGGGGTTAATGGTGATGCAAGGGGTGTGGCCTTACTTCGGTTTTAGCCACAATTAAAAGTGGCAACCCTACTTAAGAGTCCAACTTCAAACAGATCATAATATCTTTTCTGTACATCACTGAATTACCTAGATTCCCATTCAGAAATTGCATTATCCCAATGATAGTCTTCCCAAAAGAAAGATCTACAGGGGAATCTGGGGACAATGTATCTTCATCATCGGAGGCAAGCTATCCAAGGGAATGAATCTGAGATGAAGACGCTAAGGAATGCCCTTCAGAATCATATTCCTCCACAGATGAAGATTCATGCTGCCTTTTCAAAGGATGTGGGACTTGCATAGGAATGGTATGGAAAGAAAGACAGACTGGTCTTATAGGTCTTGTGAAAATTCAAGCCATTCCTTTTCCTGGGAAGTTTGATTAGGAGAAACATGCTTATTTTTTGTTTCTTTTTCTTCAGCAGCACATCTGCACTAACAACACTAGATGGTTTGGACCCTGATCGACCTCTGATAAGGTGCTCAGTACTTCTTTCCTAGCCAGTATTTGAGGTATGCCCTCTGGTCCCTCAGAGATGATCTCTCTTGGTTCCCCCTTATCTACCATTATGGTAGGCTAAGTCTCATCAGATGTGCAAGAAGCAGAAACAATGCCATCTTCTGGTGGGGTTGTGGTTGTGGTAGCTGGCATTTGAGAAGGAGTTGGATGTACCACAGATCCTTGGTGCATCTCAGTGGAATGTCTGAGTCAGACTGGGCAGCTGAAGATCCAAGACTTGTTTTTCTTGCTCTTCCTTTTGGGTACTAGCAGGAAGTCCAAGGCTGAGGGTTCTACCATCGTGCTTTGCTTCAGGTGCATCAGACAGTGAGTCTCTAAGTAAGTATTTAAGAAGGAAAGTCTGGTTCAGAGGGTTTTCGGAATGAATGATTGATAAGTTTTAAAGTTTCTGTAATCAAGCTCAACCCCTAAACCCCAACCCCACTGGGAGTGGAGATCATTATAAGGGATCTGCCTGCCACAGTCACATTTCCTTCTCTTTGCTGACATGAACAAATCTTAAGTAAAAAAGCAAGAACAAGAATGGCCCCCAACAGGGTTCATTCTTCTTTTGGCTTTTCCTGGTCAGGGGTCGACAGCGGAACTCCGGTCCGCTAATTATTGGCAGTAAATTTTTATGGTGCCGAGGTGCCAGCTCAATGCCCAACCTTCAAAGAAGGCACGCCCATTCACACATGTCTTTCGAATGCCACTCGACCGCAGGGAGGACATGCAGACTCCACACAGAAGGTGCTCCAGCCGAGAATCAAACGGGAGGCTACAACGCTACCGCTGCACCACCATGGCTGGTTGCAGCAATGACAACGAGGTGTTCAGACCAATGGAAGTGAAGATCCTGCAATCTGACTGGTGGCAATATAGTCTGAGGATATTATACCCACATGTCTGCTTATATACTCCTTCACCTATGGGCTGAGGCTAAACACCAGGTGTATGGTATGTCAGAAAGTGTTTGGCTTTGGAATGCAGGCTGGGTGTCAGGTTACCTCAGCAGGATAACCCATCAATGCTGGAATATTGCAACAATGATCAGTAGGACATCTACTGTCATAGTAAGTTCTTAAACAACTATACTATTTGCAGATGTTCTTCCCTCTGAAGCCACATGCTTCTCTCCAGTGATTTCAGCAAACATCTGATGATACTGTCATACATGACCCCCCACCATGTCATACCACATTTGGATCACATCAGTGTGTTAGGACTGAAAGCACTGCACATTGTCTATATGCAGACAGGAAAGCTAGAGTAGGGGTTTGTCACAGGCGTGGGTGTTTAATTTGATGTCAGATGTAAGAGTGAAACGGGCTAGGACCAGTAGGGTCTTGACTCAGGAACTGTCTAGGTTTCTATATAAGGACTTGATTGCTTGATACACAAAAAGGAGTTTGGACATTGCAACTCTATAATGGAAATTCACTTGCTTCACTTTTTATACATAGTGGAGCTTTACTTGCATCTAACATTTGTACATCATTTCTTCAACTGGGTTTACATAGCACATACCTCTCAAATGAAGTACAGATTGGTCAAAAGACCTCAAAGCATGGTATTTCTCAGTTGCCTGAATGCTACCAGAATTTGTTCAGGGAGCAGAAAGGCCAGGGTTGCAAACTGCTATACTGCAATCTGAATTTCTGGGTACTGGCTGTAGATTTTGATAAGCCTGTGCTATTGTACCTGCATCCATGCAGCTTGTATGAGGTGAAAACAGCACCCCTTACTGGTGCTCACTGGAAAGTCTTCTATATGACATTGATGGCTGCAAAGCTCTAAACATGACTTGATAAATATGGGTTTGTACTTGTGTCATTCTCCTTTGCCACTTCCAGGAATATCCCAAACAGGATATTGTACAGTGCTGTGCTCTTTGATCACATCAGCACATACACCAGGAAGCATATTTTACAGTAGTTTTCTGTCCCCACCAGGCCATGAATGGAGTACAAATGGTGGCAGAAAGATGTCCCAGACAGGAAGATGCCATCATTACTCTGTATGGCTAATGTACATAGATCCTGAATTATATCGTTAGTTGTAAGGCAACCTCTTCCTCCTACTGCACTATGCTCAGGGGGTCATCTATGCCATCCTCAGCATGGTTTCTTTGACATGAGGAATCCTTTTCTGTCTCACCCTCCTAACCTATCTACAGAACACAACTGGAGGCAGCGAGTGCTACATTGCCTCTTATGAGGTCCATGCAGTGGTAATTTATGTTATTTGGCCTGAGATCTTGACTAATTCCTTTGTTTCATGCATCACTCTGACAGAAAACCTCAGTCATAATTATCAATATTACGCAACACCTTTCAACATTAGCAGAAACAGAGTGGTAATATTGGCTGAAACAGGTGCAATAGCATGCGGTAAAAGCTGGTGAGACCACAAAAAAGAAAAAAAAGAATTCCTCTACAAATATAACGTAGCTGTAATCATGCAAAAGTAGCTCTTACACCTACAAATATACAAAAACTGTAAGTATCTATCAAGAAAGAATGTTTTTATTTCTAACATAAAATACAATAAAACCACATATTCAGGGAATATATGCTGCCTTGTGGATATACAGTTTACCAACTTGCTCATCAGCATTGCACAAAAAGAAAAACAAAGCTCCTGTTAACAATTGACGTGCTGAGAAGTACATATTTTAAATAAGCCTATCCCGTAACTACATTAGTCAACATGCATGGGTTAGGCTAGACTTGTACATCTCTTTCAGGTTTCAGCATGAAGAAATCATGCCTATTATGGCCTTTCATGATCTTTTGCAGTATTGGAGTACCCGCTCCCATGTATTTTTTTAAATTTGCAAAGATTCTATAAAAAAGGTAAACCAACATGTTTTCTAATTTTACTTATCTAGTATGTAACATATAAATGTTTTGCGATAGCAACTTGTGCAGACTGCAATTTACTCAGTTATTTTCTTATAGTAGCTACTTTGCATTAGATGCTTTGTATGCTTTTTCTAACATAGTCACGCTGCTATTCCAAGACAGTGGGTGGACTTTAGATAGGCCACTCAGAAACTCAAAGTTTGCATCAAGCTGCTTAGACTTGTCATTATCCCAGTGTCCAAGTTTGTGTAGCTTGACATGTTGCAACAAGTTTCAAGGTGGCTTTGCAAAGCCCTTCTGTGGCTTCCATGCTTCTGTCTTTTGCGTCATGATACTGCAGTAACACGAGTCTTGTGGGATAGCTATAGTATCAGCTCAGTGTTTGACTAGATAAGCGGAAGTATAGAAGCTGTTGCATCCACCTGTAATACTGACTTGCAAAGATAAGCCACGTCGTGGCAGTCTGAGCTACAGCTTTTTGTTACATAAATGCTTTTCTATATTGTAGTTTGCGCCACGTGGGTTGTAAGCTACTTAGTATCCACTGACTTTTTTAATCTCTGTAGCCATTTATCCTAGCACTTAACTACAAGGTCTTTGTAACTGAGCATGTCTTTTTCTGAATTCAATTCAGTGTCTGGATACTTTTTTGAAAGAGTTTTTTTCTGTTATTCCTGACATATTTAACTATTTTCATGGTATAATTTTCTGATGTAATATATACCAGGCCACTCAATAATCCATTTCCTTTTTCTATGCCTGCATATAAAAAAAACAGTGCTGCCGCAGAAACTGTTACTCTGAGCTTTAGTCACTTTATATTGTCATGCAATAGAATAAAGCATATGAAAGAATGCTATTATCACTTAACATCCAGTCATGAGGCAACACCCATTTATTAAGTTTCTGCTGAAACTTTTCTTTTATTTAAAATTACATCATAGTGCTGGAGGATTCCACATGCCAATTACCCTTTCCACATAAAATGTTTTCCTCTCATAATGCTACACCACAGTCTAATTGAAGTAACCTTTCCCGCTCATGTTTTGCATCTTGCCTAAAGTTATATTTCATTTCTATAAACAGCCAAATGATATGACATCCTTAAAGACAGAAGGATAACATACCCATATGTCCCTAGTATCATGTCTGCAGCCACAGTCTGCTTACCTGTTGTGCTCCTCCCGTAGAATTTTGAAACAGATGTTTAGTACTTTGCCTTGTTTGAGACTTCTCTGATTTTACTGGAGTTAAAAACAAGCCAAGAATGGGAGCAGAGTTCAGTGTGTCTTCAGAAACCTTTGGAAAAGCAGTTACGTTATTGTCTACTTCTGAAATTCATACTGCATTCCAGTCAAATGGATCAAATGAAATATAGTTAAAACTGTAATAGAATAAAGTAACAGTGATAAAAACCATGATACAGTCATACATATGAAATTTAAAAAAGTGAACAGTAATGCTAGAACTATTACAAGTTTCTGAAAGGTTGGCTGTAAATTCATCTGGTCATTTTAGGTTTCAAATCTTAAACAATTTTAGGTTTCAAATCTTAAACAATACAGCACTGTCTCTTTACACAAGGTAGAAAATACTGCACTGTAGGAGTGGGAAAGACAAATCCCCTTTTTCCGATGACTGTAACATAACAGTCCCTCATGTAATCAACTAAATTGGGTAATATGGCCGAAACATAGGTTCATAGGTTCATAGGTTCATAGGTTAGTACTAGGCTACCTGCCCTTGTGAGCCATTTTAAGCCTAGCCAATTATCCCTTGTGAGACTCAAACCCTGCACCTTATGTTTGTAAGGCAAACACCTTAGCCATTAGGCCACCATCCCAACCCCTGTAAGGCCCTAATCACATTGGTCAGGCTTCACTGGAAGCAATTTTCCAGTACACTTTTAACAAGTGTAATGGGATGGGCAAAGCTTGGCACACCTCTCAGCACCATAGCTACAGCACATGATGCCATCTGTCATTACACTAATCCTGATATGTGGACATCAGTGGCATATCCAAGACTTGGTAAATCATGTAGAAACATCAGCTGATTGACACAGGCTGTAGTAACTGAATGAAAAAGTACTGGTTTCAACAACATTTGACATAGGTTCCATCAGTGAACAGTTCATCTTCATGGAGTATGATGCCACATACCCTTTTCCATGACTAAAACCTTTGTCTTCCAGTGCAAGATGTGGGGGCCAGGGAGTTAAATAACTGGTTAAAATTAGTTATATAACTAACACACCTATTTTACTAGAATTCCATTTTAGATAATTTTTCAATGTCTTATGACAGATTTCAGAAAAGCATGTTGCTCTTAGAGTGTAACATGGGAAAGACCGTATGACATCTTCCTTTCTCTATGAACTGTTGCATTACTCCATTTTAGTGACACTGACTTCTGTAAGCAAATATCCACAGTGTAGAATCTTCTAATTTTCATTCTTTCTCATACTTTGTCTTCTGCCTACCACTGCCATTAACTATATCTAGCTTTATGGCTGATCCCAATGCATAGCCATTTGAATTAATGAATGTTAATGTCCATCCTGCATTATTTCATCACTATACTCCATCTGCATTAAAAGAAATTTGTTCTTGTATCATATGTAGTACAGAAGTACAATGTTCCTTCCTTGTGTATTGCTGGTATTGATACTACTGGTATAAAACTGGTCTTACATTACGCACTGTGCACCATATTAATTTGCCTGTTTGGATGCCTTTGCCTATGTAGATCTTTGTTACTATACAATCCTTTTCCACTGCAACATCTTATGACCCAAATATGCACATGGTTTTCCAGTACGTCTTCATTATATACATATATATATATATATATATATAAACTAAATCAGCTAGTATTGCTGTTAAGTTACTATGATTCACTGAAGCTTTGCAGCGATACTGCTGCTACTCACTAACCATTTATTTGCGTCTATATCACGTTATCGAATTTTGAAAATGTCGAACGGCAATATGATTGTAAATGCGCCCCCCACACACCCCGCTAATTATATATACCAACTCTGAGATCGCAGTACAGTGATGAAAGGGCAAATTTCCTGATCCTCACTGTACCACGATCCCGCAACAACACTCTCGATGTACGGCATTTACGATCATATTGCCATTCAACATTTTCAAAATTTGATAACATGAATTAGACCCATTTATTTAAGATCATGTTCTCGTTCACTTCGGTAATACCTGATATCCTGTTCTGTCCAAAACCCAAGCACTCTTTTAATAAGCATATTCTCTCATCTAGGCTCAGACCCTCTATTCCTGCCTAGTAGGCTCCTCATAAACCCCTGTTATAGGATTCTAGCTATTAAGACTATGTGAAGACTGAGAGAGAGCAAAAGAGAGACCCGTACTGATAAACCCACAAAGTAAAAAAAAAGAAAGGGTACCTGAACAGAGCTCTCTGTATTGTCAAAACACATGGCTAGTCAGAAACAGAACACTCACCAGCGTGTGCTTAACAGAGACAAGAATTGTTAATGGAAAAGTAAAAGAAGTGTGAAAATCAAACATATAAGCAACTCACTGCCATGAGTTTTGTAAAGTAAAGAAGTACCACCAGTGATACCCCTTTGGAAGCAGTGCTGCAGTGGTACCACAGTGTAACAGAGCTTTTGAAATGTGATGCACCCGAGAGTGCGCTTATTAGACGCAGATTACTGTTTCCAAACAGCAAACTCAGAACCAAACCCACATTACTCGGCTGTAGAATGAACTCTCAGAATCCAAACAGTAAAGAAGTAGGAGAAGAAGACGAAGAAAAGGTTATATTTGTATTTGTAGGTGCAGAGGTCGCACCATCTGCTGCATGTCAGCTTATTGACAAAAGTGTTCTTGATTTGGCAGATTTCAAGGTAAGCAATAAGAATTTCAACAAAACATGGTGGGAGGACAGTACATTAAGCAGGCCAGAACAAAAATAGCTTGACTAGAAGGAGAACAGCTGAGCAGACTCGAACCATATCCCACCCATATTTTGAATCAAAGAATTATGTTACATGGGGTAAACAAAGAAAAATGTAAAAATTTTACACTGACTGTTACTTCCAAAATGATTTTGAAGGCTTGTGATGAAATTGTCATACAGTTAAATTTTGGAAGGACAATGAGGTATAGACAAAACACAGAGCTAAAATTTTATCTTGATACTTTCGATGTGGTATAATGAAAAACACTGAAAATTGTGGTACCCCTTTTTCAGAATTTGAAAAGATGGCACCACACTATGGTTTTAGAAGTCTGCTGATTCCTGTGAATATTACCGAAGTTCCAATTCAGTGAATAGCCATGGATCTTTTAGATCACTGATAAAATGTGTTAATGGCTGCCAATACATCCTAATGATTATTAACTATGACTCTAAACTCCCAGAAGCAATATCCCTGTGAAATACCAATAGCAAGAAGACTAGAGTCACTTTTTTTCTTTTATTCATTTGTTAACTATGTAAGCCCGCCGGACAAGTGTCCCTTTTCAGGTGTGACCTACGAGCACTCTCTGGTTAAGTAACACAGAGTCATACAGTAGGCAAATGGAGGTAGAACAAATCAAACGTTGGACCCAGGGGTTACAGTATGCAGCTCATTAATATTTTGGAGCTTTAGTGCTCTGCACTAACTCCCACTCCATGCTAATTTCCAGTAAAGGGATTACCAAAGAAATACTCATGGAGTAGGGAACCCTGTTTATGTCCAAGATAATACTCAAGAGTTTCCAGTGTTTACAGCTAAGAACTTTGGTGTACCATCCTCAAATTACTGCTAGGTTAGTGGAACATCTTAATACGTTTTAATAAAACTCTGTAGTATATGTTAAAGAAGGATATAGAGCAAGATTGTTAGAACTAGGACCAGTTACTTTTCTGTCTCATTTTTGCTGTAAGAGAATTGCCCCAAGCTTCAACAGGATTTACTACCTCTGAGTTACTATACCATAGACATCCCTGTGGCTTGATGGACATAGTAAAGGTGATTTGGGAGGAGGGTTTTAAAGGGAGATGGTACACTTTACAAATCTGCATGATAGGTTAAAATTGTTATACCAATAAATAAGGAGCATCTGCAAAGGGCACAAGTGATGCAGTAGTGTGTTGTGTGTGTGTGTGTGTGTGTGTGTGTGTGTGTGTGTGTGTGTGTGTGTGTGTGTGTGTGTGTGTGTGTGTAAAAAAGTACCTTGCAAGATAGCAAAGGCCCTTTGAGGTGGTAGAAAAAATGAATGAACTATAAAATAAGGCAAACAGAAAAGAAGAAACCAGAGCAGATATAGCACACAAATGTGATAAGACTATGGTGGGGGGAAGATGAAGCTTCTGTACACAGTCCAGGAAATGTCATTATATTATCATGGAATTCTGTTTGTGCTCATCGGATATACAAAACATTGTCTAAGGCTCTGAAGCAAGAAATATAAGTATTTTTACTGAGAAATATTTTTTTCTGAGATACCTGGTAGAACAGATTTAATACAACCTTATACTGAAACTATGCCTAGGTAGATGGTGAATGTAAACTCATATAGGATACCAGCACCACAACAAAATGTAGTAAGTGAGGAAGTGAAATAAATGCTTAGATTAGACGTTAATGAGGAATCCCAAAGTGAATGGAACTGTCTGACCATGTTAGGCCCTATGCCAAATAGACCTGTAAAATTTTATTGATTTCTGAAAACTGAGTGGCATCTAGATTTGACACTTATCCAGTGCCCATAGTGGGTTATCTGAGAGAGGGGCTCAAAAACAAGCTTTGTGACCACCCAAGACCTAACTAAGGGCTACTTAGCAGATGTCATCTCCCCTAAATTCAAAGAGAAAAAAGCACTTTCCACTCTTGAAGCATTTTTCATTATACTCTGTTATCATTTGTAATGGAGCGCCTGCCGCTTTTCAAAGGTTTATGGATACAATTCTGTAAGCTCATGCCAGGTACTCAGCAGCGCACTGGATGAGGTAATAATCTGTTCAAAAGGTTTGGAGTGACGTTCATGCTAGACTCTTGTCTGGCTGTACTTACAGTTAGTGCTATCAGAAGTAAGCTTTATATGAAAGAATCTGCATATATAGGTTACTTGACTAGGAAAGGAGTAATTAGATGACAAACAGAAAAAAAAAACAATAGAAGCTGTCAAAAACTGGCTTGATTCCAGTACCAAACAGCAAGTGAAAGCATTCTTAGGACTAGCACACTACTATAGAATTTCTGTACCCTCTGACACACCTTAAAAGATAAGGTGCTTGCCTGGATAAGCTGGACCATAAAAGCAGATGCGACTTTATAAACAACTGAAAAACTATCTTATGCTCAGAACCAGGCCTGGTTGCCCAACTTTTATTTATACCCCTCATTGTCTACACCATTGCATTTAAAGTAGCGTTGGGATTTGTGTTATCTGAAGAAGTAGCGGGTGAGGAACACCCCGTCTTCTAAGTAGGATGCTAACTGAGGCTGAGTTAAGAACATCTTGCTATTTAGAGGGCACTAAATTCTTTACAATATTATTTGTTGGGACACAGCTGAACATTAGCAACTGACCAAGCAGTCTTGCAAGGGGTTGTACAAGCAACCAGAAGTAACCATCTAAGTGTGTAGATGGATTTTGCTACCATAGCTTTTCTGTGTCACAATTGGGAGTAAGACTAGCTACAGCTACATGAATGACAATAATGTGAATGGGTTACCATGGTCCCATAACCCTTCCCATTTAGAACAGAATCAGGAGTTCAGTGCTTGGAGGGGGAGTCAATATGGTACAGTGGCTGTTTCGCATATAAAAGGGCTGTTTATATACTATGTATTACTGTAAGAACTTAGTGGTAGCACATACAGTCTGTATATTAACGGTAGCAATATTCTTTGACAGCATAGTCAAATGTGAATCACCTAGCTAAATCATTGTTAATGCTAGGGCCATTTTGGGACTAAAGATGGGTTGTGACTAGAGGAAGCTATGAATTCGTGAAATACCAGAGAAAAAAGTCCTGTCAATGTGCTTAGAAAGTAACAGAAAATCTAAAAGTTGATGGGTTTACAGGAGCTTGGCTTGAACTGTTCTGATCCTGTTAATAGAATCTGGATTAAAACAGAACTGTGAATTTGTAAGTTCTGAGTTCTATATTGTGAGTTGCTTTAAACTACATTGTGCTGATGTTTGATTATCATTTTAAATCAATTTTGGGAATTAACTTTAATTTTGAGTTTCTCTGTGAATTAGCTGTGGTTAAACTGAAGAAAGTGTCTCCAGTGTGTTTGTGCTACAGTGTATATAACAAAGTGTATGACTTAAGTAACTCTTGATGTGATGTCTGTTAAGCTTTACTGCATACCCTGTTACAGAATGGCAACTGCAATCCTCAAAATGCTGAAATGTCTTTAGTAACTGTGGAGGGATGTATGCTAAATTCAAAGTATTTTATCTTGGTATACTTTTACCTACTCCAAGCTACAGTGACATCAGGTTTAGGGTGTGTGTGTGTGTGTGTGTGTGTGTGTGTGTGTGTGTGTGTGTGTGTGTGTGTGTGTATGTGTGTATTACAGGAGGCATTGCCTCCTACAAAACATGCTTTTCTTTGGTAATAGTAATTTCAGAATTTACTGATTTTGAGGTGCAATCAAAGTTTATGTTCTTTACAACCAGAAATCAAAATAGCATTTCCCAAAATTGTATATGGAGCCATACTCCATCCACCCAGGAGCCTGGTGAGGAGATGATGAGGTTCTAGCACATGCCAGTCATAGTTGCATGTACAATGTATGCATGTTTTCATGTCCACCTGGCTGGAGAGTAACACATTTATATCCAGTGTTGCATGCCTTTATATGATGCTCTGTTTTGTGCATTGTGTCTAGGTTGGACCTAACAGCCACATTTTATGAGTTCTAGTTATGGACCATGTCTTAATAGTTCAATTCTCAAAGGGCATAAGCAAGTGGCGTAAGCTGATGTCCCTATTAACTGTCTTATCCCTCTTATTTCCAGGAAATTGTATGGCTATATTTCCGGTACCCTGCACATAGCAATCATTTTACTGTTACCCACTAGTGTGACCATCCATTATAATTGCATGATGCAGGGAAAAAAGAAATCAGTAGTAAATCGGAACATCTATTTCCCATCAGGAATGTTCAGTTCTAGCCTTTTAAGTTAACAGGAAACAGTTTTAAACAGTGGTTTAGATTTGTGTCTGTCATACACAAGCAGTTTTTTTTAAATCAGTGTGCTAAAGGTCATGCTTTTTACTTTTATTCAGGGGTGGTAGCTAATTACAGCTAAACCAAATGTATTTTACAGCAGTCCTGCAGTTACAACAGATTATGTTTGATTCATTATCAGTACAGCTGCAATTTTATTTATACCTTTACCAGTTCTGCCTGTGGTGCTAATCTAATCCTGAATTATTCTGCTGAATCGACACTTCCATCTTTTGGATCTCCATTTTATATCTGCCCACGCACATAAGTAAATGGAAGAGGCTCGTCAGTATGTCTGTAGGCAAAGGAAAGCAGTGGTTTAACCCTGAATTCTGATCCAGCTAGACTAGTTTATACAGACCGTGGTGTTGTAGCTGTCTGTCATGGTTCAGTCCTTGGCTTATTCTCAAACTCCGAAGGTGATGGTCATCTCAATTTCATGCAGATGACCAGCCACATGTCAATCAACTGTGTGAGACAGAATCAAAAATCTTCTACCTCTGTCTGTTTCTCTCTGTCTCTGGTTTATTTTTAACACACTGACTCAGAATGTCACATACATATAGTAATATCTTTTATACTCTTCAAGTGGCTAGAATTTAGAAATGTTTTGTGAAGGGCATAGGCCTACTTATTTTAACAGTTTTGTTTTTGTACTTCAATTGTTTGCCCTATTACAATGTCCATGGCAATGCAGGGATATTCCACAAGTATTTTTGCAGCACCTTCTTATGTACTTGTGGTGGTTAATTTGATACAGAAGGCTGGAGCCCTGGTTGCAACTTAGCTGACCCAGATTCAGTGAGTGGCCTGGGTTCTGGAGGTATCATCCAAGGGTGGGGGTAGGACTGGAAACTGACTGATCAGCTTGTCTTTTTCTGGGAGGAGGGCTGTGTTTTAACAGATTATCTAGTAGAGACCAGGGGACTTAGTGACAATATCAGCTTCCTAGGAGGCAGGGCTGCCAGTGAGTATACCTTCTTGCATGAGTAAGTAATGTCCCCATATTGCTCCCATTATACATCATACCATTGAGTGGTTGCTGAGGTGCACAGAGTTAGGTTAGGTGCATACAAAAAGGTCTGCTAAGTATTACAGACCACAGTTGCTCAACCCTCACCCCCGACTGCAAGAGGCTGTGATAAATCGGGATTGGAGACCCAACAGGACAATGAGACGGACTAGATAGTCTGGCAGGGGTGAACCAATACAAACATACCTGTACACTTGTGAATGGAATACCTTGTTTGTTCACTGAAAGTCTCCTTTCATATAGTCTAGAATGTGTCCTTTCACCTGATATTAATGGAAACTAAGGTTGTACTTCATCTGCCTTATTAGCTTAAACAAAAAACTGACTTTGGGCTGCCAAGTTTCTGTTCACATACAGTTACACTACAGTCAATGACATATGTGTAATATCAGGGTTACATAAAATTACACTACAATCAATGACATATGTGTAGTACCAGGGTTACATGCAGTTACATTACAGTCAATGACATATGTGTAGTACCAGGGTAACATACAGTTACACTCCAACAGTGACATGTGTAGTGCCAGGTTTACATACAATTACACTACAGTCAATGACATATGTGTAATACCAGGATTACATGCAATTACTCTGCAGTCAGTGACATATGTGTAGTACCAGGGTTACATACAGTTACACTACAGTCAATGACATATGTGTAGTACCAGGGTTACATACAGTTAACACTACAGTCAATGACATATGTGTAGCACTAGGGTTACATACAATTACACTACAGTCAATGACGTGCAGTACCAGGGTTACATACAGTTATACTACAGTCAATGACATATGTGTAGTACCAGAGTTTGCAAGGAGACTAAATCCTCAACTTAAAAAATAAAGCCACTAAGGCCCTTTACATAAATGGCTGGGCTGACTTTTGTTTATAAGTGTCGGCACGTAGCAGTGCTATACTCACTTGCTGAAATTCTTGAGTGGGCAATCTACATTTATTTATTTATTTGTTTATTTATTGATTTACACTTTGTTGACTGGGTTAGTCCCACCAGGCCATTAACCTGTTTTCAGAGGAGACCCGAGGTGATATTCATACTGAGCAGGAAAAATTTGACCAGGACACCAGGAAACTTCCCCTCACTCTTTTTAGTAATAGTCTCGGGATCTTTTACATTTACCTGTGCTACTACCAACTCAGGCAGATGAGTTATCACTTTCACATCTCATCCAAAGGATGGCACACTCAGGAGTGAGCCCCCCCCCCCCCCCATGCTGCACTGCCAGTATTGGAAAAATCAGTCCTACTATCTGGTGTGGGAATACAACCCAGCCTTCTGCATCAAAAAGCAAGGGCACCAACTCTTGAGCTACTAGGATTTCTAGTGCATTTCAAGCTTGTCGTCTGACCAACTCTATGGTTTTCCAGCACAGTGTGAAACAATTTTATGTTAATATCCAAACTGGAATCCTACTCAAGGTTTGATAACATCCTATCTCTTGGCAAACTTACTGCTTTGAGAACAAACTTCCATTATAGAATGGACTTCAGTCTTAAATTCTGCAGAACATGTTTCCTTCTTTGTTGCAATTTATCTTGGCTTCTGGATAAGTCCTACTCCTCAGTTAGAAGGAAACAGAAGTGGGGCAGACCAGCAGGAATGACATAAGCACTTTGTCAGCTTCTGTGACTGACAAACACAGCTTGGGCTCCTTGGAATTAACAAAACAATGACAAACCTTGATTTGTGTACATGAAGCTAAAGAACAGGGTAAAATAAGTCCATCAATACACAGACTTATGCAAACAGGACTATTAGGTCACCTTAGAAGGTTCTGTAAGAAAATAAATGCTCTAACAGGTAAATCACAATCTATTAAATGTAACTAAATCATGTTTAATGAAGAAATAGACGTTTTGAACAGAAGAGTACAGCAGATGAGGTATGTATAACTTTAAAAAACTTTGTCAGTGAACATATTGACTGTATTAGTAGACGACTTACTAATTTACTTAAGCCATATGTCTATTCCAGACCAGTTCCATTTATATATGGAAACTGCAAGACTCATAATAGACCCAAAGGTCAGCACATTAACTCTATATCAGACTTTTGTCCTATCTTCTTGCTACCAGTATTGGCAGAAATATGGAAAAAGCTTATTGTCTGCAAATTCTGGAGTTTGTTAATAAAGTAATGATATTGGGCAATGCAGTGGTGCAGCGGTTAACATTGTCACTTCACAGCAAGAGGTTCTCCTGTTCAATTCTCAGATGGGGTGCCTTCTGTGGGGAATATGCATGTTATCCCTGTGTTCTCGTGGGTTTACTCTGGGTACTCCGGTTTCCTTCCACATTCTAAAGACGTGTCTGGAGTGTTTCTCCCTGGGCCTCCACTGAAAATAGGCTCCGTCCTAGTTGGACTTTCCTGGTCAACAAATGTTAAATAAATATTGCATACTGACAGAATGTCATTTGGGGTTTAATGAAGGAATAAGATTAATGACAGCCCGGTTTTCTGGATGTAGATGAAAGCTTTCATCACTGTATCAGGTCAGGGTCTGCTAATTGGAACCTTCTTTATAAGCCTAACAAAGCCCTTTGGTTATTTATTGTGTGAACCATGTCCTGTTATTGGACGTGTTATCTGATTTAACCCATCTAAGGATGATTTAGACTGTTAGTCACGTCTTAGGTAATGCAGTACAAGTTAAGCTTATTTTTTTTTTCATTTCCACCCCCTACAGATTTCTCTAAATATGTTATACATGAATCATGCCTGAAATCTTTAGTTGTTTATATTCTACATTTATTTATTTTACATTTGTTGACCGGGATAGTCCTACTGGATATATGTCTATTTTCAGCGGAGGCCCGGGGAGAAAAGCTCAAAGATAATAATACACATTGAACATTTAGTAAATGCTAGTTTCAAGCAAATTACAGTCATAAGCAGTACCAGCATTTAGCACATGTAGCACTAACTTATTATAAAACACTTTACAAAACATAACATTATTTTCAAAGTTATATATACATAACTTTACATTCAAGTTTAAGACACATTGAGCAGCAGTTATACAATTGACCCTTCCTGAAATGGTGTGATAGAAAAAAGTTAGAAGTAGTTGAAGGTAAGGCACCTAAGTAATAGAGAGGTCACTAGATGGGGTTAGTGCAAGGACATAACCAATGAGTTTTGAAGTATTTCTTGAGTTTGATTTTGATTTACTGCCTCCCTTCACCCCTTCCCAATATATAGCCAGTTTATGCATTTGATATGATGATGATGAATAGATCAGCAGAATCTCTGCAATGTGTTTCTCTAATGCATCAAGATTATCTAATACAACTATGCACTTAAACCGTGTACAGAGGACTTCTGTTAAGATCCAAGAAAACTAAAACTATACAAAACCCACACAGCTGAACTATTCAAAACAGCAGGTAAACCCAGATAGACATTTCCTCTGTGAACTATCAAGGCGGAAGGCTAGATCTATTTCTGTCCACTGAAACATGCATCCAGCATTTAAAAGCTAAAGTTAGCCCTATGTTTACTTGATGATGATTTCCAAGATATGTAATACCAGTAGTCAGATTTTTATTGAGAATGGTGTAATTGCACAACAAACAAAATGTCATTCCACTAGCAGGTTATGCATCACTAAAAAACCCATATCACTTAACAACCTGTTACAGATGTGATTGTCCATTTCATATTACTTACTCCAAATTGTGGGATTATCAAAAGACCTGACATAGATGCATGTAAAAATGACCTTATTCCTTGTCATTTTGCATGTAAACTCAGTGACCAGAACAGTTTCCATGACAGACTCAAAAGCTTTTTTGCAAGTCAGCTATGTACTTGCTAAAACTGTGCACTGATGGAGCAGCTTTATTACAAGGTTAGCAGACCAAAATCATGTGATCATATATTTTCAATGCTTGTCACCAAAGCTTGGACTCCTGTACCACCTCTAGTGAGACAAACTACTGAATCAGTCCTTAGAGCACACCTGAGTGGCATAGTGACAAAGTAAGTATGATTGCCACCTCACAGCGAGAGGTTCTTTGGTTTGTTCTTTGGCAGGGTTAACACATGTGGAGTCTGCATGTCCATCCTGTGTTTCTGTAGGTTTTCTCCATGTATTCTGATTTCCTGCCACATCCCAAACACATGCTGTAGGTAGATTGGTGACTCTAAATTGCCCATAGATATACATGTGTGTGATACAGAAGAAACTCCTACCAGCCAGTGGCATGAACAAAGTTATCTGGCTACTATTACACTTCCACAATTTGGTGCCCTCAACATTTGAGGCAAGGAAACAAACAAAAAAAAGCATCTTGTTACATTTACTGAATATAAAGTGCTTCATTTCAATGCTTCAGTAAAGACTACAACTACAGCAGTATCCGCATTCATTTCTGAATGATGGTGCTGCATTATTGCACTTTCATCATCTGCTAAAGTAATCATGCTTCCTAACACATTCAGTCCAAGCCAGCCTTTCCTGCCTATTGCACCCATTACTGCTTACCTTCCCCTGGGGTGGACTAGTCCTGCCTCCCTGACCTTGGTGTGTCACTGTTACCAACTTAGTTTTATTCCCTGCTTGCCTAATAAACTCTGTGGATGGCAGTGGCTGTTAATTGGGCTGTATAGAAGTCGAATGTGACTTGACAGCTTTGGAAGACACATTACCTCGAAAAAGAAAAAGCATAAATATCCTTCTCTCTCTCTCTCTCTCTATATATATATATATATATATATATATACACACATATATATATATATATATATATATATATATATATATATATTATACCTACGCTAATGTTGAGTACCAGATCATCAAATCCAGTAATGCTGTCAGGAAAACAGTAAAACCTGGCAATGTTGAAGAACAAAAATACCGAACTCATGGACTTGCCCCATTTTAGGAGCCATTTAAGCATTTGTCCCTAGGTTCAGAGTGATAAGTAGTTACGAGATTCAATATTTTGACAGGTTTTTGTTATTCAGCGTTGGGACTTTTCATGTATTCCTTTCAGCTTTGCTAGGTTTGATGTTTCAATGGTCAATATGTAACAGAGTGTGTGTGTGTTTGTTTTTTATATATATATATATATATATATATATATATATATATATGTTACATTCAAATTTATGTATTTGAGCATAAGTAGTCTAAAAAGTGATCTAATAACAGTTGATCTAATGATATTCTCTTGTATCCTTTCCCAATTATAACTATGATAAGAAAAGTGTATGGTTTTTGATGACTGCTATTAGATTTCATATAGACGTATAAGTAATATTGCAATTTGCTTTATCACAGTATGTTGGATTGTGGAGTTAATGGTGCGCTTCCAGTGTTTCTTTCTTTTTCTTTTCTTCCCCCATGGTGTGACCATGGAGTTGCTGTATGCAATTTAGGGGGGAGTGGATGGGCAAAGCCTCCCACATGGGGGTGCAGGAGTGACCCCCTCAAAAACATTTTTTTTCTTTTTTGTTTAATGTATTTTGAGTTATGCTATGTTATATGAAGTGCATTTAGATGAGTTGTGCTTAGATCAATTGTGTTTAGATATTCTGATTTTAGATCAAATAACTACAGAGGGTTAGATAGGGTAGAATGAAGTGGGCAGCTGCTCAGGGTGCATGGTATTAGAAGGCATGATCAGCAGTTGCGAATGGCGTGGCATTGCAGTACTGGCATTCAGAAATTAATGCAGATACAATATTTGCGGTTGTGGCTGAAGCAGTGAGATGTCTTTAGGTATGATATTCTAAGAGATAATAGGTGCTAACCCTAACCCTAATGATGGCCCTTCCCCAACCCTAGCCCTACTCCTTACCTTAATAAAAATCTTCCCATAACACTGCCACTACACAAGACACACACTAACAGCACTAAAGCGTTCCCCTTACCCTCGCTCTAAAATATACGCACTTGCACACAAACATACCATTCCTATCTTTCACCTGTCACTGACCATAACCCTTACTTACTAACATATGCACAAACATTCCAACCATCTCCTGCCCCCACTCACCTTACTCAATGAAATACACAGTCATCATTTGTACCTCTCAACTATCCCTATCATTAACATTAAATGCCACCCCTGTGCTTGTTGACCAAGCACATGTTCAACAAAACACAGGAGAACTCTTATATATATATATATATATATATATATATATATATATATATATATGGGTTCCATACACTAAATCGAATTTTCACTAATTCGAAATAGTGCATGGAATGCTCACTGCTGCAGCGAAAGTGCATTTAATCGAAAGTGCACTTACGCAAAGTTCAGTACAACGAACGGGTGTTGTACTTCCGTGCAGTACTCACGGACCTTAGGGTTAGGGCACGGGTCATAATAAGGGGAGAGCCCTAACTCAAAAGAATGATACAGAAATATACATACAGATACACACATCTGTAGTATCATGTATGTAGCCTTGTGAGGTACCCTGCAGTTTATAGTTGCTGTTAGGTGAAGCTGTGGTACTGTTAGCAGGAATCATTCCCATTTCACAGCTGCTGTATAGTTGGCCTCTACATATACATAGTTATTGATTACTAGATGTTTAAATTAAGTTGTAAAACATCACAGATGCAGACTAATGACAGTTTGCTATAAAATCATATTTCTGTACAATGTTCTTGTAATTCTGACCCAAACTACGCTTTCAACGTAACTGTTGCTTCCTGTATTACCAGTTCCCCTGTCATATAATAAAAATGATATATGAAATGGGAAAAAGGGTTGAGGATGGATGGATGAAATATTGCAGAATAGAAAAATGAGCTGGCATCTAAAGCTGATATGTCAGAATGGCAGGAAATGATTTAAGGGTAAAAGAGTGACACCATCTGATGTCCTAATAGGATTGTTATAATATTCTAAATGAACGGCCTTCGTTATTTACTGGGTAACTGTTGATGCGAAGGCTGATCTTCCTCATTGGTATTCTTTTCTGTCATTATTTTTATCTTTTGATATAATGTTATAATGTTTTATTATGTTTTTCTGATTGTATTAAATATTTCTAAATGTTTTTCTTATGAACTATAGAGCATTTCTTCCCGGGCCTCCACTGAAAAAGGTTTTTTGATTAGCTGGACTTCCCTGGTCACTAAATGTAAATAAATAAAATTAGTTAGTAATATTGACACATTTTGCATGCATTCTGCAGAAAGAACTCACATCTGCCATTAAATGAAGACATCTGAGGAGATAATTTTCTAAACCTCCTTATATATATATATATATATATATATGTGTGTGTGTGTGTGTGTGTGTGTATATATATAGTTGCTTTCTTAAAGTGTAAAAGCTAATGCTGGTTTCTGTTGCATGTGTCATGTTCTTCCACAACAAGAAACCACAAAAGAGAAACGGGAGTAATACAGTCTGTGCTTATAGTATTTTCAAATGACAACTGTGTGAACATAAAGCTGAAGCTCTCAGTGGTAACTCTTTAAGCAGGAACTATTTATGTGGTTGTAAGATCTTGTGGTAAATATGTTTTTTTCATTTGCGTGGTAAGATACCAGTGAAAATGCAGCTAAAAATGACACCTGTCCCTGAGGATCATGAACATATAACCATGGCATATGTGTGTATTTATTAAGTTGTTTCATGCTGTTACACACAGGAGAAAAAACATATGTAGACTCCAACTGTCATATGCCAACTAATTCACAATGGACCACAAGGTGTAAGGACAGACTGAAGAGACATGAAAACTTAAATTAAAAAAAAGCAATGTTATAGTCACAGGTCCATCACATTTTATGACATCTGAACAGCAGTACTAATTTGTTTAGTACAGTCAGCACTTGTATTCCCAAGCCTGTAACAAGCAGTGAACCCATGTAAACAATGCAAGAATACAAAAGTGTAGGTAAAAACATGACAATGTTAGAGAAGTATAGAGTGTTAAATGTTAATTGACTCCGCTGTAGCTCCGATGGAGTGTTCTCTTAACTCTCACTGATTGCTCCTGAGCTTTTTAACAAAATCAAGTTATAGCCTCACATTTCAAACAAGTGCTCATATCTCTGCATCCCTAAGGGTTACTAAAGAAATGCAAATGGCAAACTGTTCAGTACAAACAATTTATTTAGTTATTTATTTATTTTACATTTCTTGACTGGGAAAGTCCGACTGGATGCATGTCCATAATCAGCGAAGACCCGGGGAGAAAAGCTCCACAGTTAAATTTTAAGCAAAATATAAGGTGTACACAGAAGCATTCAGATTTACATAGCACCAGACTTACTGACTAGTAACAGCATTGAAGCTTAAGATTTAACATATTTACATAGACTGAACACATCTTTTACAGTTTTAGGTTGAGGCATTACATAATGGTGAACGTTGTTAGTAGGGGTTGCATTTTTTGCTTTATACAGTTGGGTTGTGAGCAAGTTAGCCACAGTAGGGAGTATAGCAACAAAGAGAGCAATGATTAGACATAGTAGGGAGTATAGAAGCAGGAGAAGAGAGAGATGGGAAACTGGATAACAGGTTAAGTAAAAAAACAGGAGATGTAAGTATAAAGTAAGAGAAGAGGTGTAAAGAGAAAAGTGTAGTGGATAGATAAGACTGTCCTAGCAGTGACATATGGGTATTGACTTAAGGGGTTAAAATTAGAGGTGGAACTGGAAGGAATATAGAAAAGTTGCATTCTTTTGATGATGAAGCTGAAGTTAGAGGGCAAGAGTAAGGGGAGAGGGTGGGAGAAGGTGTGAATGTTTGTGCATATGTTAGTAAGTAAGGGTTAGGGTTGGGGACAGGTGAAAGATAGGAGTTGTATGTTTGTGTGCAAGTGCGTGTATTTTAGGGTGAGGGTAAGAGTTAGGTAAGGGGACAGCTTTAGTGTTGATAGTGTGTGCTTGTGTGTCTTATGTAGTGGCAGTGTTAGTGTTCATTAAATTCCTAAACTACTTAATTTACTACTTTCTGGAGATATTCTCCCTACCCCAGACCTTTCTCATATTCACCCCCCACTTCCCCCTCCTTACCCACCTCATCCTCTTCTTCCACCTACCCCCCCTCCACCAAAAATCTATTCATATTTTCCCTAAACATCCAAAGCATTACAAACAAAATCACTGAACTTCATTCCTGGATTGCTCTTCACTCTCCTGACATACTTACTCTCTCAGAAACCTGGCTAAAACCTCACATCTCTGACCTTAAAATCCTGCCCCCTGGATGTAACATGTACCGCTTAGACAGAGTCTCAAAAAAGGGGGAGATGTAGCTATAATGTACTCTGAACAACTCTCCCTCTCCCCTGTGTCCATCTCACAGCCCAGTTTTCATCCTGCTGAAATCCTGATCGTAAATTGCAAAATTAACAATCATAAGAAGCTAGCCATTGCATCCATTTATATCCCTCCTGGTAATAACATCTCTACTCTTGAACAATTTCTCACTTGGATCTCACAAGCCATTTCCTATGAAACTGTAATACGGGGTGATGTTAACATTGATTAGAACACTATATCCATGGACCCTCTCAGCCACAGCATAAACCTTTATGGCTTCACCCAACTAATCTATACCCCAACCTGTCTGAATAAACACACCAATACCAGCTCCACACTAGACTGGATACTTGCATCCTATCCCAATCTGTATCACAACTTATGTACTCTACCCGACACCTTAAGTGACCATATTCTTACTTGTATCCAGCGACACACATTCCAGTCATACAAATAACACCATTTCATAGAATGCCATAAATTCTCTAATTTCAACAAAGACTCCTTTAAGCAAATTCTATCCTCAATTAACTGGTTTCCCTCCACCACCTCTCCCTGGAGGAAGCTATTTTAAAATTCAACAGCATCTTCCTAGACACCCTAAATTCCCAGACTACCATCAGGAAAATAAGAATGAAATCTAACGACGCTCCATGGTGTACACAATCAAAGATGCAAGCAACTCCGTAACCTAACCAAAAAACAAATCAACTACAACAAGAAAAACTTCTACCAAAAGCCACTAACCAACACCTACTATAACCCCCAAAAATTCTGGAACACTGTCAACAAATTACTTCACCCAGGCAAACCCTCTTCATCTGACCCTTGCCCCAATAGCTCTGACACTGATATGACCACATTCATCAACTCCTTCATCAATACCATCAAAAGCCTTTGTCAAAATGACAACTCTACCTCTAACACAACCCTTCTCTCTCCATCTACTCTCCCAACCTCCTTACTTATTTAAACCTGTCCCCACTGCATATGTAAAATTACTCCTCAGCAAACTTAAAACTTGCTCCCCTTCTGCTGACAATGTACCCTGCATCTTCCTAGGATTAGCTGCAAACTCTATTGCTTACCCTATCTCCATACTAATCAATAGGCCTATAAAATAAGCCATAGTCCCTGACATATGGAAAAAGTTCTACACCATACCAATACACAAAGGAGAACCTTACACTGACCCCTCCAACTTCAGGCCTACAGCTGTGCTGTCTCCCTTATAAAAAATGCTGTAGAAGTGTATACACAAACAACTACTAGAATATATCCTGCCACCCGTACAACACAGCTTTCACCCCAACCACAGCACAGATGCTGCTCTTCTTTCTTTCTTTCATTCACTCAGACCATTGCCAGAACCCAAGACAACAGCAGACTTGCATCTTGCTTATTTCTTGACCTCTCTAAGGCCTTTGACAGTGTCTTTCACAACAAACTTCTAGTTAAACTTTCTATCCTCAACCTCTCCAATTGAATTATTTCCTGGTTTTCTAGCTATCTCTCCAACATGCCATAGTCAGTCAGGTGGCATACTGCTCTCTCCCCCTTCCTCCTAGTACTTACTGGAGTCCCATAAGGCTCCATCCTTGGACCTTTACTATTTAACATTTTTACTAATTACCTTTACACATCTGTGCCCCACTCCACACTAATACAATATGCAGATGACTCAACTATCATTTCTTCCTCTGACAGCCTCTCTCAGCTTCTCACCCAAGAATCTTTCCACTCTATCCGAAGATGGCGAACTAGCCATCAACATTTACTGAATCCAAAAAGAAACAAGCTCCTTTTATTCCTGCCTACATCCCTGTCTCATGCTAAGACTACCTTCACCATCATGTCCCTCAATAACACAACCATCAAAGCAGAACCTCACACAAAACTACTAGGAGCTAATACAGATGACCTACTAAAATTCGAAGTCCACACATGCAACAAGCCATCCAAAAAAAA
Source organism: Protopterus annectens (assembly GCF_019279795.1). Taxonomy (NCBI): domain Eukaryota; kingdom Metazoa; phylum Chordata; order Ceratodontiformes; family Protopteridae; genus Protopterus; species Protopterus annectens. The sequence goes on from NC_056728.1 coordinate 313,100,126, forward strand.
AAAAAAATGCCAAAAATGGGGTTACTTTACAGGAACAAAAAATTACTCTCTAACGAATATAAATTCTCTTTAGTGCAAGCCTATCTTCTACAAAGCCTACTTTATGTTGCCCCAATCCTTACAAACCAATCTTATGTCCAAACTTGAACTCACTCACAATAAGATTGCAAGATTTTCTGCAAACTTACCCTATCGCTGCCATCACTGCCTAGCTTTAAAATAACTTCAGTGGCCAGAATTCCAACAACAACTCATCTTCCCCAACTGCCCCTCACCTACATCATCCTTTACAAACCTACCTCTTGCTTAGCTCTCTCTTCGCTTATTTTTCCCTACACTCCCAACCGCGGTCTTTGAAGCTCAGATGAACATCTCTTAGAAATTCACAAACCCGCAAAAAATAGGCAAACAACTCTACAGCTACTCAACTGCTAATGCATGGAACAAACTGCCTCTGCCCTAAGAACTATTTTATTATTTATTTAACATTTGTTTACTGGGAAAGTCCAACTAGGAACATAGCCAATTTTCAGCAGAGGCCCAGGGAGAAATGCTCCAGACATATGTCTTTGTAATGTGGGAAGAAAGCAGAGCAGCCGGAGGGAACCCACACAAATGCAGGGAGAAGATTGAGACTCCACACATAGTGCACCCCAGCCAAGAACTGAACCAGAGAACCTCTTGCTGTAAGGCGACAACGCTGCACCACTGTGCCGTCCTAATACTAGCTACTTCAAAAAATCCTTAAAGCTCTACCTGCTAAACATTAGGACTTGCACTTGCCATGACCCAAAATAAAACACCCATCCCAACAGCCATACAACTCACAACTGATACTAACAAACTACCTTCTCCACCTTGTCACATAATTTACACATAAAATTCAGTAACTATTCATCTACTGCTATTTTTTCATCTTTTCCTTTTGTATGTACCCACCTCTCTGTATGGGACCCTAAAACTCACTGCAAAATATGAACTGTGACGCTAAAACTTACTGTAAAATATGAACTGGGGTCCTACAGTTTAACGTTTTTGCCTCAAGGTCATGTCATATTTGTTCCTGTCTGTAATGTATTTTGTATTTCTGCCTATGTCAATTCACGTAATTTAACTAATATTGCTGGAGCTTTTCTTTCTGGGTCTCTGCTGAAAAATGGCTTCTGCCCAGTCAGATTAACCCAGTCAACAAATGTCAAAGTAAATAAATCAATAAACTAGCTTTTGTAAGTCACAGTAAGCACAGTCAGTATTACTTGTTTAATCATTTGTAAACAACTTCAGTATCTCTGTATCCACTCAAGCTGCATACATACCATCAGCAACACTTTGTTCACTAATCTGTAAGCTTTCATATGAGGCTATGCAGTAAAGTCTGTGTTTGGTTGTTGAGATATTTAGAAAAATATGAAAACTAGGACAATGTAACTAAATTGTGTAGGAACAACAATTAATATCTCTTTAAGTAGCAACGGACAAAGGTCAGATATTAATGCAATTGTGTTGCACTTCTTGTAAGCTTTTAGATGAAATCTTTCAATAGTGTGTATGTTCATAGGTTCACAGTTAAATACTAGGCTAACTACCCTTTTGGGTATTTTAAGCCTAGCCAGTTTCCCGTTTGTGAGAATCAAACCCTGTACCTTGTGTTTGTGAGATAAACATCTTAACCATTATACCAACCTCCCTGCACAAAAATATTTTATCCCCAGGTAGAATAGAGCAGCCCACTCCATACTCAGAGATGCACTTGGACAATATCGCTTCATAGGTAAATAATAGGCTATCAGTTTGTCAACTATTACAAGCGTAGCCAATAACTAGAGGTCATAATCAAACACTGCACCTTGTATCTGTGGGGATAAGACCTTAACCATTATGGCAACCCTCCCAGTCAGCATTGCAATGAGTGTCTAAATGTACAGACTTCTTGCATTGGCCTGAAAATGAACCCAGATCAACTGCTTAGAAAGCAGCTATGCTCACCACTGTACCACCAATCATATGGTATTATGATTTTGAAATTATTAATGCTAATATGAATGGGCTATATTAGGCACCTAGAGGAGTCAGTAGGATGTAACTTCAGATGCATCTGGAGGCATCACTTGCTGTAATGAGTCAAACTAACAGCCAAAGACCACATTATATCTGTAACTGTGACTGTCTGAATTAAGTCACTAAGAGCTGTTATTTGTTATAACAATATGATTTGCAGAAATTGTGCTTGCTGCATCTAGTAATCCACAGTAATATGATTAACAAATGGCAAATTAAGTGTTGTAGGATATTTGCTAATTTTATCATACTGCCAAGTGTAGCAGAAATTGTGTTTAATACAAGAAACAGTCTACAACAGTGCTTGACTGATAATGCTGCATACATATGTGTGCGTGCTTGTGTGTGGGAGGGTCTCTGTGTGTGTTTGTGCATGTGGTGTGTGAGTTATTTCCCATGAGCTTATGATTTGGTCCTTCTGAAACCCATTTCTCCTTTCAAACACAGCCCATTTCACTTACCTACCTGATGAATAAATAAATAAATAAATATGGTAAACCATAAGAGTACACATTGGGAGCCCTAGTGCAGCACACATTGGGAGCCCTAGAACAGCACACGTTGGGAACCATAGACCATGATGTAGAGTACCCTAACAGAAAAGGAGCTCCAAGGAATTAAAACAAGTTTTCAGATACAGCAAGGCATTTTAGGATACACATTCATGTATAACATGGCCATTGCAGTTGGCCTTTAACCAAATATTTCTTCTCACAGGAGACATGTCAGTATTTCAGCACAGCAAATATCAAACTTTGCCACACACAAAGCTTGTGCAATAGCAGACAGCTATTCCTATGACTTTTTCCAAGGGTTACTGCATAAAACCTACAGATTATAGTCACAGAGGTGAATAAAGGAGTTTGGGGAGAGTTGACATACCAGCAAATATAAAAAAATCACAATAAGACTTTGACTACTTACTAGGTGCTAATTAATACCATAACTATAAAGTTCTAGGGGTAATAAGCACTCAGTCAAGATGGTTTGACAACTTTGTTTTACATTTGTTTGCAGCTGTGTATTTACACACACAAATATTTAAATGTATATGTAAATATATACGTGTATGTGTATATACATATATATAAAATGTGTGTGTATCTTTGCATCACACACACACACACACACACACACACACACACTGGGGGTTGTTGGGAGTTGTTATAATGGTTAAAGTGTTTACCTCATGGTCACAAAGTACAAGATTTGATTCTCACCTTTGAAAGGGAAATTAGCTAGGCTGCAACTGACCCACAAGGGCAGCTAGCCCAATACTTACCCGTAAGCATACATACAGATACGTGTGTGTATGTGTGTGTGTGTGTGTGTGTGTGTGTGTGTGTGTGTGTGTGTGTATATATATATATATATATATATATATATATATATATATACACATATGTGTGTATATATATATATATATATATATATATATATATATATATATATATATGTACATACACATATGTGTATATATATATATATATATATATATATATATATATATATATATATATATATATATATATATATAAAATATTAGAAAAAGAGAGACACGCACACTTATAACAAATGATGATGGCTTAGCCATTGTTCTTTTTAGTGTATAATGATATAGTACAGAATAACAGTAAATGATAAAGGAGGGGAAATGAAGTTGGTTTTACAGAAGCTTAAATTCTGCTGACAAATAAGAGCTCCATGGCCACCCTTTATTTGCCTGTGGTACTTATCTAACAGTTTACTGCTCCCTGTCTTTCTAAGTGTAAAATAAGAAGTTATGTACTCACCATAACGTTCCATCTGAGTAGATAAACTTCATTTGTCAGCAACCTATGGGTATCGGATCCGAGCCGGCAGTTTTCAACAGCTTAGATCTGAGCGCCTCCCCCTACCCATAAACCCCTGCCAACCCTGACTGACCTCTGATCAAGTTTGCCCCTAAAACAGCAACTGCTAAAGATAGATCAATATCAAAGACCATCTCTGAAGACAACAAATGTGAACAATCAAAGGTCAGGGGGAAGGAGGGGGGGACGATTGCTGACAAATGAAGTTTATCTACTCAGATGGAACGTTATGGTGAGTACATAACTTCTTAATCTGAAGTAGCTAACTTCATTTGTGTATGGGACAGAGTCCCCAGCTACCTAAACCTTGGGCGGCCATCATGGAAGGATGTTCCGGAGCACTGCAGAGCCAAAGGATGCTCTCCCTCTGGAGATAATATCCAGTTTATAATGGTTGATAAAGGTATGAGATGAGGCCCAAGTGGCAGTCGAACAAATATCATCTAAGGATACCCTGGATCTAAAGGCAGCAGAGGTGGACATAGATCGTGTAGCGTGGGTACGGACTCCCTGAGGTGCGGGCCTACCAGAACTTTCATAAGCCAAAAGAATACATTGTGAGATCCATCGAGACAATGTGACTTTAGATACTAATTTACCCAAATTCGTTTTGGCAAAGGAGACGAACAACTGGTCGGATTGCCTATGACCAGATGTCCTGTGAATATAAAATTGAAGTTGTCTATGTACATCCAAAAGGTGTAGTTTGTATTCCCCTTTGTTCTGATGATTGGGGAAAAAAACTGGCAGGTTAATGGACTGATTAATATTTGACTCGGAAGCAACCTTAGGGAGAAAAGAGGGATTGGTCCTGAGGTAAACTATATCCTTGTGAAAGGTTAGATACGGGGGTTTCACACAAAGGGCTTGAATTTCAGAAACTCTTCTAGCCGAAGTGATGGCGACGAGAAAGGCTGTCTTCCAAGACAAGTACTTGAGATCCACTGAAGCTGCAGGCTCAAAGGGGGAAGCTGTCAAGGCCTGAAGCACTAATGTCAAATCCCACGGAGGTACCACTTCCTTTACCGGAGGTCTGAGTAGGAAGGTGCCCTTCAGAAAGGTCTTGCACAGTTTTGAAGTGATCAAAGGATGCAGATCATGTCCAACATGGTAGTGAGAGATAGCTGCTAGTTGAACTTTGAAGGTGGAACAGCTAGCCCCCTGGTGAAACAGTCCTGATAAGAAGTCTAACACAGCAGGTAAGGGAGCTGTGAAGGGATCCAAGTTTTGACGTTCTGCCCAAATCAAGAAACGTTTCCATTTGCTACTGTAAATCTTCCTAGTAGAAGGCTTGTGGGCTGCTACTAGAATGGCTTTGACTGGGGAAGAGATGCCGGGAGTCCTAGCTACGAGTGGAACTGGAGCAGCCAAGCTGTGAGTTTGAGACTGACCAGGTTCGGGGTTGGGAGACCCAGAGGGTGGGAAATCAGATCCGGGAGGGGATCTAGAATCCAAGGAGGATTCACCAGATGAGACCAAAGGTAAGGAAACCAGGTTTGACGAGGCCAGAATGGGGCAATGAGGATGATTCTGCTCCCCAACCGACTGGCTTTCTGTAGAAACTTTAGCATCAGGGGAAGAGGCGAATAAGCATAAAGCAGACCGGGAGGCCAAGCATGCACCAGAGCGTCTCTCAGGGATTCCCCGACTTGGGGAATTAAAGCGAAATAGCTGTTGCATTTGGTGTTTGAAGAACAGGTGAAAAGATCGCAACAGGGCTGCCCCCACTTGGCAAAAATCTGATTCGCTACCTGCGGATTGAGAGACCACTCGTAAGGGGAAAGGATGGTGCGACTGAGTCTGTCCGCCAGGATGTTAGACCGTCCCGGAATGTGCGTTGCAATGAGAAAACGGTTGGTGGAGATCGCCCATTCCCACACTCTCATGGCCTTTCGACAGAGTGGGTAAGACCTGGTTCCCCCCTGTTTGTTGATGTACCAGACAACTGACATGTTGTCCATCTGGATCGCAATAGTCCCTACCGGAAGAAGGTCCTGAAGTGCTTGCAACGCTAACAGCACTGCCCTCATCTCTAGGATATTGATATGCAAAGAGGTCTCCGTGTTGTTACACATGCCTTGGACAGTCCTGCCCGAAGAGTGCCCCCCCACCTGTGGCGAGAGGCGTCCATGGTCACAGTGGCAAGGGGAGGGGCCATAGAGAAGGGGCGTCCCGTGTGGAGGTCCGGAGATTGTAGCCACCATACGAGAGCCCTCTTGCAAGCCCTGCTGAGGGGAATGGGATGACTCAGAGGGTAGTGATGAAAAGACCACTGGACTTGGAGGGTCCATTGCAAGACCCTAATGTTCAGACATGCCATTGGCAATAAGTTGATTGCCACTGCCATTAAGCCTAGAGCCCTCAGGACCCATTCCGCAGGAGGAGCTGAAGATAGAAGGATGGCCCGCACATGAAGCCTCAGGGTTCGAAGTCGTTCTGGGGTTAAGAAGGCTACAAGATTGATTGTGTTTAACCTGGCCCCGATAAAATCTATGACCCGAGTCGGGGTGAGAGAAGATTTGTCCATATTTATTGTGATCCCTAGCCAGGGAGCAATGTGAAGAAAATAGTTCCTGGCTGTGCAGAGTACATGCCTTGTCGGGGCGGTCAGGAGCTAGTCGTCCAAGTACGGAAAAACCTGAATTCCCTGGAGCCTCAGGTGGGCCGTTATCACTGCTAACACTTTGGTGAACACCCTGGGAGCTGAGGTGAGACCAAAGGGGAGAGCCCTGAATTGGTAATGACTGGCTCCTAGCTGGAAGCGGAGAAACCTCCTGGATCATCTGTCCATGAGAATGTGGTAGTACGCATCCTTGAGGTCTATAGAGCACATCCAATCGTTCTCCCGTAAAAGGGGGAGAATGGATTGAAGAGTGACCATCCGGAACTATCCTTTGGTTACTGACAGGTTCAAGAGGGAGAGATTGAGGATTGGCCTTAAGTCCTACATCTTTTTTGGCACCAAAAAGAACCTGGAGTAATAACCCGATCCGAGCTGGTCTGGGGGGACGTGTTGGATGGCTCTTTTTTCTAGTAGCTGCTGAATTTCCACAGCTGCGGCCTCCCTCTGATCGGGTGGGACATCGGGGAGGTGCTTAGGAAAGAGAGGGGGGTAAGAGAAAGGAATCTGGTAACCACTGGATATGATGCGAAGCACCCAGCGGTCTGCTGTGATGGACTCCCACGCTACGGGGTGCCTCAAGAAACGTCCCCCGACTGTCTCCAGAGTGGAGCAGTCCGGCAGCCCCTCAGGGCTGCTGCGTGGGCCGGTCAGAGAAGGGTTCTCTGGACCCAAAGTTCTTCGGGCCCCCTCTGCCTCTAGGGCGGCGTCCTCCCTGTCCTCCTCTGCTGCGGAAGGACTGGGGATCCGGAGCGGGCTGGGACTGTTGCGACTTCCGGAACCACATCTTCTTCTGTCCCTTTTGGTTCCTGGAGAAGGACCTCTGGGGAGCAGAGAAGCGGACTCTGGCAGACAACGTCTTCCCGTCCTTTTCGCTCTGGACCAAGGTGTCGCAAACGGTCTTCCCAAATAGGTAGGACCATCAAAAGGGGCATTTGCGAATGACGCCTTAAAGGGTTCCGCGAAATCACAATGCCGGAGCCAGGCCTGATGCCTCATGACGAGGCCTGCTCCACTGGCTCTAGTGGCTCCCTCTGTCGCATGCGATAGTAGCCGCATAGAGGTATTGGAAATGGACCTAAGAGTGGCCATACGGGTGGAGTACAGCTGTTTGTCCTCCGCCGACATGGACTCCGGGGGGATGCAGCGTATTACTTAATGAGATCCTGCTACAATCGAATAACGTGTGCCATATAGTTCAGAGACCTAACCGAGAAGGACGCTGAACTAAACACCCGCTTCCCTAAGTGGTCCAGTGATCGGGACTCCTTGCCCAGGGGGGGTGGACCGAGGGGCTCTCTTGAGCTAGTTCCCTCTTAGTGGCCGCCGCCACCAACATGGCATCTACCGGGGGACCCTTGCTCCAATGGGGCCTATCTGCAGGGGGACTGAGAATCCTGTCAGGGCGTTTCGGGACTGGCTCCACAGTGTCCGGCTCCTTCCACGCCCTGGTGGTAATCAGGTCCACCAGGGGGTCGGCCGGAGGGGACACCCAAGAGGTAGAAGGGCCTGCTTCAAACGCCTCCAGGAACACGGACTCGTCCGAGGTTGGCTTTGGGATAGACCACCCACCTCTGATCCTGAGCATTTCCATGATGTCTCCAAAGGAGACATCCTCGGGGGGGGTGACCTTGGGGAGCCTTCCCCTTCCTCCAAATCTGTGTCTTCACTCAAGGACTCAGGGGAGTCCACGTACCTCCTCTTGCACTTCCGCTTGTGGGGGATCTCCTCGGGGGGGCTGTCCGAGGAGGCCTCACCAGCAATATCCTGTTCCAGGGGAACGACCTGGGACATTGAAGCAGGCTGTCCCTGGTGCCGGGTGATGGAAGTCGGACCCAACAGAGAAGGAGTGCGTGGTGGAGCCGTGGCAAGGACCGGGGGCCTGGAAGCAGTCGACAGGGCCCTCTCTACCACGTCGAACGCCGAAAGAGAGCCGCTCTCTCTGGGATCTGAGAGCAGACCCTCACTCGGATCCGACAGGTGGACCGAGGCCGGCGCCGAAGCGTTCAGATCCGACAGACCAGTATGCTCTGACCTGGACGGTGCCGAAGGCATACTGAAACTCTCAGATCCGAAGCTCAGCCTTCGGCTCTAAGAGCTTGGATCCAACAAAAATGGACCCGACAGGCTCGTGGGAAGTGTCGGTGCTGAAGTACTCGAGACTGTCGGCGCCGACCCACCCCCGGTTCCAAGGCTGCCCAGCTCCGAAAGCTCCGAACCCAGGAAGTGGGATGGAGAAGGAGCTATCGGGGCAAAGAAAGGGGTCGAGCTCCCCCCCAGAGGGGGGGGGGGCAGGAGCACTCCCATCTGCAGTTGGCCTGGAGGAACCTTTGCATCATCCGGTCCAAATCCGCATCAGAAAGGCTGGGAGTGGATCTCGACAAGGCCACCGAGGCAGGACAGGAGTGCCGCCTCGATGACATCGAAGGAGATTGGGTCTCCTCCTCCTCAGGACCTGGTGAAAAACATGGAGACCGGATCCGAGAGGGAGGAGACCGGGAAGCCCTGGAAGGAGAAGACCTCTTAGCCAGGGGGGCCAACGCGGAGGCCTTGGCCCTCTGCTTGTGGTGCTTCTTCCTCCTTTTGTCTTTCCTGGCCTCCCTTTCCTCCAGGCCTACAGCAGGAGGTTGAGTGCCGGCCGGGGGGGGAGAGAGGCAGGAGTGGCCGCCGCCGAAGCCGCGGTGGAAGCCATGGTAGGACCAGAGGCCGAAGCTGAATCCGGGGGCAAGAGAACCGCCAGGATCAGCTTGGATCTCCGGTCCTTAGGTGCCCTGGGGTTGAACACCACACAGATGGAACACCCAGAGGAAAGGTGTCCAACCCCAAGGCACAGAACACACCGAGTGTGGCCATCAGCCAGTGAAAGCTTATTGCCACACTTGGTGCATTTAAAAAAGATTGGTTTTGGGGCCTCAGACATTTTAAGCTAAAGAGGACACACTTGTTAGGCCCCAACACACGCACACAGACCCTGATGAACCAGCGAGGGAGAGAGAGGGAAAAAAATATAACTAAAATAGAGTTAACACTAGGGTTTACAGACCAAAGGGATCTAAACACACCGCACTCACACTAAAGGGATAGAAAAGAATAACATTTTTCTATTTTTTCCTCACAAACTAACGACCAAGCCTGGAGCTCGAAAACCCAGCTGCTGACGACAAGCACGGCAAACTAGATCTGAGGTCAGTCAGGGTTGGCAGGGGTTTATGGGTAGGGGGAGGAGCTAGGAGCTCGGATCTAAGCTGTTGAAAACTGCCGGCTAGGATCCGAAGTCGGATCCGATACCCATAGGTTGCTACACAAATGAAGTTAGCTACTTCAGATTTTATGTTACTACACCGAAAGGTAGTCTGTACCATTACTCAATGAAAACAATTGAGCCGGTTCAATCTGATATGACATTCCTTTACTGCATATGAGGTAGCATCTAGTATAACAATGAATGATACACATATGTAGCAAAAACCGTACTTCAGCTTTACAGCCTCAACTGTAAGGCTCAATGTCTCCCATACAAAAAAATAAGTCCAAACTTTATAGTCTCTTTCTAGCTTACATCAGCAGTTTAGGGAATATGCCAGAATCCCATGAAGGTGGTCTGCTGACAGTTTTTTGACAGTTAGTTTCCCATGTTTTCCGTTCCTGAAGAATAACTCCTCGGCCTTGCTCTTATCCTGCATGTCCTGTTGATGAGAGACAGCTGCATACAAGAATTCATCTTGACCTGCTTGTAGGTAATAAATTTCACAAACTGCATAGTTTATAAAGATAAAATATTTTACTTCTAATTTCTAATAACAATGAATGCCAGGCCATATGCCTTCTTGCCAAGAGTATAAACTATGTGCAATTGTTCTACACCAAAAGCAGAGTATTTATTTTACATTTTAAGACAAATTCACTGAAAGCCATTTTAACTTGTTCACTGCTGAAAGCAGAATATATCAAATCTCACAATTCCCTATTTTCAATTAAAAGGCGGAAAATGCCTGTTCATTTTCGACTTCAGTTGAACAGATTGAAACTTTTTCCAATTTATTCAGGTTAACCATCATAATTTGTTGGTTTCTGTATGTTTTTCGCAAATGACAACTTAAATAGCAATTCCAGATAGTTAATATGACTATAATGCCTAAAACTACTACTACAGGATGTATTAACGAATTTAAAATTTCTTTTCCTGATGTGGACTAACCCGTAAAGATATCCTACCAACTGTGAGCAGTGTCTTTTTTGGTCTTTTTAGCCAAATTAAGTAATTTATCTTTTGCAATGATGCTCAATGCTTCATAATACAGAATACTTTTATTTCTTTTTTCCAAATACTCTCTAAGGATTTCAGTATTATTCATTATATTCCTTAAATTATCCAAAGATACAGATATATTGGAAAGCTGTATTAAATCATAACTCCAATTTATGGAAGTATTCACTTCTATGGTTTTAGTAAACACATAGCTCTGATTATTTCATTTAAGGAAATCAACATGTGATAAACATCCTACAAAAGGTAATTGTAAATTATGACCTACAATGGTCCACTTACATAAGTTAACAGAATGCTGCAGTAAACATGGTTCATAGATAGGCAAATGCTGCCCACAAATTAACCCATTTTGAGTCTGTGTACGTTACTCAATTTTATGTGTTTTTCCCCGGGTTCCTATGAGTATAACGAAAACGCATTATGTCGAATGCATTTTCGTCGACACATAGAGCGAACAGGCAAAACAGCGAAGTGGCTGTTCAGCAAATTCTTTCCCTGGGAAAGAAGTCACTTGACCGCTTCATTGTTTTGCCGTGTTCTGAAGTGTAGTGACCTTTAAAGGAATTTATGCTGTGAGCACCCTTCAACAGATACTTTTTGTATTGTGATTCTAGGTGTCTAGGTAGTTTCTGTACTTCTGTGTTTCAGTACTGAGCCTGTTAAGTATTTTGGACTTTTTTCAGTTTCTTGCCTCATTTTAAAGTGTATGTGCACTGATTGGTATAATTCTCAACAATGATGCACTGTAAACAGTCCTCTACAACATCTATCTATGTGAATGGACCCTGTTTAGTGATTGGTTATATATTCCTGCAATTGTGGTATGCTGAACAGTTTCTGGATCCATATAAATGGATCTTCCAGATGTTATGCTAGTGCACAGTTTTATGTTTTTTGACTTTCAGGTATGTTTTCTCATCTTAGTAGCTCCTAAAAAACAGAATTAAACAATTATAGACCCATAGCCATCCTTTCCCCTATGTCAAAAGTCTGGAAAAATGTATCTACACTCAATTACTACAATACCTGTTATCTCACAACCTTATCGCTCCCTCCCAACATGGTTTCAGACCAAAACATAGCACCAACACAGCCCTAAATAATTTCTCTAACACCATCAACCAACTGAGAAATTCAAACCAGCAAGTAGCATCAATCTTCCTAGACATATCAAAAGTGTTTGACACTGTCTCCCATCAGAAACTCTTTAGTACTCCTGCCTCACTAAACCTATCAAAGACTTCCCCCTCCTGGTTCCTAAGCTATCTTTCTGACAGACAACAAGCAGTGCGACGGAAATCCAAACTCTCACCACTTCTGCCTATCTTGGTCGGAGTCCCCCAAGGGTCCATACTAGGACCTCTTCTTTTCACCATTTTCTCCAATAATCTAGCCTCATCCACAACACACACTAAAGCAGGTCAGAACATGGATGATTCAGCTTTAATCTGCTCAGCAGATACCTTAGAGACCTCCAAATAGTAGCCCAACAAGTTTTTAATGATATAGAAACATATCTAGGTAAATCACAACTAATCCTCAACCCCCGAAAGACATATTTAATGCTATTTACCAGTAGCAAACAATCACCGACCACCCCTCCTTTCACTATTTGCTCAGCAAACAACACAGTCACCCTAACAGTTGAGCATACAAAACTCCTTGGAGTGACAATTGACAACAAACTCAGATTTGACCAACACATAGCCACCATAATTAAGAAAATTCACATCAAACTTGGCTCACTGTACAGAAGCAAGCCATTCCTTACTGACAATACCAGACTAGCCATATCCAGAACCTTCCTCCTCTCTACACTCCTATATGCTTTTTCCCTCTTTACCAACTTAAAAATGTCAGATATAACCAAATTGGAAACTTGCTACAACAAAATACCCCTTTTCGCAGCCAACCTACCCCACCAAACCCACCATTGTATCGCTCTACATAAATTAAATTGGCTCGAGCTACCTAACCTTCTTCATCTCTACCAACTTAAATTCACACACAATATCATCTTCCATCCTGACAGTTGCCCATCCCTCAAGGAACTTGTTGTTCCTTACTCATACCCATGAAGTCTAAGATCTGCAGACAGAAACTTTCTTACAGTAAACAAAGCTAACAACACTCACGGTGAAGCCCTATTCTCAAATCAAATAGCCAAATTATGGAACTGTCTACCCCACACCCTCCAAAACACATCTGAATCTACCAGTTTTAAATGACTACTATTTGAACATCTATCCAAGAACTGGCATTGCTTCTATGCCACACTTGACTGACAAGATATCTATAACTCTCTCAATACACTGTCCACTCCTTATCTCATTTTCTCCCTCTCCTCAGTGTTTATTGCTACTCAGAAATAAATACATATAAAGGAAATCTCATGTGGTCATAACTATTATTTAATATGTACAATGGTCGTGCCTTCGTTGAAAGTTGGACATCAAGCTGGCACCTCGGCGTTCGTGAAAATCTACTGCTAATCATTAGCAGACCGGAGTTCAACTGTGGCGACCCCTAACTGGGAAAAGCCGAAAGACAACAACAACATTACTAACTTTATTTTTTCTTACAATGATCTTCACTGAAATGCTTGTGTGTTTCTTTTTGAACCTGTATCTAGTAGAAAACTGTATTAAATACTACTTTGTAAAGACTAACTAGAAGATATGTATTCTGCATCTTACTCTATGTATACTGTTGTACTATCTAATTATTGTATATTGCTTGTATTTGTGTTGAGCTTTTCTCCCCGGGCCTCCGCTGAAAATGGGCTTCTGGCCAGTCGGACTTTCCTGGTAAACAAATGAAAATAAATAAATAAACACTTTAAACCCATCCATGGGTCCCCTGAAATTACCTGTGATATGATCCCAGTTATTTTCACTATAAGTAATACATAATCTTCAACCATGGGATCACTAAGGCCAATCTAACACCAAATTGGATTGTTAACTTAAAGACTGTAAGGGAAACTGGCTAAACTTAAAATGGTCTGCAAGGGTAGCTAACCTACTACTTACCTATGAACCTATTATGGGGTTTTGATTACAGAAGACAGTGGCTAGGATCCACCTTTCACTTGTTGCATGACATATTGTAGTGTGCATTGATAGGAGATGAGCATGCTACAGAGCCCTGGATGTAGAGAATGCAAGAATCTTGTAAAGATTAGGAAACCAATTGGGTGAAGTGCAGTGCAAGCAATACTGTTCATTCCATTCTTCAGGGCCAAGCATTTTCAAAAGATAAATTATTAGAGCATGCACAACTTTGTGATCCGCACTAAGGCAGCATCTCTACCATTTAAGGGTATGAGTCTGCAGAAATAAGATTACTTTCCCAACCTAATCCACTGGAACTAAACATTCTACTTTGTGATGGTTACAACTGTCCATTATTGTTAAAACTAGAGAAACTGACTTCTTTACTTGAGGACTCTGTGCATGATTTTGTTATTTGCGTCTGTGATACAGGTCTTTCATTTGGTTTCGATGGCTAAACTGTTCTTTGGTAAGTAACTTATGAGGCCTGGTACTACTATAACAACAGTGGCGGCTGATGGCTTCAAATCAAAAAGGAGCTGCTGGAAACATCTGAATGGGTGGGGCCAATGTAAAGGGGTGTGGCCAACTAGAAAGGGGTGGGGCTATGCTAAAAACCACAAAAACTGGGTCTTTAATTAAATAAGCTGCCCTGGGTGCCAAACCATCATTATGAGAGGCCAGCACCTAACACTATGCACTGCATAAATGTGTAAATTACTGCTTCTGCAACTAAATCATTGTTTCTGCAACAGTGTGAAATATGTCTTTGTGACAGTGTGAATTGTTGTCTACACACAGTGCATCCTCTAGTGTAATACTTTCTGCATCTACACATTATACACTCCATTATGTCCATTGGTTTACATACAGACCCTTAAAGCCAACGCAGTAGACCCAAAAACACTCCAATAAAACCAACAAGGGTCCAGTACCACAATAAAGTGCAAAAGTCAATTTTAATAACTAAATAAAGCTAAATACATGAGCGCTTTCATCTGAGACACAGACTTCTTCAGATAAATCTTTTATCTGAAGAAGTCTGTGTCTCAGACGAAAGCGCTCATGTATTTAGCTTTATTTAGTTATTAAAATTGACTTTTGCACTTTATTGTGGTACTGGACCCTTGTTCGTTTTATTACATACAGACCCTCCTAGAAGTTTTATTGCTTGGCAGACACAACTTGAATTAATACGCTATACACTTTGTTTATAAATTCTCAACATAGTTGATGTATCTCACTGGTTTCCACTCATGTCCAGCATAAATCAATAATGAAGCATTTGACTCAAATAGTGAATTTCTCATACTCGTTTGCCTATATGCCCTTTCAGTAAAGTTACATTCAGCTCCAATGTCTAGTTTAAATGTAATGAAGTTACCCTTTATGCAGTTCAGTGATCATAACACTGGCAAAACTGTTAAGTTTCTTAGCCCATTGAAGAAGTTGCATGTACAGCATCAATGCACAAGTCAATAGTATTCCAAAAGAAGTTGTTGTCTGCCTTATATAGGTCAGTAAATAATTATTTAAATTAAAATTTACACAGCCATTAACTTTGTTTGCATTAGCTACTTGCAAAATCATTCCTATCCTTTTTTTTTCAGACTTGCATACCCATAAGAAATTGTTGAAATGTCATGCTGTCTACAGTCTGTATTAGAAGCTCAACAAGACTTTTTTGTTGCATTGATAAAATACCTCAAAAAGTCATTTTTTATGAACTGACTACTACTCAGTTCTAACCGCATAATTTGTTTCATGCATAACTGAAATTTTGCTTGCTGCCATACTGTTTGAAGAATTTCTTATTATTGTGCTTTGATGTCACAATAGTATTCTGTGCATTGCCAACAGACTTTAGCTTTGTTTTTAAATGTTACTCATATCTAAGTCTTCTGCAACCACATTAATTTGAATATTTGTTAACTCTGCTTCTCTACACAATTGTTTTCCAGTGTCAAAGCAAATTACTTCTTAGTTTGTCATTTTGTATCCCTCATCCGAGTCTGCCTTGAAAAAAAAATTAATGCAAATTGCCAATTTCACATTCTTTATTTCTGCATCTTAAATCAATCATGTATTCATCCGTAGATTAATGTGAAGCCTGGTACTAGTGGAAAATAAATGACATGTATGTACGCCCGTTATTTTTAAGCTGACAATAGACAACTAAATGAGGTTGTTTCTTTCAGTATAGTTAAATGTCTGAAATGCTTTTATTATATCATCACCTTCCAGGTGAAAGAAAACTGCATCTTGGACTTCTTTGCCCTCTTTGGATAATCCTAAATAGATGCTGTAAAAATTAAACTTCTGTACCTAGTGTTTTCAACTTTTCTGCCAAGTTAACATGAAAAAGCAATGACTGTAGTAGTGTTATCAGAGTGGAAAGCCACGCTGGAAATGCAGCAGCTGTTAGGAAGTAGTGTTTTTTTGAAAATACCTAGTCCTCTACTGTTCTCAAAAGTATTGTGGTTGTTTCATCTGGAAAATGGCAATTTCAGCTTTTGCAAGCATGTTCTGGAATTTCATTCATTTTTGTTGCAGTGTATTACTTCGCATCATTCTTTTGTTTGTAACTGATCATTCTGGCTTGTTTCTGTCCTGCTGGCATCCTGTTTTACCCGAAATTAGATATTTCATGTTCTTAGGGCTTGCTGTGGTTTTTCATTTTCTTTCGTATAATGGCAGAAATTTGGTGCTTTCATGTCATTTCATTATTTAAAATGAGTTTTCCATTTCCATTTTTCAGTACTGCTCTTTATGTAAAAGATGCTGCTGTCAAGTAGTGGATTCTTGTTTCACTGTACAGTGTTGTTGCATTTTTTAAACCCAGATACTCCCAGTTCTGAATGCAAAGTTTGACCGGTTGCTGCAAAATGAGCCAAATTCAGTCATGCAGTGATTTCTATGATCCTACTGCTTACGTAACAATGTGTATTGTTGTTTATTTGTGGGTTCAGTGAGTCTTTTTAGCACACCTAAAGTAAGGGATAGTCATACAGGTATACAAGAGTTTTCAAAAGTAACGATACCCTTTAGTATAACTGGTAGCACCTGCCTAAGTAAGACAGAGTCGTGACCTAGCCTTATGGGATTCTTAAAGTCCATACCATGCTGTACATTATAATACCTTAAAAGACTGTGTAGGAGTTAGAATGGAAAAACTTCATCACTGCTCTACTAGTTGTGTGAGTTGTATGTTCATGGCAGATATTTCTGAGTTTTTCTGCATACATGCAACATTCAGCTACATGGAAGACGGCAGCAGCAGCAGAGGAATTAGTGGAGGATAAAAGCAGTGATAAAAATGGAAAATATGCAGCCAAAACTGTACATTTTAATATAGTTTTTATTGCCTTACCCATTAGAAATATTCATACTTTAGTCATTATTTGACCTCTTTTAAAAAAATCAAATCTTGTTGTTAAAGGAGTTGAACATAGAATTGTATTGTGGACATCAGATGTTTAATGGATTTAACAGACTTGTGTTTTACAGCTCCCATTTACAATGTTAATGTAATTGTATTCACAACTGTACGTATGAATTACAAACATGAGAAAAAGACGATCCCAGTAATAGATGACATTTGCTTTATAGCATCTCCCAGCTCCTGCAGTTAGTGAAATGCTAGCTGTCCTTTCTCATTTTGTTCTAGGATCACAGGTTCATAGGTGATTACTAGGTTAATAGCACAAGAGCCTTTAGAAACCTAGGCAATAATACCCAGGATATGATGTCATATCTTAATTCCCCAGATAAGGGATGGGGTAGCATCAGGGTTGTGGGTCTTTGGGTGTTGCAGCAATGAGTCAATTTACAGACTGCCTCTGTCCATAACGGACATAGCCAGTACCCCAGGATTGAATTTATGGTTCTCCATCCATTTATCCAAATTCTTTTTGAAGAAAGTGAGGGACAGGCTTTGTTTTACAAAGATGGAAGGTTTATTCCAAAGATGAAGTAGCCTTTGAGATACGAGTCTGTCTCTCCATCAAGTTCTGTTAAAAGTCACAAATAAGGTTCAGTACATGGAACATGTAATCCTTGTATAATTTCTGTTGCAAATATGTAGCATTTTCATCAGGGCTGGATCACAGAATGCCTTGTAGGTCAGGCATAACTCACCTCTCAATAAAAGATATGAGACGGAGTGAAGGAATAGGGCCTTTAGTCAGTTTGCATAAGTCGAGCAGGCTTTGTATTTTTTAGTAAGAAACCTCTGGAACCTCTCTGATTTTGGTGTAAGTGCCCATTAGGTATATGCAGAAGGGAGCATCATGCTCAATTATGGGCCTAAGATTCTTTTGAATGTCTTTTAATCTGAGCTTCACTATCAAACCTGCTATCCAGGACCTCGCTCCATGAATTAGCATCTATATTTTTTTCATTCTCATATGTCTTTCACTTTCCGGCACTTACATTCCCAGTGCTCTGAGCATTTTCCTTCTGTTTCATGCCTCTAACTCTTCCTACTATTCAGTAACCATACACTAAACTCTGTCAAACAGCTTGATGTCATTCATATATATGGTCTCCAAAAAATGTGGTATTTCAGATAATGTGTGACCAGCACCATGAATAATGGGTTGATGATATCTGTAACTCAGTATTGCCATCACTAGCAATGCACCCCTGTGTTCAGAAAGGATTGCCCCTACCCTGTTACAATAAGCTTGAGTTTAAGCATTTAAAAGTAAACACACTGAGCACTAAAATAACATAATAATTAAAGCATGGAAACAGTCTGAAAATGCAGACACACAAACACACAAACACACAGACACACACACACACACACACACACACACATATATATATATATATATATATATATATATATATATATACATGGGTGTATGTTGCTTCATCAAAAGAGCAACATAGTGAACCTCAGCTTATCAAGCATAAATGCTCAAAATGTATACTATCAAAAAAAAAAAGTAAACTCTTTTTTGCTGGGTACAAGTCCCCATCCCCAATTCCACCCCTATACCCCCTACTAATTATATATACCAACAATGAGATTGCATTGCTATGTCTCAGTTATCTATTTTTTATGAGGCATAGTGATCGCAGAGTTGGTATTCATATAGTCAAGGGTGTAGATCATCCTTTTCCCCCACATCAAGTGGGGGGGGGGACTTGGCCTGTGCAAAAAAAAAAAAAAAAAGAAACTTTAAAGGTAAAAAGTGATTTTCAGCATTTGCTGATCCTCCTGTGCTTTCAGTCTTTTTTTTTCAGCATTTCAGGGCTTATCACAAGTCTCATCTTTTCAACAGGGAACCTTGCAGATGATTTTGTGCATAATATATGTATATGTATCTGTATATGTATATCTACTCGGCACTGATAATGGGGTGTGTTCAAATGTTTGTGAGCTGAGTAAACTCTTTCTGCATCACCAGGCATTTATCACTGCTCCGCCTATGATCTGTAACTTAGCTCCATTAATACTATAGAAAACTATGAAGCACTGCACTCTGTGTATGTACAAATATAAACACAGATTCTACAAAATTCATATCACACATAAATCAAACAGATGTGACATGTATCACATTCAGACTGAAAAAGTAAAGTAAATTCATAAAAAATTTACCAAAACTACAATTGCAGTCAGTCAGTCTAAAATATGGCATTACCAGCAAAATGGACCTGAATGTGAAAATCTACACTATGTAACATTAAACTAAAAATCATAACCGAGCTATAATCCTAATCTATATTAACGTGTTTCACTGCTCTTTTAAAAAAAATAACACAAATTATCAAATATAAAAAGCCTAAATCTTGTTCCAGAACCATAGAAAGCCATTGCTGAGGCAGCCCATTCGTGAAAGCATCCATAATCTATGTAAATCACTATTCTACAGAAAAAAGTGTCAAATTACAACATTTATTAAAGCAGTAATAAACAAAAACAGAAAAAAACTATATAAATAGAATATGTGGGGACTGGTCATATGATAAATTAAACAACTTTGTAGTATAGGATTAGGGAATATGTTTCTCCAGTTACCAAGAAACCCGTTCCCTAAACCTGAAGTACAATGTATTGTATTTGGATGGTGCAGTGGTAGTGGTAGTGTTGTCGCCTTACAGTAAGAGGTTCTCCGGTTCAATTCTCGGCTGGGAGTGCCTTCTGTGTCGAGTCTGCATGTCCTCCCTGCGTTTGTATCTGGAGTGTTTCTCCCTGGGTCTCCTCTGAAAATTGGTTCATTCCAAGTCTGACTTTCCTGGTAAACAAATGTTAAATAAATAAAGATTTATCTCACACTCAAGTTATGACAATGCAAAAAGACAACAGTGCATGCCTACTGTTAAGCTATACATAAAAGCAGTAGAAGCATATTTTGATTTTAGTCAATTCATTTTTTGTAGTGATAAAAAATAATTTTACTATACATTAAATCACATCTCCTACAAAGACTTCAGTATCCAGCTTCACTTTTAGCATAAACTCACTCATTAGACAGCAAAACTACCACTAAATGTGACTAAGGTTAGTGGAAGAGCTACAATTTCAGGTAACTCATTTAGATGGTTGCAATGTGATGAGTCGTTATTAAGCACAGGGGTGGTTCACACACAGTTCTTTTCTTACACAATGCATTGACTATGCCATGGAAATTGTCCTTTGGAGTGCACAAGAAGTGAATGAGCCTGAATATCATACAAGTGTATCATTGTGTCCACTCCTAACTCATGTGGCTCATCACAGCTGATCATGTCCATTTGCTCTGTACACAGCAGCTGCCAGCTTCCCAGTTCAATAAGGCTGCTGTTTCAGGTAGAGACAGCTGGTCTGGTAGCAGGTATCAAAGTCGCTGTTACTCACTCTGTAAAGTGAATCCAGAGAGAGAGAGTGTGTGTGTGTGCACACGTGCTCTCGTGTGTGTGTGTGTGTGTGTGTGTGTGTGTGTGTGTGTGTGTGTGTGTGTGTGTATGTATGTGTATGACTATGTGTGATGTAGTAGTAGACCAGCTGCTAACCTGCTAAGAACATGGGAAGAAAGTAATGCCACTGTTAAGGCAGGATGAATGTCCAGCTTTACATCAGTTTCAAGCCTGCAGCTTGGCTTACCTCTGTCACTGTTCTTTTAATGCTGTAAGAAATGAACTTCCACAACACATGAAAATGTGACAGATGACCATAAAGCTGAGACAAAACCAAGAGAATGTGATAAAAGGCATGTATAGATTAGTATAAGATATGTAGCTAACACAAAGGAAATAAGAAGGAATCAGTAAGTTAAAGGAACTGACTGAGAGAAGCATCCAGCAGTTTTATTTATTTGGTAATATCTGACCTTCATAAATTAGAAATCTGTCTTGCTCTGTGTAATATATATATAAATATTTCAGCATTTCTGAGATAAATGATGGCTTAACATTGTGCTTGAATTAAGCAGTCAGAATCGTATTTTGTGATTACTTTTGTTGCAAGAATCATGTTTCATGTCAAGAAGTTAAGTCCTTTTCATCCTTTCTCTTGCAGCTGTCACCCTATGTCTGGTGAATGCTCCTGTAAGTCAGGTTGGTCAGGACTGTACTGCAATGAAACATGTGCACCAGGGTTCTATGGAGAAGACTGCCAACAAATCTGCAGCTGCCAGAATGGTGCAGACTGTCACACAGGGACAGGAACGTGCATCTGTGCCCCTGGATTTACTGTGAGTAACATCTCTTGGTTTTGCCATGGTGTGTTTTTGTCCTTGTTTACTAAATGGGTATTACTATCACAACAGAGTGATTAATCTGACAAGAGTATGTGAAATTACTTTTGCATATGGAAAGTGATAATGAATATACTTCTTCAAGCCCAAGCAAATGGGACAGAATACAAAAAAACATGGTTTGAATTTAAAAACACGATTTATATTTAAAGCACAGCCACTTCAGGGATTTCCATCTTTATCCACAAGGTACACTAGAAATAAAATCTGCAACAAAACATTGAAATCAGCAGAACCACCTGTCTTTTGTGACTTGTCCATACAGGACTGTAAAACAAGCATTCAGGACCGATTTATTTAGTAATGTGCTGTTGGAAGAGACAGTCCTGAGATGCAATATCTTAATTTCATTTGCTTTCTTTCTCTCTTCTTCTTTCGGCTTTTCCCGGTTAGGGGTCCCCACAGTGGATCACCATGTCCGCTCATGATTGGCAGTGGAGTTTTACAGTGTCGAGTTGCCAGCCCAGTGCCCAACCTTCCACAGAAGGCACACACGCACTCACACCTAGGGCCAATTTGGAGTGTCCAATCCACCTACAGCATGTCTTTGGGATGTGGGAGGTAACCGGAGCACCCGAAGGAAACCCACATGACCACAGGGAGGACATGCAGACTCCGCACAGAAGGCACCCCAGCCGAGGATCGAACCGGAGAACCTCTTGCTGTCAGGCGGCAATGCTAACCACTGCACCACCTTGGCCGCCCCCATTCATTTGCTTTCCTGTTCATGCAAAAATACAAGTAGTGTAATTTCCTTTCATTCAATAGTTACTGTGACGTGCTTACAGACAAAAGTATAACAGAACTCCTGCGTTGATTTGTACTTCATTTGCAGAAGCTACAGTTTCAACATCTCTGGTACACCCAAAGGTGTTTTTAGAAGCCAGGAGTATAGAAGCATCAAGCATTTTTCTGGGTTTTGCCTAAAATGATAAGTGATCCTATTCAGAGATGAGTGTTTCATTTCTAAGGTTTCCATTTCTTGAGTAATCCTGAAAACTGACCTAAGTGAACATCCAATTAGAATATTTACATCCACAAGACACAATGTAAACATATGTTAAATGCTAAGTCAAAAAGCGACGAGTATATATAGCACAAATAGAAAGCAGTTTCATTTTCATACATGTAATGAACACTAGCAGAGTGTAGCTCTCACTGGTATGTGCAACAGAGGAGAACAGTAAATTTAAAAGTTTTTGAGTTATGTAGGTCGTAGCTGTCAGCTCGTGGCTGCCAAGCTTGGTACATTGTTACATTGTTGTTACCTGAGCAGTAGTTGGAATATTTTAACAAGGATGGGACCTACTGTTACAGTACACTGATCATGGCCTGCTGTGTGGGAACTGACTGAACTATAGAAGAAAAGGTTCTAATGTGCACTGGTCCCAAGTGATGTGATACAGTGAGTTAGGTAGCACATCCTTGTATATGCTCTAGTATATCAAGGCATGGTATGGAACATTCTGGTAGAACACAGAGGTAAAAAAGGAAGTGAAGGCTGGAAAGAAAATTTATACTGAAAACAGGTGTATCATTTGATCAGTTTGTTCTCCTGTGCTGTTTTTTTTTCTTAGCACATTTATTATATCTTCTCATTTCAAGTGTCTCCATTGAAAATATTAAAGTTTTGGGTTCCAACTGCCCCAGTGTGAGCTTTTGAAAGAAATTTCTTTCTAGCAAAGCTATAGCCAATTAATTTAGTCACACTGATGAGATAGTAAATTGCAAAACAATAGACATTTGGGGGTGCATTCCTGTCCACGGGAAAGTAATAGTTCTGAGTGACAGTAGGATTTCCATAGGTTAGTAATTCTATTTGTATTACAGTCGTGGAAGGTCAGACATGCTAACTCTAAAGGAACAAGGGATTTGCACTGGTACTCATCCTTGTGTGTTATTTTAAAATAAGACCTGGGTGGTACTGTGGTGCAATGGTTAGCATTGTCAGCTCTCAGCAAGAGGTTCAATTCTTGGCCAGGGTGCCTTCTCTGTGGAGTCTGTATGTCCTCTTTACATTCGCATGGGTTTCCTCTCACATTCTAAAGGCATGTGTCTGGAGCATTTCTCCCCAGGCATCTGCTGATAATGAGCACTGTCTGAGTCAGACTTTCCCAGTAAACAAATGTTAAATAAATAAGTAAAATAGTAAATCAGGCAGTATTACCACTACTGCTGTTATTAAAGCAGTCCCAGTACCAGAATGTATAAAGTGAGGTGAAATAAGGAGTTCCTTGATGAACGCATGATTAATACATAGGTTATCAGTCATGATTTGCAGAAGTAACTTTCTGCAGTGGGATGATCCCCTGAAATGCATAACAGGACTGATTTGCAGAAAATCTAGCAAAACATTCTTTTCATGCTGAGATCACTGCAAAACTGGCAAAAAGTATCTTTCTCCAGCTTCCAGTAAATTCAGAGTTGTCTGTTTAAAGTAGCAAGGCTATCTCCTTGGATGCCACCTGAGGAGATGTGATATTTTGTTATTGTTAGTAAGTCTTGATAATTACATTTAGAGCTCGGTTTACAACTGTCATTTGATATATAGATCTTGCCTGACTAGCCTGACTACTGCCTTTCCTCACTTAAAATATTCTAGGCCTAAAGATAAATAACTTCAATTTGTTCTCATAATCATTTTCTTTCATATTTACATAAGTTTAAAAATTAAGTACTAAACTTCTTTTTTTTTTATTTTCACCCTTGTACTATCACATGATTCTTGGAATTAAAACAGTGATGTCACTAAACCAGTAAATATTAATGCAAAACCTATGGTGCATCTGTATACAACTATTGTGCAGATCTGGAATGTGTGTTCTGTCATTAGACCAGAGCAGATACCTGATGTCAGAATTCCATAAATAATTATCATTCCATTTTTTTGTATGTAAACCATGAGGTTAAGTGCTTTATATTTATGCACTTGGATACATTTTTTTCTTAACATGTTTGGAAGTTTTTATCAGAAGGCAATTACATCTAATAAACATGGCCTTATTGAAAAACATTCTTGAATTAAGTTTAATTCCAGGTGGATAGACAATGCTGAGATCCAGGAAATAAAACAAAAATATATTAATTTCCCTTCTTTCTTTTCAATATCTTGTCACAAAGGTTGCTTGTATATTGTCAATGAAGTTTTGGGATTAGAAGGGCTTGATCCCTGAATGTAGTTTCCACTACTTAGGTAAAAATGTTAGGGTATTTCAACAGGAATCAGTGTCATCCTGTTAATGTACTTTGTATTCAAAGAAAGAAAGTGCAAGCCTTATGGCTTAATCTGTTCAGAAGTTCATATAAGGTTATAGATCATTTATTCACAGATGTGCATATATTCCTTATCATGCAATACATAGCTTTTATTGCTACACTAAAAGTAAGAAAAATGAGGACTTAATACTTACATAAAAAGAACAGGTGATAGGTTCATAGGTGATTTTAGGCTAATGACCCCAAGGGGCCTTTGTAAGCCTGGCCATGCTTCCCAAACATATCTGGCATGTTTTGATACCCTTATGTTATTTTAAGAGGTGTATGTAGGCTTGGGCAGGAGTGGTTGAGCATTTACAGGTTGCTACTCTCTACTACAAACAGAGGTGCCAGACCAGAGGTACATTTCTGGTCTAGTGGTCCAAGTTATGCTTGAACTGGGTTAGGAAAAAAACACTGCTTCTCCTGGATGGGAAGCCTGTTCCAGAAAAGGGATAGTCTCTGAGCCACATATCTGTCCCCGACATGTCCTATATATGTAGCAGACAAGATTTAGTTTCATAGATTGTGCAATTCTGATGTCATTTGTTTTGTGGATGTGCAGCAGGTCCATCAGAGTGGGATCAGAGGATGCTTTGTAGGCCAGGCACAGCTAATCTCTTAACAGTCTGCGGGAGACTGAGTGCAGGAATGGGACTTTATTATAGTCTGCATATGACATGTTGTTTACACCTCTGTGGATGCTCCAGCTGTTGCATCTGCCTGGTCAGGTACATATCAAAGGGGGCGTTGTGCTCAATAATTTGTCTGATGAGGGCCAAGTACAGTGGAACAATGATATCATTGGATTTAGACTCCATACCCTTTTCTATAAGCTGCATAATGTAGAATGATTTCCTAACTACCATATACATATGATGGCCAAAGGCCAGGTTCCTGTCTACATTTGTTTCCAAATCCTGGAGTACAGGATCTACTCTTAGGGGTGTTTTGTCAGTGTGGTAGTTTCCAGTGATACTCATCTTCCTAAGGGGATACTATTATGAATTTCCTGGCATTGAGTTTTAGATCACAGATCCTGCACCAGTTACTAGTCTGTGTCAGGCCTTTTTGGAGGGTATTTGTGTCTTTGGGGGATTCTGTGACTGTGCCTAGTTTGCAATCCTCTGCAGACTTGGGTCAGCCAGAGGTCATTGGTATTGGTCTTGACTTGAGAGAAATAGATGTCAAAAAGGAGCAGCCCCAGCACCAACTCTCATGGGATTCTGCTAGTAACTGCCCTCTTTATGGAGGTAGACATGGGTTTCAAGTATACTGCTAAGGTTTTAGGTTTAAAGAGCGCTGTTCATACAATCCCAGGAGGGAGATCATTTTACAGATTTTACCAACTGCCTTGTTTCTTGGGTGGAGGTCAGGAACTCCACAACCATTGCATGCTCTGTGGAATGCATTTCCCATTTAAATATGGAAAGTGTTCACACACACATCATCTGATGTTGTTTGTGGAAGTGTGTACATGTCATAACTCAATAATGTGACTTTAACCTGAAAATGACTCGCAGCCAGTTTCAGAGAATCCCATTATGTTACAACACATGCATTGAGGTACACTTAAAGTGACTAACTCTGTTCATTTCATGGAGAAATTAAATTAGATGTACATGGCTTCTTTACTATATGGTTTAATGTGGAGAATTTGGACGTGAAGGAAATAAAATTGTGAGTGTTTCTGTAATTGTTTGAATTGTGCTTTCAGTGTAATTCTAGTGTTTTCTGCACTGTAATGATGCATATGTGGAGAGGGAACAATTTTTCATATTGGTGAACTTCAGCCTTTCTCAGTGGGGTAGAAAACAATGGAGTTATAGGGGAGCTTGCCCTTTGCAAAATACATTCATTTTCTTGTGTTTTATGAAGTTTTACATTATATTATTAGCTAAGTTTTCAGTGATTTGTACTTTATTTTTTTACATGAATCTCACATCATGTCCAGAATGTAATGGCTTCTGCTCAGCTCTCTAAGAAAAAATGACAAATGGGGAATAGAGGAATGGACACTGACATAGGACTTAGAGGACTTATTTACAATGTTGGGGAGGGGACCCAAAAAACGATACAACAAATGTAAATCAAGGAACAATAAATACTAGAACAATGCTAGAAAGAAGAAATTCAGTACTGAAAAACATAGTGTTTTGGACAAGTCTTTCATTCCTTGACAAGCTACATTTTAGTCAATATCTACAATTAAGTCTGATCACTTTTCCAAAGTGTATAGCACTTTAGTTTTGCTGCTTTGATCATTCCTAAAAGAAAACACATAGTGTAAACCAACTAGTCAGCATAATAATTGTACCCGTAGTTAGACTTCAGTTATGGACTATTATTGATGCAGACTAATATTTTAGTAACAATGTACCAAATTTAAACCTTTTGCAGATTATCTTGGCCTTCTAAGTAATGAGACATGGCTACATTTTGGCAGTATTGAGATATCCATATTACTGTTTGCAGACACAATTTATTTTCTAACCAGAGCCATGGTGGTGGTGAGGTTACTTTAGGACTACAAACATCTAGGGCCAGGTTCCAATAGCTGCTGTCAGTGTAAATCTGCCCTGTTTCCACAAGACTTGCTGTCAGTGTTAAGTGACTTACTTTGGTATATGGCCTATCTATAAGCAAGTTTACACCAAAGGCCAGATTCCAAACAACCTGTTCTCACTGTAAGTGGTCACTTACAGTGAGGGCAAGTCTTTTGGAATTGACTCCCTAGTGTTGGTGTACTTTGTATTTTAACCTATCAGCTGCTTTCATTTTCTGTCAGACTTTCTTATTTAGGTTAATCTGATGGAAGACAAAGTATACTAGCAAGGGGGTTCATTAAGGAACTGAGGCAGACACAGTACATCCCACGTTACTCCTCCTGTTAGTCTCCTCAGCAGACCACTCAGGTGAGTGGAATCTGACTCTGTTATCAAGCTTCTGACATTTACTAGAAAAGTAATTATTGAGGGAAGCAGTTTTGTGCTCTGCCTAAAGCATATAAAATTTAAATCAGCTGCTACAAAGTCAGCAACCTAGGATACAGTAAGCATGGTGTGACTTCAGGATTAGGCAACTGTGGAGTTCTTGGTGCATTAGAGTATGTGGGACAAATTATATTTTATGGCACAGTGGAGATTATGTAGTTAATTAACAACCACAGCTCTGTAATTTCTCTAAGCCATGTGGTTTGACACTTGTGTATTATCTTTGGCAGGGAGAAGACTGCTCAACCCCTTGTACACCAGGGACATATGGAGTCAACTGTTCCTCAGTTTGTAACTGTAAAAATGGTGCCATCTGTTCGCCTGTGGATGGCTCATGCACCTGTAAAGCAGGTAAGGATTACTCCATGTTTTCAGTTTTTTATGACATTAATATTTTTCCATGTACTAGTCGGTGATTTATTTTAAGAATGCTGTATAAGCAATCAAAAGTCAAAGATAGCAGTAAATTATTTTATCACCATACAGTTTAAACTACTGGACAAGAAAATAAAATATCAGCTCTAATCAAAGATAATGTGCAGGTAACAGAAACTGAGGATGTACTTTGTTATTTTCAGACCAACTAATTGATTTCATTCTTATAATAAAAACTTTTGCTTTTTAATGGTGTTGATATATTCTTACTATAAAAACTACTCTTACTATAAAAACTGTTGTTTTTTAATGGTGTGGATTTACTCTTATTCAGGTCAAAAAAGAAAAGATTCTTGACTGGCTATCCAATGTCAAGGGTGCCAGTGGGGCTGGACACTATGTCTATGGTATTCTTGGTGAAAATACCTCAATGTCATGTCATTTTACTATAGTTACTGAGTAAGCCAGCTCAGGTAGGATATATATACCAGGTATCTACAAGGAAGCCTTTT
Source organism: Protopterus annectens (assembly GCF_019279795.1). Lineage (NCBI taxonomy): Eukaryota > Metazoa > Chordata > Ceratodontiformes > Protopteridae > Protopterus > Protopterus annectens. The sequence continues at coordinate 313,128,863 of NC_056728.1, forward strand.
TGGTACCACTACCTCTTGATGGTGAGAGGCTGTCTTTTTGATCCGGGTATCCATTTTTGTAATTTTTTTATGAGCACATAATTTGCACATTAATTGCATTTCATATTAGGATATTAATCTGTTTGGATTTTTCAAAAATGGTTCATGTTTGTTCACCTTGGAAACTTTAGTCTTGGCATTACCTGTGTGTTCTGTTTTGACCTGAATAAAGTCCTTGATGGTATCCCACATGGCCATTCATCCATTCTCCAACACCCACTTTATTTGATTTGGGGTCATAAGTAGCCAGAACCTGTGCTGGCACTTAGTAAGCATAAGGAAGAATTTAAACACACACACACACACACACACACACACACACACACACACACACACACGCACACGCACACACACACACACACACATGAATACACTCTCAGTCATATTCTGCATTCATACTTCTGGGTAAAAATTGAGGATTCCCCTTTCAGGTTTGACATGTCACTGGCATGTGGGAGAAAACTAAATCACCCAGTAAAAATCCTCATGGATAAATGGCATGCAGACTCCACAGTGACGATGACCGAGCAGTAATTAAGCTGTTGAGCTAGAAATTGTGAGGCAGCACTACAAACAACTGCACCACCATGCCACTTGCTATCCTATATACTGATATTGTAAATTCACTGGTGCATATAGTGGTTAAGTCCAATTTTATAAACTGGATCAACAAAAATGTTCCTCTATTCTGCTCAGTGTCATAAGCCTCAAGGATCCTTATTGGTTGCATTATTGTCTAGCTTACTTTTATCATGAAGTACAGCAAGCTAATATCTGGATATCAAAACTTGCTGATCATTGTGTTTTAAATTAAACATTGTGAAGAGGACATCAATTTCTTGTGTGTGCCCAAGGCTGTAACATAGTTGATTAACATCTAGTTAGTGTATTAACTGAAAACCAATATAACACTTAATGTTAAAAAGTGTTTTTATCAACCCTTGTGATCACTTTGGATGCTTTCAAGTCCTATATATTCTATCAGTAGTTTTTAATTTCATATAATTATGTCATAAAAGACTTTGGATCATACACTGCCATTGTCATTAAACAGTTCCAAACAAGTATAAAAGCATATGGTATTAGCAATCTTATATTTCATGCAATATCAAATATCAAGTAGGTTGCTTAAAGTATATATATATATATATATATATATATATATATATATATATATATATATAAATCTTTGAATATTTGTTTAGATCTGCAATTAAGTGCTTCCTTTTGAATACACTTGACACTCAGAATTCAGATGTGGCTGTAAAGGACTTTGAGATTCATGATTGTGTGCCACTTTATTCAATCTCTAACTCGTTTCTGTCAGGAGAGTTACATCTTGCATGTGGAGTAGTTCATGGCCTTTTAGTGGGGATTTGTTGTATCTCCAAACTGCACAAATTATACATTAATATACAACAGATCCGGAGTATTTTGTTTAAAATGAATACAAATATTTAAATCAGACGGCATGGATTTGTCTTCATGAAATACATTAATAAACACCAAGTCTGTATGTTCTTCTTTAGGCTGAGTATGGATAGTTTCAAAAAAGAGACAGATTTGTAATACAGTGATGATTATAGTCAGTGGTAACTCTTTGTATCTTGGCATTTAAGATTGTACCCAGCGCTATATTCTCTGAGGATAGTACAGCAAAATTAGATGGGTCAGGTGATGAGGTTTTAGGCAAGAAGTGCATAACCTTAGTACTGAGTACATGTCCAGCTTGAGCAAATTTCTGTTTGTTGTACTTAGACTAGAGTTTCAAATTTATTTATTGCAGAGTCACAATGTTAGATTCCACTAACAACAACTCATATTTTATACTACTGACTATCTAGATGAGCTGATATACTATAAACTTATGTGTCCACTTCACTGAAATTAAACGTTTATCTTGTATGTTTTCCTACATTCTTGTCTGATAAATACTAAGGACGATTCACTTAAAATGCCGTGCTATTTAACTTCTCTCTGTCTTTTTGCTTATGAAGTTTTAATTCCTTTATATCAAGCAACCTTTTCAATTTACAATACCTTTTACTGCATACTTCAGTAGGTGTTATTCTTCAAAATGTTGGCTGACACACAAACTGTTAGCCAATTTATTATTTGAGGGGTGTACACAAATATTTTTAATTTTCAAACCTAGTGAGATCATAGTCCCTTCCAATCTTGACAACAAGAAAAAATGGTACAAAAAAACGTACTGGTATAGCAGGGCAAATAGCCTTTGTGTGTTGTGTTGTTAAATAAATCCAATCCTGCTAACACATTCATTTCCCAGCTTCCTATATTGAGGGACATCAAACATACCTCCTCTCCTACATTTTGAATAGCATATTTAATATACAGCTTGTCCCCATAGCTTTTCATACCAGTACTATTTTCAGCACTGCAATAATGTATTTTTTGTGTTTACTGGGCCACTGACAAGGATGGGCTTCTTCTGGTTGTCTCCATTTAGTTCTGGGGTGGCTCAGTCCTGACAAGAATTAACACCAGCTCTTTGTGTCTGAGTGACTCAGGTAGTATGGGGTTCAACCAACGCCCTGCTGTAACACCAGCTCTTTGTGTCTGAGTGACTCAGGTAGTATGGGGTTCAGCCAACGCCCTGCTGCACCTTCCCATCTCTTTCCAGCTTTACCAGCATCCTTACTCTTCCTGTCTCTCAGTTCCTTCAGTTGATAACTAGGGCACTTTGGAGCTCTGCTTAGCATGACAGCTGTTGGTAGAGCAGCCTTGGGGATCCAACTCGGTCCCACTAGATACCCACCCACCACCAAGTTCACATTACATATACAGTTACTCATTATTGCATTATCCCTTTAGGTACCCCCCCCCCCCAATTAGTTACTTGTTATCTCTTTCAAAGCAATTGCTCAACATTAGTTTTCATGCCTGGGTAAGTAGTTTCATTTTCATAGGCATTACTAAGACAAAAGAACAAAGAAGAAACAAAAGGCTGAGGCTGCAGATTTGTCAGGTACCTTTGGGCGTTCTCCTACAAATTCAGAGCAGTATCATGACAGATGACCTTGCTACTTTTATTAGAAATATAACTTTTGAATCCTCTTTGGAAGGGAATTACATTAGTGTGTTGCAATGTGCTGAGAATGAATTTGTTCTATACAGCTCTCTATAGTTTATTCACTGTGGTGCTCTGTCACTACATACCCTGCTGAACCTACTTTGACCTTACTTTCATAAACTTTTTTTTTCCCTGCTCTCTACTCTTACAATAGCCCATCTTCTCTTGCCGTGACTTGCTGCGTTTCTTTCTCCAGCTTTTTAATAAGCTAGCTATCCATGTATTAACTTTATTGCCTCCATATAATATTTCAGTGTAGCAGTGTTTTTATCTTTTTCTTTCCTTTCAAAGCCTGTGGACATTACACTGGTATCTCTCCCTTAAGCAGCAGGAGTTCTGCCACAAGGTACACCTCTGCAGACTTTTCATTTCGATTATTGTCATTGTGCAGTGTAAGCCAGTTTTACATGAAGAACCTTGCTGTGTATTAACTTTAGTCAGATACATGCCTGCTCTTTGCTGGAAAGTGGCTGTGACATTCTCACAAAGGAGTAATCCTTACACTCTAAGGACCCCTTACTAAGCTGCCCAACGTCCTTTCATCTGACCATTGGATTGGATTGCACTGTGTAAGCTGGTTACTTTGTATCCCTAGCTTCTTAGTGTCTGCATTTAGTGAATGTTAGAAAACCTGTTCTACTTTGTGTCTCCTTGCGAATTGAAGAAAAACCGCTATAAATTGATTACTTTCTGTAATAAATGGCATAAGTATGGAAAGCCCACTATATTAAGCCTCACTATCTTTGGTTTTGCTTTGTTTCCCTACCCTACCCCCAATGCCCACTCATTCCATCTTACTCTACCATTATACTTCCCACATACACCTATCACTCATGGCATTCATTCCTCATATCTCCCCAAGCAACATTACTACTGTCGTATAAACATTCCTGTTTCCATTCCCATATTCCCTATTTCAGCCTAGTATTTAACATCAATCCCAACAGCCTTTCTTCTTCTAATACTGTTTTGCACTGTAGCCACTCCTTCTTAGACCCCCTCCTCAACAGTACCTCTTAGGTTCATAGGAGGTTACTAGGCTATTGGCCCTAGGGCCTTTATAAGCTTTGCTATGTTATACCCTTGTTCCCTTGTTGACCAAGTTGTATGGTCTATACTTACAACGCGAGTCTATGATCAGCACCAACTGCCCTCATCCAAGAGGGACATAGGTGACACTTCCAGGGTAAATTTATGGTCTCCCATCCAGTTGTCTAATTTACTCTTAAATAGAGTCATTGAGGAGCTCTGTTTTACGTGAATTGGGAGTTTGTTCCAGAGGACTGGCAATCTCTGGGAGACATATCTGTCTCTCCAGCATGTCCTGTTAATGTCACATACTAGGTTAAGATCCCTAGAACAAGTGAATCTTGTCCCATTTGACTTGCAGATGTGCAGCATTTCCATTAGGGTAGGGTCTGAGATTGCTCTGTAGGCCAGGCACAAGTCACCTGTCAGCAGCCTATAAGATTCAGAGTACAGTGACAGGGCCTTCAGTCTGTCCATGTAGGTCATGTGTTGAAGGCCCTGAATTTTCTTGGTGAGAAACATCTGAGGTCTTTCCAGCTGCTGAAGGTGTCTGTTGAGGTACATACAGAAGGGAGCATTGTACTCTGTTATGGGTCTGATGAGGGATGAGTATAGGGGAGTTATAATGTCCTTAGCTCTGGACACGATGACTTACTTATGAGATATGCAAGATAGAAGGCCTTTCTTACTACTGTGGACACATGGTAATCAAAGTTAAGGTTGCTTTCAACCTGTGCTCCCACATCTCTTGCCACAAGGTTTGAGCTAAGAGGGGTACTATTAGTATTGTAATTTGCAGGGACTTCCCCTTTGCCAAAAGGGATGATAACACATTTTGTGCATATAGTTTAAGTCCGTGGCTTTGGCACCAGTCATTTGTCTGTGTAAGCCCTTTTTGTAGTATGTCAACATCATTAGAGGACTCCATGATTAACCCTGCTTACAGTCATTAGCAAACTTGGTAAGCCACAGGCCATCTATTTTGCCTGGATTTCTGAGAAATAGATTCCAAAAAGTAGGGAGCCCAGCACAACTCCTTGTGGTACACCACCAGTAACTTTTCTGCTGCTAGAGGTGGAATCCCAAACTAACTTTGACTGTTTGTATTCTGTCTGTGAGCCAGTTGGCTACCTGTCTAGTGAAATATGGGTTAATTCCCAGCTAGGTAAATTTCTCAATGATGTCTAAGTGGGGAATTATGTCAAAAGCCTTGGCTAAGTCAGGATAAGCTGTATGTACTGTTTTGCCTTCATCCAGGGCTTTGGTGACATTCTTGAAGAGGTCCACCAGGTTTAATAAGCATGATCAACCCTTATTGAAGCCAAATTGGGTCAGATCAAGAGTTTGAAGGTCACCTATGTCTTTGTTGATAAGGTCCATGATGATTCCCTCCATGGCCTTGCAGATAAATTTGGTTAGGCTCATGGGTCTATAGTTCCCAGGTTCGGTTAATGGGACCCTTTTTGTGCATTTTTTTTGTACTGTTGCTGTTTTCCACTCTTTTGGGACAAAGCCAGTACTTAGAATGTAATTGAAAAGAGTGCCAAGTGGTTCCACTAGGTCCATTTAGTAGGCAGCCTGGGATGTTATCTGGTCCCATAACGGCTGTGTTTTTGGCCATGGAGAATGCGGTTATGACCTGCTCTTTGGAATACTAGGTAGAGGGATGGTGACAGGTATGCTTTGGGGTATGTCTGGTGGGGGCAGGGGGTGAAGTTTGCACCAAATCTGCCTGCTAGCAGGTTGGCGATGTCTGCAGGATCAGTATGAATGGTACCATCTACCTCTAGTTTGGCACAAAGCTTGGACCTTCCCTTTCAGATTTATGATGTAGAAAAAGAATGCTTTATGATTATCCTTATCTAGGGTTGCTAGTTTAGCTTCATAATTGGCTTTATAAGACTTTACAAGATATCTAATTTGCTTGTTCAAGCTGTGGAGGGTGCCCTTCCTCTGCTGAGTCAGTTCCCTCTTGTTCTTGGACATTAGTTTTTTTCCTCTTATTGTATAACCTATTTATGGTTGATGTCCACCAGGGTGACTTGTGTTTTTGTGAGGACCCTGTTTTGATCCGTTTAGGTACAGCTGAGTCTGTATATTTGTATAGATGTTTATACAGGGCATTTGTGTGCACCTCTGTATAGGAGTCATTGTTGATAGTGGTAGCAGGGGGGTTGAAACTATTTATGCCATTGGTTATGAGGTTATAGCTTGCTTTGGAGAAAATTTTCATCCTTTTTGTTTTGGGGGGGGGGTCAGGTATGATCATTACTTTGAACAAGACTGATGTATGATCAGATCTCACCAGGGAGGGCAAAACCATAGGGGGTAGTGCAGAGACCCCATATGTTGGTGAGTACTAAATCTAGGGCATTTAAGCTCCTTGTGGGGGTGCAGCGTATCTGTTCCAGAGTGTTTTTATTACCAAAGTCCAGCAACCTTAGAGCAAGAATGTTTTTCCTCATATACGACTCCCAGTCAATGGAAGGATAGTTGAAATCACCCATGACCAAGGTGTTTGGCTGTATAGTGTGTTTAGTCAAGTAGCTTAAGGTAGATGTAGTGGTTCTTGTGGTTCATGGTGGGGGGACCTATAATGGAAGGGGGTTTTACCTACAGTTAGTTGGACTTGGTGTAGCTGTAAGGAGTCATACTGTTTGACCAGTCTTGAGGTGTATTTGTCTTTAACAAAGATAGATACACCTCTGCCTTTGGTTCTTTCATGCTTGTTTTGAGGTCTGAATGTGTGGAAGGCATTGTAGCCTTGCATGGCCGGGGTGCCTTGAACCATGTCTCTGTGGCTGCACAGACATCAGCTTTTTCCAAGGTAAGGAGTTCTTCTGGTGAGTGCACTCTTAAGTCATTCACAAGCAAAGCTCCCTCTTCCATTCATCCCTGTGATCTTCTCTCATTTACTGCAATAAGACTGATATTTATCTCTCATCTGTTCCTCTATATAATATCTCTCAGCCTTCCCTTTGTTTTTCCTGTACTGCTTACACCCCTCTACCCTAAATATCTCTACATCCATGCACAGTTAAATCAAAATGTTTTGCTTTACGACCCTTTCTTTTCCTACCTATTCTACACCAATAAGAGACCTTAACCACATAAAATCATTCACATTCATATCAATGTTCCCCACACCTAGTGTCCACACATCTCATAATCATCTGCAGGCCTACAGACTAAACACAATCTATTACATTTCACCTTCTACTTTTCAAAATTAACCCTCCCGACTTCCAATCTGAACTACATCCTCATCCTCTGTTCTTCAACCCCCCTCTATTTCTTACATTTTATGAAATAGTTCTTCCTGTAATTCCTCACACTAGTACCTCTTCTCCTACTTGCACACTTAATGTCCTACCAGCATCCATTCCCCTTACAATTCCAACAAAACTCTTATATTGTGTCCTCCAAGGAAAATACTTCTGAACCAAATGTCTCAGTCACACTCTATCTATATCAACACTTGGATATCTTACTATTCAAGTACAGTTATTTAAAGCAACAGCCATTTACTCACAAATTGGGTAATACGCAGAACAAATAAAGCAAAAATGCCTCTTTCCATACCATCATACCATATATGCATGTGTGTGTATATATATATATATATATATATATATATATATATATATATATATATATATATACAGGCACTGTGATGAGAGGTAACTTCGAGGAAAACAATTGTAGAAAAGTAAACCATGAAGTGTGTATCATTCAGTGGCTGAATGTGGGAAAACAGTAACAGAAACGATACCCCCACAGTTACCAGTGGGCATGAAGACATGATAGACAGTGAACTCTTGTACAGAGGGGTTGTGGTCACTATAATGAAACCAAGTCCAGTAATTACACAGACGTGGATGTGCTTGAGAGTTAGGAAGGTCATATGTTTCTGTATTTTTTTTTAGATTCCTAGCATTAGGAAGTCACAGAGTACAGGCATTACTAGACCCCCTTAGGGAAGGTGAATTTATGTCCAATCCAGCTAAATATGACATTGGGCTAGATTAAGTCTGGTATTTGTGGATGTAGTGTGGTAAGACTACAGGATGAAAATACAGAGGTTATCTAGAGATGGCCTCAACCAATCAGCAGGACCTAAATATGGCCCTTAGTGGGTCTGGCTTGTATTTCATGTGTCTTACATTCATTTTGCTATAGGTTGAAAAACAGAGACAGATAAATAACAGCCCACCATTCACAGGGCATGGTATCCTACATGTAAGAAGTTAGTGGAGACAGTCAAGCCTTTCATGTAACTGAGTGATGCAGTTTCTGTACTCTTGTCCCTTTTTCCTCTTGACTTTAAAAGGATTTTTATGTCTAAATCACTGCCTTAGATGTAGGTCAGGATTTATAGTGTCACCAATCCATCTTTTTTGATTATTTCCTAGCAGAGTACACTGCACTTATAATACTTTTGTATATACACACTGATTGTCATATTTAACTGTTTTGATGTTATTTAACTCTCTGTAGCTTTCCTCCCTGAGCTTCCACTGAAAATGAATATTTGTTACCAAGGAAGGACTTTCCCTGTAAACAAGTGTTTATAAATAAATAAGTAAATTATTGTCCAGGAGGGATGCTGTATGTTGTTTTTCAGTAGGAAGTTATCCAGAAAACGATTTTGCTGTTCAGTCATTCAGAGGAAGTCCTTAGCCATTAAGTGGATGTTGGGGTCTCTCTTCCTCTCTCTCTAACTCTCTTATTACTCCACTGGTCAGAACGTCCAACTCATCACTGACCATGCCTGACTGCAGGGGCTCAACCATAATGAGGATATGAACCTACTCTTCACACTGTAGTTCCTGTCCTTCCAGCAGTTTTTCTTTCCTGTTGCTCACTAGATACGATTGGCACACAGCACTGCTAATGCTGTCCATCCCTGCTTGCTGTGGTGTCTGCAGCTATTAGTATATTGAGGCTGAAATGAGGAGCAGTACCTGACATGAAGGCTGAGGTAGTTGTGTGTTTGCTCTGGCCCACGGTTTACTAAAGCCTAAATGGTTTGGGACTGCGTAACTGGAACTGCAGGGAGACCAGCTGATTAATTTCTCCTGTACCTGCCTTATTGCCTAGCCTAACTTAGAAACAGCTTCATAACATTTTTATGAGATTGCCCGAGGGTCACCTGAGAGTGATACTGTCAAAGGGATTATACACATCTGTGTCTGTAAATGAAAGAAAACTTACAGTGGAGTTTCTGTACCTGTCTGAGGTGATACTAGATATTTTCAGAAAGAATTGAAACAACAAAAAAGGTTGTCTTCTCTATGAGTGAAATGAACTAGACTAAAGCATGACACTAGTAGCAAACTGTTTTCCTCATCTTTTTTCTGCTTCAAACAGAATTCAAGATAATTCACCTCATTGTTTTAAAAGACTGCTTTTATTTTGCTCAAATGAGATTTTAGTTTGAACTTTGAAAACATTTAAAAAGAGGTACAAAACAAATTGCATGGACTCAGAAGGCTTATGGTACAACATGTTTTTTTACCCGTGGAGCATGAGCTTAAGCCTTGACAAAGAGGTCTGTCACACCTGTTATCCACAGCGCTACATTTTTTTCTTCGACCTTTTAGCTTTTCTCCAGATACTGTACTGTACATAGCATTTAAAATGCTCCTATTTATCTTTTGTTTTTGTGGTTTTCTGTATAAAGTCTTTAATAACAAGAGTATTCCTTTACTCTGTACTAACTCTACACCTGTTTCTGTTTCTTTGAAAATTTATACTGGATCTCTACTGTCATCATCAGATTAACCTTGTTATGTAAGTGTGGTTGAGTTTTGTTAGGCTGTGCTGTTACATCCCAATATACAAAACATAGCTGAATTAATCCATTGAGTCTTACTGAATACTTAATATGCTTTTCTTCACTGCTTCTTGTTGATGTGAACAAAAGAGTAAAGTCAAGCAAAAACCACTGACATCTTTTAAAGGGATTGTGTGAAAGAATTACAAACATTTTTGAGAGAATGCAATTTACCACTGCAGATGATGACACTTAATTTCTAAGCTACTCCCTTTAATTTTCCACTTGGGAGGGATGACTCAGATTTTTGACTATCACTCACATAATTAATTATGTTGATTGCCACTATGCAGTGAGGACATTCATGTTGGTAATATACATTATTCATTATTACTAGGAATGCACATACCAGAATTTTTGGTTTGCCTTGATGCTTTCTGACATAGTACTTGTTCTATCTTTATCTTCAAAGATAGTTCAGAACTTGGTACCAGAAGAAGCAGCATGATTGTTCCAAGTATCAGGGTTCAAGGGGCCGCAACAACTTTTACTTTGTGATCTATGTTTACAATATACTGGAAAACACTTCTGGGATTTAATAGGATTTAATATTCAAGATCTTATGAGAAAGACTAAGAACAGTGTTATCAGATGACACCTGAGACTTCATTTAACTACTTGATTAGAGTTCTGAATTAAAGGTATTATAAATGGCTTAGGTTCAGATCCCAATTCAGGTATTTCTAGTTTTGTTCTAGCATGAGTGCATACTTGCAGGTCTAATGATTTTTAACCAGAGTTCTCTTAAAGTTTCTGTTATTACACTATGGTTTTCTTATTCTCAATGAATACCAGGACAGTGAAATGTATGATGCATAGTTTAAGTAAGAAAATGTATTATTGAGTTCATATATTGGCTTCAAGGAAGCACCACCCCAGAGAACATGCAGAGCACACACACACACACACACACACACACACACACACACACACACACACACACACACACACACACACATATAATGATTGATCAGAACAGATGAAGCAGAGAAAAAAATGTTGTGTGTTAAAAATCTGTTATTCTCCCTGTGACGATGTGAGGTACTGCCAGCTATGCCAGGAGAAGTAGGGCAGTAGATGTGTAACATATGCCAGCACACCTAGCTGGAATTATGTAAATAATTGTATGTCATTTGTATATCAAATGATGCTTGTGTTGAAAAATGTATTGGTAAAATTGCTTGTGTTACAAATGTATCCACAGTGCGTCCTGCTGGACAAAAAAAGAAATATACATTTACGTCAGACTGTACTGTGGTAACTGAGGAAATGTATATATGTTAACAGAGGATACTGGAACAGAAGAGGTTAATCTCAGTCCAGCTAACTTTGAAAAATAGTAAGAAATTAAATTACTTAATTTAGGCCATAAAGATTGTATCTTACAGTTCTGACTGCAGCCAGAGATAAAATGTCTGGGAAAACAAGTACTAGGAAGCCTTCTGTATGGTTTTTAGCAGTGAACTAATTGCTACTCTGGAAGAGTGGATGTTTGAAATTGTTTTATGACTTCCAGAAGATGCAACACATCTTAGCAAAGTTATATGTGCATGTGTATTATTGACACATATGTACAAGATTCTGGTTCATTTGCTAGGAATTGGGGTAGCATGGGAACCAGAAGTCAAATGATCAGATATGTGTGATATCATTCTGTAATCCATCACTGAAATGTTTTTTTAATACTAGATGAGACTGACACCTGACATAGAAGGATCCCCTACCTACTTCATCTTGCCTTGCTCTAGTAAGTGACCAGGGAATAGTAATTATTTAGATCAGTCAGGAAAATATAGTGCGATTAGTTAAGTGGTATTTTTCTGTATCTGTGTGAATGTATTCATCTGTGTTATTTTAATATTTCCTGTGTCTGAAATTCTGGTGTTTATTGTAAATAGATATTTTGTATTTTCATGTTCTTTTATTATTTATTATTAAATATATTTTAACTTTTTATTGTGACCGGTTGTTTACAGAATATTTTAACCTTTTAGAGTACATATATCTATTTGGTGTCTCTGTGGCCACTGCTGAAAGCCTTACTGCATTAGTAAAACACTACCAGAAGGGGGCATAGCTAGTAAATCTGTGCCAGCCTTTCCCAGGTGTGTGTGCTTGTGTCAGTGTGTGTGTGTGTGTGTGTGTGTGTGTGTGTGTGTGTGTGTGTGTGTGTGTGTGTGTGTGTGTGTGTGTGTGTGTGTGTGTGTGTGTGTGTGAGTGTGCATGTGTGTGCATGTGCAAATCAAATCTCAGATTGTGTGTGACAGCTGTTTGGAGCAGGGACACAGAGCACTGGTTTCACAGAGGGAGTGGTGGAGGACTTGGCTTGGACAATTGAGTGAGGACTCAACTCTACAGTTGTGCCAGCAAGGACTCTTACTGGGGACCTGGAGAGATAGGGGGAGACCCTTTTCTGAGTGTGTTCCCTGTGTGCTCTTAAGGGAAATTGTGCTTGATGCAGAGAGCTGCATCTGTAAATACAGTGTGTATTTATTTATGTTACAAGTGAATGTCCCTCTCCACTGTCAGTGGTGAGGATTCAGGCTTTTCGATTACTGCCCCAGAGAAGGGACATCACACTCCCAACTCAAAGCAGTGCACACATTCTATGTTGTAAAAATTGTACTGAGTTAAAGGAAAATTCCACCTTAGAACTCAAAAAACATGTTTGTTTCATTGCATCTTTGCTTTCTAAGCCATTTTAATGCCTCATAATCACTCCAAGTGTTCTTTTACAATTTTAATGTTTCCACAAAATGGCAGATGATGGAGCCTGCCTCGATAACATGATCGTATTTTCTTGCTTTCATTCCTTCTTCCTAGAATACATTTCAAGCCCTCTTCATATCAGTCATGCTAAACATAAGGAAGTGGTGGTGTTTTTTCATGCCATTCAGCTAGAATGGCAGAACTGTGAATCATTGTCATCTAACACTCCTTCTGTAACAGAGCTACTTATGTGTTTTCCTGACTGAGCTTCATTTGTGTGTCTGTCAGAACTTGTTCTATGCTATAAATAGCTGTTAGCTACTTCCACCAAAAGAAAGTGTGTAAATAGCAGGATTTTGTAAAGGGACTTTTTGTAGTTCTAAAAGAATAGACAGACCTTCCCCCACAATCTCATCCTGAGGTGTGAAAACTCTCACTGCAGTAAATGATCCTTGCTGTATTTTTCTCTCTCACGAATGATGCAGAATTAAAATGTGCTTTACTGGTTCTTTAATTATTTCTGTCATGTTCACCCTCCCCCCACTTTTTTATTTCATATTTATTACTTCGTTAACCAGGAAAGTGAACTGGTCCCAGGACCCTTTTCAGCCATGACTCAGGCTACATTGGTAAAGATAATAACAAGTAATAAATGTGCTTAACAATACAAAGACAAAAAAATTGTATGTGCAACACATAGCCAATGCATGACAGTGAATAAGTAAAACATTAAACAACATCTATTAGACTTTATAAATTAATAACGTTTAACTCCATTATGTTAACTTTATTATAAGTAATGAATTGTATGTGCTCATATTGCACAAGTCACAGCACTGTAATATGTTACGGTTCTCTAAATTACTAGGAATTAGCAAGTGAATGAATGTTTTATGGCTTCACAAAAGAAAAGAGCAGAGGGACAGTTATACTTGCATCGCTTTTGTTGTCCTAAGATAGCATGAAAACATACTAAATCTACAGATTTTGGAATGGAATAACCATTGAAGTTGAGCCTAATAGCTAGTATGGTGAAAAAGGTTTGGGATATGTAGAAAGTAGGAGAAAGGAGGCTGATTATGATGATGCCAATTAAATAATGCACACATGGATGCATACGCCTCGTCTGTATATGTGTATCATACCTCTCAACCTGGAAACATCAAACATCTGGACAAGGCCTATGAAAAATAGGTACAAATCTGTATGCTGATTCACATAAAATTTGCATACATAATTATGTAACCCCACCCACTCCAATGGAATTGTGGGATACCAACTTTCAAACACAAACTGAAGAATGGCACCAGTGTCCCCCTGCAGCCATTCCAATGTTCCATTACCTAGCTATTTCGCCCCATTTACCATGAACACTAATGTGTGAATACTGCTTTACTTCTATAATGATTATTTGAATTTTATTTTTACATTTTATAGCACAATGCACAAACACTAAAAGAAATCTGCTAAACAAAGCAATACTGTCTCACAATGAAAATAGACTTGGCATTAAAACTTCTCTGCCCTTGAAACTCACATTCATTGAAACAGCATTGAAACCCTCACCACATCCAAAGAAAATGCATCTGGCCAGGCCAGTGGTGGATAAAGATTACCTTTGTGCGGTTTTCAAATCATAGGCCCCTTGCACACAAAACAAGAAACATACCTCCATTTCCTCAATTTCCAATCAAAAAGTCATTTGCGATCTGCACTACAACTTCACATCCAAGTCTACCTGTTTATTCTGCAAGGTGAGAAAACAAGCATGTTTTACCAGTGTGAATTAAATGAAAGTTAAATGAAACAAACTTACTGTGTTAGCCATTGCATAACCTGAGTAAGAACAGCTGCATACTATTGTAGAACATATTAGATCAGCTTTAGCTGTGAACGATTATAATCATGTTCCTCCTACATTTCTCTATCATAAATGGGCACAGATGAGAAACATCTATAAAGAGTAAAATAAAATGAAGATAATATCTGGCATAAAAAGTTTATAAAAAGATTCATCACAATTACAATGGTCAACCCCCCCCCTCCAAAAAAAAAAAAAAAACATCCATTCTGTTGTGTCATGTTCAAAATGTCATCATGGATCACTGATATAACAGACTACATGAGCGCATCAATATCTATTACTATAACTATTCTGATTTCATACCTCTGACATGACTCTAAAAGTCAATACTGTATTATTCCAATGTCAGATAAAAGGCATACTAATGCTATTTTATACTAAAAACAAAAATTGCTGTCCATTGAGTTAGACACATACCAAGTAAACTACAGTGAATAAAGACATTTTGAGAGTAACAGCATTATGACCCAATGAAAGGCATTAACTGTGCAACTATCAGGCAGATAACCAAAGAAGAAAAAAAATCAAATGTGTAGACAGTAATGCATAAATGCTTTCCAATATTAAATGTGCAACTAAAGTGAGAATTTTAGGAAGTTTGCTGCACATTTACGACAATCAGCATTCAAAAAGATGCTGGTTGACTGGCTTGTCCTGTCCATACATACTAAATTTAGCCTTACACTTGTGGCTCAGGTTATGGCTGAAAAGCAGACCAGTTCACTTACCAGCAAGCAAATAAAAAACAATTAAAAATATATAAGCAATGGAATAAGGGGCAGTTATTCTGGAAGAGCAACAGCAACATCACTGTCTGCTACTACTGCTTGTCCCAAGACTTTTAAGCACATCTGCATCATCATTCTTCACCCAGAATAATGAATAGCTGTCCCATTTTAGTAACCCACTGTAATAAGAGCTTGGTGCTACAAACCATCAAGTACAATGTGACACAAACCACAAACACTATGCTACATTCAACAAGTATGCAAAACAGCCAAGCAAAACAAAAATGCACAAATATAAATATATAAATAACATATATTTATTTATAAATAAAAATATATAAATATTGTTCAGTTTTTTAATAAGTGCAGTGTGATACTGCCCAAATCCCAAATATGCTAGGAAGTGAAAGCAATTATAAAGATCGTTACTAAACTAGTGGGTATGGAAATAACATAATATGGATGTGTGCCCCATGACAAAGGCAGCAAACACAACACTTACTTCTTCCTTGAAATTTTCATATTTACTTATTAAACAACTAGTCTGCAAGTTAAATTTAAAACACCAGACCCCCCCCCGTGCAGTAAATAAATAAAAAATAAACGCGCACACACACACACACACACACACACACACACACACACACACACACACACTGGAAAGAGCGATCCTAAACTGACCCGTGTCAATCTGTAAGAGCCACCAACTTGCCTCGTGTGTCTTCCAATACTGTAACTGGCTACTTTGCTTATTTAGGCCACTGAACTTTGCACAAACATTGCTGTCATTTACACCACTGCAATATTCTTCTTATATATGTTCATTTGTTCAAGTTAATATTGGTAATGTGCAACATTAAACTCTGTTGTGTGCTCAACTAGTACCCAGCCAACAAGACTCAATCCATCCCAGACAGACAGAAAAGGAGAGCCAACAAGGGTTCCCGGTACTTACCATCTAGAAAGGTAAACTGCAGAGTAACAGGAAGGGCAACAGCTGTAACACTTGAAAAAATAAATATTGAGCCATAGTCTGTAATAATTACAGTAAGCTATGTACAGCAGTTATCCAGGCTGACACAGTTAACACTATGTAAATGTTTAGTGGTGCTCAGTGATACTGATAAAAGGACTGTTAACTTTACTCCTATTACAATCACTTCCTACAGACAGCAAACCTGTACTCTCACTGGGGGACATTGTCTCACACAGACACACGCACACACCAATTCTCTGTTCAGACACCTGCTCATTTCCTGAAGCAGAAGTCATTAGTCCTTCCCTTCCCGCTTGCACAAGCTCTGCAGCAGTGGTAGTACCCAAAAGATAACGCAAGTCCTTCCCGCTTGCTCAAGCTCTGCAGTAGTAGTAGTACCCAGATGCAAGTCTTTCCTGCTCGCAGATCCATTCAAGCAGCCAGCCAGAAACACACGCATGTGAGCCCTTGAGCAATTCTGACAGGCTGATGGAGCTGATGTCATTGTGCACGTGATGACGTCAGCTCAAAATGCGGAAAAGCAAAACAATTTTTAAAAAAGCTGAGAAAAATCAGAAACAAAGGGGTGCCACTCAGGAATCATGGCACCCCATTATTTGACCCCAAAAGTCAGTAACAAATGAGTAATTTGGTATGGTTGAAAGGTATGGTGTGTATATATTTGTCTGCATCTGTATACGTGTGTGCGTACATACACATAAATGCACAGCCATATGTCAGTGTATGTGTGACCATTTGCAAAAATATCTACTGCATATTTCTCTCAAGATGTATTCACACTGTACTGCATCCCACATATAGTATTATACACGCTACATAGATTTTTATACACATACACAGATATATATTTGTGCGTGTGTTTGTGTAGACACACATATACAGCTACACAAAATATCCATCTTGATTTGTTTTTATTTAAAGACTATGAAGTATACACATAGGCATATAATCTAGTTCTCCATTTTATACACACACACACACACACACACACACACACACACACACACACTCACACACACACACACACATGCATTTAAACATAGTTAAGTACTTTTTTCATGCAACGGCACATAGTAAATGTATGTTAAAGTAAATTCAGCTGTATATTATGGTTGCCATAAATGTTCATGCACTCTACCACAAGGATTGACTCAATGTCAGTGGGAATCCTTTTACAATGGATCTGTGTGTATCAGATATACATTCCCATCTGGAAGGATGTCACAAAAAAGCATAAAAGTCCTTTTTATGAACACTGTCAGTGCCACTAGTTGATAGAGTTGCCACCTATCTTGATTTCTGCAGTTCTGTCCTGTGTGTGATGGGGGGCTTGAAAATGGTAAATGTGTTGATAACTTTTCTCTAAATGTCACAGCAATCTTTGATACTACATTTAAGTTATCTTAACATATAAACTACTATAAACATTTAAAGCTTAGCATTTCAGTACTGTGATGCTGCTTACGTAAATTTGTCAGTCATTAGCAGGATTAATTGTCCATCTAAGATTGACAGCAGTACTTGACAGGGTAAACTACAGATTTGTCTGTGTCTATGGCACTTCATGGAGGTGGAGATGAATTTCTTTGCAAAGTATGTGGAAAGTTAAGCTTAAAAAAAAAACGTAGACGGGCTTTCCCTTCCTTTGATTCCAAGGCAAGGAAATGAAAGTTTTAAAAAGTACAAGCAGGTTTCTGGTACCTACACAATACTGGAACCATATTGTATGGACAATGAAAACCTAAGGATTCAGTTAAACTGTAGGAAAGGGCAGAGTTTTTGGTTAAGCACTCATCAGAAATATAGTTAACTGTAATATCACTAGCATGGGAAAGGAAAAATGTTCACAGATGAACACAAACAGTATAGCTGAGGTTATACTCTGTCCCTACCAAACAAGATGTGTTTGGCATTCTTAATGTTTTATGGGGGATAGTGTAGTGTCCCAGAAATCACAGAAGCACAGGTGAAAACAGCCCTTTCAAAAGCCAAAAACACAGCATCAATGGGGCCGGATGGTGTCCCAGGCCACCTAAACATGCTGTTCAACCTCAGCCTCTCCACAGGCTACGGGCCCATAAAATGGCACACAACAATGGTTATTCTGCTCCACAAAGGAGGGGCCACAACTGATCATGGTAACTATCACCCCATAAGCCTGACTAGCCTGGTCTGCAAGGCTATGGAGCGCATCATCATGGAACTCATTAACAAAGACATTGGGAACCTCCAAACACTTGACCTGACCCAGTTTGGCTTTGTTAAGGGCAGATCATGCCTACTAAACCTGGTTGACTTCTTCGAGAGTCACCAAGGCCATAGACGAGGGAAAGGTGGTTCACACAGCCTACCTTGATCTCGCCAAGGCATTCAACACCATTCCTCACTCGGGTATTATAGAAAAACTCACCAGCCTGAACATAAACCCCTACGTCACAAGATGGGTTGCCAACTGGCTTACAGACAGGACTCGCAAGGTAAGAATAGTGGGCTCCAGGTCCGACTCTAAACCAGTCACAAGTGGTGTCCTGCAAGGCTCGTTTCTGGGACCCCTACTGTTCGGCATATATTTCTCAGACATACAAGCAAACACAGGAGGACTATGGCTAACCAAGTTCGCCGATGTCTGCAAACTGGGAGCCGTAATTGACTCTTCGGCTGACACGGACATCCTTCAAAAAGGCCTTACTGAGACTGACCCTGGTGTCAAAGTCATGGCCTCAAGCTAAATGCCAAAAATGCATAGTCATCCCGTTTGGGAAAAACAAAACACCCACGAATTACCACATAGGTGGCAGCCCCTTTAATACAGAAGAGGTAATAAGAGATCTGGGGACCCAGGTAGATAGTAATCTCCCCTTTGACAATCATATTGCCAAAGTAGTTAGGAAATCCTTCTATGTGGCTCATTTAATTACTAAGGGGTTCGCATCTAGAAATAAAGAGGTTATAGTGCCCCTCTACTCGTTACTCATCAGACCCATCATAGAGTACAATGCCCCATTTGGGATGTACCTCACAAGACACTTCCAACAGCTGGAAGGACCACAAAAGCACCTCACCAAGAGGATTACTGGCCTCAAACATATGTCCTATGCAGCCCGACTGAAAAAACTTCGGCTGTACTCAGTGACATATCGCTTACTCAGAGGTGATCTTTGTCTGACTTACAAAGCCACGTCCAACTCAGAACTGATGGACATGCTCCACCTAAAGAAATCCAAGTCACTGCGAGCCATGCGCTCTAGTGAGCTAAACCTCGTCACAACAATAAATAGAACATGCTGGAGGGATAGATTCCTGTCACAGAGACTCCCCATGCTTTGGAACAAAATTCCTAACTACATTAGGCAAAGCCCCTCACTAACACTCTGCAAGAGAAGCCTTGACGAGTGGATGGGTAACAGAAAATACACCCCTGGGATCACTTCATTGGCTCTGCTTAACAGAGGCTCAGTTACTTAATCAATGGGGCGGCGAAAGCCGACACACTCTGGCTTGGCTTATAAATGCCCTCGGGCAGATAGCCTAGTACCTCCCTATGAAATATATATACATATATATATATATATATATATATATATATATATATATATATATATATATATATATATATATATATATATATATATATATATATATATATATGTGTGTGTGTGTGTGTTTGTGTATTTGTGTAAAAAAATAACCCTAACCAGTCCAGACCATGATGCACTCAGTAAGGTGGAACTAGTAGTATGTCATCCATTGCATTTAGTAATGCCAGAAGTCATAGAGCCCACAGACAAACAAGGGAAGATTTAAGTCAAATCTCTTTTAATTTTAAATTGTGGAGAAAGTGCATACAGTTTGCCTGTAAACAAGGCTGTGCCAACAGGAATCATACTGCATTCGGTATAAAATAAACTGTTACATTTCTAGGAATGCAAACACTCCAGACGGTCAAAATATCTATCTCAAACAGGCATTGGGTTATTTGTAAGCATACTATTTCATAAGGAAATAGTTATTTTTCATCGACACTGATGCAACAGTGTACTGGGATTTGGTACTATATCTTTCAACTCTCCATAATTTCAAAGAATGACTTGTGTTTTTGGTCAGCTTCTCACAAAATTTGTGTTTTTCTGGCAAATTGTTGAGCACTTCAGTCACTAAATGACAGATTTTAAGTTTCAGACTTGATAAGCATTAGAAAATGCATGCTAATGGAAGAGTTGTTATTCTAGTAACTTTCTAAGTATGTAAGAGTTATAATTGTCCCTGAGCTTTAGCTTTTGATCCAGATTATTTTTGGACTTGTCCCTGATTCTTGTGCTAAGAGTTTGACCTGTACATTTGGAACTTAAGTTCCTAAGCAGACATTCCTTTTGCGCAAGTATATCAGTGCATTGAATAACATTTCCTGTAAAAGTAGTGACATTTATTTGTTTAAAACTGTTGAGCCTTAACCAAAGAGCTTGTCTTTCAATGATGGGGGTAATACCAAAGATGCTTTGCTTTTTTATGTTTTTATTTTCTGCAGTGTTGTCAACTAGGACATTCTAGATGCTCTAAATGTCTATTTAGAAGACAGATGTGAAGACAAGCAAAATGTTATGTGATTACCATAACACTAGAGCTGTAAGAAATGTGTCCATCTTCAGTAACTTGTAGAACTGTATGCCATGGGCATTAGAAGCACTCAGCACTTGGAAACATCTTCAGAGACTTGCTTCTTCTTCTCTCTCTCTCTCCTATGATGCAACGGCTGCTTGTCTCCCATCATTGCAGCCCTTGTTGATACTCTGGTCTTGTGGTGATAGGTATATGTTGCAGGTAATCCAGAAGGAAAAAAAAGGCTAATGGTTTGCATTATCTTAAATTTACAGAACGCTTTTAGCATTGCCGCCTCACAGCAAGAAATTCTCTGGTTTGATCCTCAGCTGCGGTGCCTTCTGTGCGGAGTCTGCATGTCCTCTCTGTGGTCCCGTGGGTTTCCTCCGGTTTCCTCCCATATCCCAAACACATGTTGTAGGTGGACTGGACACACTAAATTGGCCCTAGGCATGAGTGCATGTGTGTGTGTGCCTTCTGTGGAAGGTTGGGTGCTGGGCTGGCAACTCGACACCGTAAAACTCCACTGCCAATCATGAGCGGTCGGTGATCCGCTGTGGCGACCCCTAATTGGGAAAAGCCGAAAGAAGAAGAAGAAAAAGGGCTTAACATTAAAGAAAACATAACATTTTCTATTGTGTTTGGGAAGAATATGATATGTACAGAGCAGGATCACTCTTAAATAATGCTGGGAAAGGAAGAGCAAAATGGGTGAAAGGAACAAACTATGAGACAGAAAAAATAAAATGGTCAAGTCTTTCACTAGCTGATCAAACACAGTCAAAGCAAGAAATTCTCTGGTTCGATCCTCAGCTGCGGTGCCTTCTGTGCGGAGTCTGCATGTCCTCTCTGTGGTCCCGTGGGTTTCTTCCGGTTTCCTCCCATATCCCAAACACATATGTTGTAGGTGGACTGGACACACTAAATTGGCCCTAGGCATGAGTGCATGTGTGTGTGTGCCTTCTGTGGAAGGTTGGGTGCCGGGCTGGCAACTCGACACCGTAAAACTCCACTGCCAATCATGAGCGGTCGGTGATCCGCTGTGGCGACCACTAATCGGGAAAAGCCGAAAGAAGAAGAAGAAAAAGGGCTTAACATTAAAGAAAACATAACATTTTCTGTTGTGTTTGGGCAGAATATGATATGTACAGAGCAGGATCACTCTTAAATAATGCTGGGAAAGGAAGAGAAAAATGGGTGAAAGGAACAAACTATGAGACAGAAAAAATAAAATGGTCAAGTCTTTCACTAGCTGATCAAACACAGACTGAGACCAGAACAGGGCATGCCTCCTGTATGCTGACTGGTCTTTATAACATATAATGTGTAATCAAGTACATTGTTTTACAAAAAATGCCGTAGCTGTTGCAGTCATCACATTTGGGTTATCCCTGCCAGGGTAGCCCTCGGACGGCCCGAATACCAGAGGCTTAGTATTTCTGCGTCGGTTGCTGTCGCTTCAGGACTGATGTCAGGTCATCAGTAGTATAAAGTAAGGCAGCCAATGCCATTACATCAGTCTTTCTTGCCATGAAGCCCAAAGCAGAAGCAGTTTGCATGAGTGCCGGTCAGCCGCTACCTGAGTTTTGTCTACCGATTTGAAGCTGAAGTCTTCTAAAGCTATGTACCCCGTTGGGGATCTTTTTTTCTTGCACTAACCGGTCAGAAAAGTTAGTAATTGTCTCACCTGTGGAAAGCAAATACCACACAAATACTTTCATTCTTACTGTGTCACTTGTTTAGGCCCAGACCACGACGTCCCCCACTGTCACATTTGTGCTTTGTTCAACACCAGAACTATCCATCGTTAGGCCCTTATTGTAGCTAGATATTTTTGAGTACAGTCCTCAAACTCTGATATGGCTTCTGTAAGCCATCCGACAGAAGATCTTCTGAAAAAACGTAAAGATAAAGACAGAGACAGACCGCACAGGTCTAAACCTACCGACGACACTTCCGTTAAGCTAGTCGTCAGTTCTCCGGTCCTCAGTGAGGTGCTTTCACAGCCCCTGATGCCTGCTTCTGTGGATTCACAGGCTGCTACCGAGACCCTTTCAGAGTCTGGTATGCTGCAAAACTCTTCTTCAACTAAGGATCCTGTGGTTGTCTCTACCTTGGATGGGTCTGGAGCCACTAAGCAGGCACCGGCTTCCGAGGAAGTCCTTTGCACTACCGATTCTCAACACAAACCGACGTCTTCTTTGTGACTACCATTCTTTCAAACACTACCGAGTTTCTCAGGCCCAGGGTATGAACCACACCCAAGAAACCGACGACCCAATCTCAGGCACCTGCTTCCTTGCCTCAGTCTCAAATGCTTAAAATGGCAGAAGACCTTATCATGCTGATCAGGGGAAGCCAAGCTACCCCCTCCAAAAGGAAAAGAGATCTGTCCAGTGTAGTTTTGTCTGAACAAATGTCAGATGACTCTGATGCATCTGAATATGAAGACATACAAACCCTCTCTACTTATAAGGATTCTGATGCAGAGCATTCCATCCTTTCCACCTCTCCCCAAGAGGATTTCTTCTTTGGGGAATCCCTTCATACCTTAAAGGAGCATTCCCAATGGGAGAGTCAGGACTACCCTCAGTCTAAAAAGAGACTCAGGGAATTCTTAGATCTTCCACAGCACAGACCCTTGGCCATCCCCCCAGCCCTGGATGTTGTGGAGGATGTTTTCCTGGAATCCAGCTTGACTACTGACACCCTCCCTCCTGCACCCAGAAAACCAGACAGGTACTATAGAGTCCGTGACTCTCACAAATTTATTTTTACAAATCCTACTGCTGACCTTGAGGTAATTTCTCACCTACTCCTGCTATCAGGCCACTGAATTGTCAGTTCCATATGCTAAAATGTCAACAACATAGTCTGGAACTCCTCAAACAAAAAATGTCTTCCTTTCCTGATTGTGCAAAATCTAAAGAGTTACAAGAGTTAATGCATTCTGCAAGTCAAGTAACTAAACACACCTTGCACTGTGGTTTTGATGCCCTAGAAGCTTCTTGCAAGGCAACAGTCACAGGATCTGTTATTAGAAGGCATGTATGGCTTAAGGAACAGTCCTTGCCAGACCATGTCAAATCTAAATTGTTGGATGCCCCCTTGCACAAAGACAATTTATTTGGCACTAAGGTATAAGAGGTCTTAAAAAAGATGGAAGAAAAAGCAAAATCTATGCAGACAGTTAAGGATTTCTTACAGGTCCAGCCACCCAGGTTCAGCAGGCATTGTCCCACCAAGCACTGGTCCTTTCCTGCTCCCACCAAGCCAGTCCAGCCCAGACTCCGGGGAACCAGACCCCCCCAGACAGCAGCCACAGGGCATGCAGAGATCTAAGAAGTGGACTACCTCCACTTGAAAACCAATCAACAAAAAGAAATCCAAACAGGTGCCCACCCAAAGGATTATATTCCTGGGAGTAAGCCTAGAGACAGCATCCCAGATGGCATTCCTTGCACCAGAAAAGCAACATTTCCTGACAGCCTACTTCTCTCAATGAGCCACCAGACCCCAGCTATCTGCAAAGAAGATCCTGCAAGCTCTGGGGTTCATGGCATCTTGGGTACTACTCATTCCATATGCCAGACTGCATATGAGGAAACCTCAATGGTGCCTAAAAAGTCTTTGGTGTCAGCACTCTGAAGACCTGGAGACTCTCATACCTATAATTCCTTGCCTCAGTAAAGATTTCCTTTGGTGGGAAACAGCATGCTCCCACAACAAGGGACTACCTTTCTCCCCCCCCCTACCCAGACCTTCACCACAGATGCATCAGACAATGCCTGGGGTGCACACCTGGACAGCAGGTGCATACAGGGCCAATGTAGCCCACAGCAAATCCCTCTACATATCAACCAAAAAGAGATGATGACTGTCCAGCATGCCTTGATAGCATTCAAGCCCCTTCTCTCCCCAAGGGGCTCTCCTGATCAAAACATATAACACTGTAATGTAGTATATCAACAAGCAGGGAGGGACTCACTCCTACTCTCTATGCAGGCTGGACATGACCCTTTGACACACAGCCTCTGCCATGCAACTCCACCTGTTAGCACAATTCCTACCAGGTTCTCGCAACTCTCTGGCAGACCAATTAAGCAGAAATCTGGACCCACACGAGTGGCAACTCAACAGAAGAACCTTCACCCTAATAAGTCAGAAATGGGGCACCCCGAAGGTCGACCTCTTTGCCTCCCACACCAACCATCAGGTCAGCAAATTCTGCACCAGGGAGCATCACTGCATGGTTTGGAAAGTGGATGCCCTGTCCTTCCCCTGGGTCAATCTGTCAGTCTATTCCTTTCCTCCACTACCTCTCATCCCCAAGGTACTGCTCAAAATAAAGGAGAAAAAAACAAGGACAATTCTTATAGCTCCAGACTGGCCTCACCAGCACTGGTACCCCTTGCTGCACAGCCTGTCCCTACTGCCACCATGGCATCTTCCTCAAATTCCAAACCTCCTGACCCAGAGGGAAGAGGAATTCATCCATCCCCAATTGCAGACACTCAATTTGGCAGCTTGGTTTATTCCCTAACCCCTGATCAGTCTGCCAACTTCAGTAAACAGGTTCTAGATGTTTTATGTGAGGCCAGACACCCTAACACTAGAAAGTCTTATGCTGATAAATGGAAAAGGTTCTGCACCTGGATTCAGGCTAAGGGAGCCAATACAGCACAGCCCTCCCTCCCTCCCTCTCATCCTGGATTACTTAGCTGACCTACTACACAGTGGCCTTATCTTTTTCCTCTATTAAAATTCATGCCTCTGCTATCTCTGCTCATTTTCCCACTGAGCAGCCCCTTTTCTCCCACCCTTTGATCAAACAGTTCCTAAGAGGTGCTAGCAACTTGAGGCCACCCAGAAAAGCACCAACCCCAGCTTGGGACCTTAACTTTGTGTTGGAAAAGCTTACCCTGCCCCCTTCAAACCAGCTTCTTCTGCAGAGCTAAAATTTCTCTCCTGGAAGACAGCTTTCCTTCTGCCCATCATTTCAGCCAGAAGACTCTCCAAGCTGCAAGCACTCATGGCTGTGGAACCCTTCATCATCTTCCATGCTGACAGGGTATCCCTCAGGACTAACCCATCCTTCATGCCCAAGGTGGTGTCCAGTGTGGCTCTCAACCAATCCATTCATTTCCCCACCTTTTTTCGTAATCCTCAGAACAAGGGGGAAAGGATCCTGCACTCTCTAGATGTGCAGAGACAGCTCAGATTCTATCTAGACAGGACTAAATCCTTCAGAATGTCTGATCCATTGCTGGTTAGCCTTGCTACAGGGGCAGAAGGCAAAGCCATCTCCAAACAAACCATTTCCAAATGGATAAAACACTGCATCCAATGTTCATCGTGTTTCACTGTTGCAGTCATTACACTTGGGTTATCCTGCTGGCAGGCGACCCATAGTCGGCCCGAGTTCCAAAGTCTTGGTCCGGCGTCAGTTGCTGTCTCCTCTTCCCTGACGTCAGTGCGCCAGGGGTATAAAAGTTGCAACCGACGCCATTTTCTTCAGACTTTCTTGCCGCACGGTGCCCGAAGCATAAGCAGTTCGCAAGTGCCGGTTAGCCGACTCCTGAGATTTTCAAAATTGAATTTCAGAACCGAAGTCTTCAATAAAGCTAAGTACCCCGTTGGGGAAACATTTTCTTGCTCCAGACCGATGTCAGTAAAAGTTAATAATTGTAATTCTTGTGGGAAGCAAATACCTCATAAGGACTTTCACTCTTACTGCATTCCTTGCCTAGGCCCTGACCACGACGTCATTAGTTGTCGGTTTTGTGCTAGATTTAATAAATGCACTATTAAACGTCAGTTTGATTTTGCTTTACATTATTTTGGACGAAGATTTAATTACATAATGCCGTCAGAACAACCGATGACTGGAATGTATAAAAAACGCAAAGACAAAGAAAAAGACAGGCATCCGAGGTCCAAAACCAACAACGAAGCCTCTTCTAGGCCAGTCGCCGGTTCTCAGTGAGGCGCTTTCTCAGCCCCTGACAGCCGCTACCTCAGAGCCACAGGCCACAGCCGACAGCCACGTGGAGACACCAAGGCCTGTGGAAACTCAAGGTATTGGGCCTATGGAAAATATTCCCTCAGATGGGTCCGGAGCCGCTGAGCAGGAACCGGCTTCTGAGGGTGTTTTCAGACCTTCACAGCTTACAATTAAAGCTACTACAGCAGCAAAGGCAAAGTTAAAAACACCATTAAAGACAAAGAAACAAGTGCAGCATTCTCCAGAACAGCCATCCATGCCTAAGAAACAGATGCTTAAAATGGCCGAAGACCTTATTACTTTAATCAGGGGCTCCCATCCCCCTCCTGACAAAAGGCCTAGGCAAGACACTGATTATGATTCCTCTGATCAGGTTTCCATTTCTTCTGATTCTTCTTCTGACCAGGGCTATTCTCTCCCTCCCTATGAGGACTCTGATGCTGAAGAGTCCATTCCTTCAGCCTCACTGCCTGAGGATTACTCTTTTGGGGAAACCCTGCACACCATGAGAGAGCATTTCCATTGGGAGAGCCAGGATTACTCAGAATCCAAGAAAAGGCTCAGAGATTTCCTTCTATTGCCTCAGCACAGGCCCTTGGCTATCCCCCCTGTGCTTGATATTGTTAATAATGTTTTTTCTGAATCCAGTCTGTCTCCAGATTTCTTACCCCCTGCACCAGTAAAGCCAGACAGGTACTACAGGGTCCCTGACTCTCATAAATTTCTTTACAAACACCCCGCTGCGGATCCAGAAACTATTTCTCAGGGTCCAAAAGGGGTTAAAGCTTCCACTACCAAAAATCCTGTCCCCTCAGATAGGGATTCCAGAGCTCTGGACAGATGGGGGAAAAAGTTTATACTTCTGCTACTTTAGCTGTAAGAGCATTAAACTGTCAGTTTCACATGCTTATTTATCAGCAGTATCTCATGTCATTGTTAAAGCAGAAAATGGTTACAAATATAGAAGGTCCTGACTGTAAAGAAATGCAGGATTTATTGCATGCAGTTGAACAAGTGGGAAAGCATACTCTGCAATGTGGTTTTGATTCATTAGAGGCTTCTTGTAGAGCCACAGTTACAGGCTCAGTTATTCGAAGACATGCTTGGTTGAAAGAACAAAGTTTACCTGACCATGTTAAAATGAAATGATTAGATGCTCCACTACAGCATGATACTTTGTTTGGTGTTAAGGCAGAAGAGGTTTCAAAGAAAATGGAGGATAAAGCAAAGTCAATGCAAACTGTGAAAGATTTCTTACAGGTTCAGCCACCTAGATTTAGCAAGAACTGGCCTTCAAAAATCGGTCCTTTCCAGTGTCAGACAGGCCACAAAGAGGCAGATACAGACGCCCAAGAGGCCGATCTCAGCCCCAAGGCTCCTACAGACCTAAACAATGGGGTGCTTCAGCCCCCAAAGGAGGAGAAGACAAATCACAACCTTATAGGAAACAGTCACAATGACTTCCCTCTGCAAATGCCAAGCTATTACCAGATGACAGCACCCCTAGGGGGAAAGCTAGCACTTTTCTCAAAAAATTGACACATAATCACCCAAGACCAATGGGTGTTGAATATAGTTTCTCAAGGGTACAGGTTCCACTTCCACACGCTTCCAAAACCAAAAGATATGCCAAACCTGCCACAAAACCAATGGGCAGAGGCACAAAAACAGATTGCTGCTCTTATGGATATGGGAGCTATTCAAAATGTTCCACAAGAAGAACAGGGCCAAGGATTTTTCCTAGTACTTTTCCTAGTACCCAGAAAGGACAAAGCATGGAGACCAATACTGGACCTGTCAATCCTAAATACTTTCCTGGATGTTCCAAAATTCAAAATGTTAACACTACAACAACTCTTGCTCATGCTGGGCAAAGAGGCTTGGCTAGTTACTTTGGATCTCAAGGAGGCATACCTGCACGTCCCAATCAGACAATCGTGCAGAAGATACCTAAGATTTATAGCAGGCTCAATGCATTATTAATTCTCTGCACTGCCCTTTGGCTTATCTACTGTGCCCAGGGTCTTCACAAAATGCCTGGCACCAGTAATTGCATTTTGCAGACAAAAAGGAATTCAAATATATCCCTACTTGGATGACTGCCTTATTCAAGCAGAGAGCAAGGACATTCTTCTAAAGCACCTGGAGTTTGTAAAAAGATTACTAATTTGCCTAGGGTACACAATAAACGAAAATAAATCAAAACTAGTGCCCTCTCAAGAGATAATATTCCTGGGTGCAAGCTTAAATACAACTACCCAGATGGCTTATCTCACACCAGACAAACAAAGGCAGCTGACTCATTACTTTTAAATGATGGCAACAAAGACCCAGCTCCCTGCAAGAAAACTTCTGCAGGCCCTGCATTTCATGGCATCTTGCATTCTACTAATTCCATATGCCAAACTGCATATGAGGAAACTACAATGGTATCTAAAAAGTGTATGGACTCAGCATTGTCACAGCCTAGAGACAATCATAACCTTGATTCCCTGCCTACAACAGGAGTTTCGATGGTGGTCCC
Source organism: Protopterus annectens (assembly GCF_019279795.1). Taxonomy (NCBI): domain Eukaryota; kingdom Metazoa; phylum Chordata; order Ceratodontiformes; family Protopteridae; genus Protopterus; species Protopterus annectens. The sequence goes on from NC_056728.1 coordinate 313,158,283, forward strand.
AGGCCTGTCACCTCAACAAGGGACAGCCTTTCACCTTACCTACAGCCAGGCAGACAATAACAACGGATGCATCGGATTACGCCTGGGGAGCACATATGGCAGGAAAATGTATTCAGGGCACGTGGCCCAAGGAACAAATGCATCTTCACATCAATCAAAAAGAGATGCTAGCTGTACAGAATGCCCTGACAGCATTCAAGGGCCTAATACATCCAGGACAATTATTAATAAAGACGGACAATACCACAGTTATGTGGTACATAAACAAGCAAGGGGCACACATTCCTAGCCCCTGTGCAGACAAGCCATGACTTTGTGGAACATAGTACTGACTTACCAGGTACATCTGCAAGCACAATTCCTGCCAGGAACAAAAAATACACTGGCAGGCGAACTAAGCAGAAATCTCATGGATCCTAATGAATGGAAGCTAAATCCACAAGTGTTCAACATGATAACAAGGGAATGGGGACGCCCAGACATAGATCAATTTGCCTCCCCTCACAATTGCCAAATACAGAAATTTTGCACAAGGACTTATCACTCTCAAGCATGGAAAGTGGATGTTCTATCTTTTAACTGGAAAAACCTGACAGTCTGTGCCTTCCCTCCGATGCCTTTTCTCACCAAGATGCTTCTAAAAGTCAGACAAGAGAGGCCAAAAATGATCCTGATTGCACCAGACTGGCCACGCCAGCACTGGTACCCAATCCTAAAGATTTTGTCCCAAGGCCCGCCTTGGCCTCTACCTCAAATCCCTCATCTTCTGACACAGCAAAACAATCAGATTCTGCACAGTCAACTCAGAACCTTAAACCTGGCAGCATGGCAGATAATGTAGCCACTCAGACTGCACCTCTCTCTAAAGCTGTTATGGATGTAATTTTGGAAGCCAGGAGACCCAGCACTAGGAAATCTTATGCGGAAAAATAAGAGATTCTGTGCTTGGAACCAGGCACAAGGGCTCAACCCACTGGTCCCTAATATGCCTCAGATTTTACAATACCTGACTGAGATGTTGGACAAAGGCCTATCTTTTTCTTCTATTAAAATCCATGTCTCTGCCATTTCAGCTCATTACAATACGGATCCTCCTATTTTTTCACATCCTCTACTATGACAGTACCTCAGAGGGGCAAAGAATATAAGACCCCCTAGGAGAGCACCAGTACCTACTTGGGACCTCAATTTTGTTTTAGAAAAACTAACACTGCCTCCTTTTGAACCAGCCAGTACAGCTGATCTAAAATTCTTGTCATGGAAAACTGCTCTGCTCCTAGCAATAACTTCAGCAAGAAGAGCTTCAGAGTTACAGGCATTGATGGCTGTGGAACCTTTCCTCATTTTTCACCAGGACAGGGTTTCTCTAAGGACGAACCCAACATTCATGCCAAAAGTGGTTTCCAGTGTAGCCTTAAACCAAACTATTCATTTGCCTACTTTCTACCCAAATCCCCAGAATAAAGGGGAAAGACTTCTGCACTCTTTGGATATACACAGGCAGCTATGATTTTACTTGGACAAAACAAAAGCTTTCAGAAAAACTGAGCAACTGTTTGTAGCATATGCTGCAGGATCACAAGGAAAACCTATTACAAAGCAGACAATCTCCAAATGGATAGGACACTGCATCCACTTCTGTTATGCACAACATGGCAAATCTGTGCCTAAGGGCATTAAGCCTCATTCTACCAGAGCAGCAGCCACTTCAGCAGCTTTCCTCAGAGGGGTACCAACCATAGACATATTAGAAGCTGCAACCTGGAGCTCAGTGCACACTTTTACCAAGCACTACCACCTACCTCTCTACTCCAAATCCAGAGCAGGCTTTGCCACTGCAGTTCTGCAGGGCTTGTTAGCCTCGCCAAATCCAATCTAGACCCAGCCACCCTACCTCAGCTTTGGGATTCTACCCAAGTGTAATGACTGCAACAATGAAACACAATGAACATAGTACAGTTGTGTACCTACCATAAATGTAGGTGTTCGAGTGTATTCACTGTTGCAGTCCTGGTTAACCACCCACCATCCCCCTCTTTGCTGGGACTATTCTGTACTTTCAACTCTATACAACCTATGTGGTGTATTTGCCTTTAGAAGAAGAAAATGTTTTTAGTGATATATGCATGGTGGTTTGGCATATTTTTATCTTTACAGCCTTCATATCTGGGGGCACCTGACATCTGGGGCAAGACAAACTGAAGAAAATGGCATCGGTTGCAACTGTTATACCCCTGGCGCACTGACGTCAGGGAATAGGCAACAGCAACCGACGCCGGACCAAGACTTTGGAACTTGGGCCGACTACGAGTCGTCTGCCAGCAGGATAACCCAAGTGTAATGACTGCAACAGTGAATACACTCAAACATCTACATTTATGGTAGGTACACAACTGTACTTTTCTGCTACAAACAACATGGAAAGCCTCCCCTCAAGGGGGTCAGGACTCACTCCACCAAAGCAGCCTCCACCTCTGCAGCTTTCCTCAGAGGAGTCCCCACCAGGAACATCCTGGAGGCTGCCACCTGGACATCTGTTCACACCTTTGCTAAACATTACCACCTGCCTCTCTTCTCCAAATCCAGGGCAGGGTTTGCCTCTGCAGTCTTTTAGGGCATCCTAGCCAGCCCCTAGTTTCCTTGACTGCCTCCACCCATTTCCTCAGCTTTGGGAATCAACCCAAATGTGATGACTGCAACAGTGAAACATGATGAATATAGTACAGTTGTATACACTTACCATAAATGTAGATGTTCAACATCATGATTCAGTTATTGCATGATGAATAGCAAAAAGAGAGTTTTAGGATGAAAGCATCAAGTGCTGAGAATGATAGATGAGAAGCCATTTGAAATAAGACTAGGAGAATTGTGGTAGTGGAACACAGTGTAAAGTAGCCCTCCTGCCCACCTAAGTGACTAGTGTAGTGTTGACCCTAACTGTACACCATACCTTTCTGTAACACTGCTTCTATTAGGACAAATAAGAAATATCCATATAGCCAAATGGGTAGAGTTATGGCCTCATGAGCAGTAGGTGCAGAGTTTGAATACATGGAAGAGAAAATAAGTATTTCAGCCTTGATGGAGTTGCTGCATATCCGTAAGTCAGACTCTACTTGCGCAAACCGCATGCAACACAATGACCTGGTCTGGACATTAATAGAATTTGATGGGATAGATTTGTGTCCCAAAGACTCCCCCATCTGTGAAATAGACTAGCTCTCCATGTCAAGCAGAGTATCTCTGTAGCCCTCTTTAAGAGGAACCTGGATGACTGGATGGGAAATGGAAAATACACCCCTGGGATCCCACCTGTGCTCCTGCTGGACAGGGGAAACAGGTGCTGACTTTGAGGGAACATGGGTGAAAATCTTGGCTAGGCTTATAAGGGCCTCCAGGCCAATAGCCTAGTATCATCTTATGAACCTATAAGCATTTTCACTGTTGCAGTCCTGGTTTCCCTCCCTCCATCCCCCTTTTTTCTTCTCTTTCCTTACAATGGACATATTGGTATTTACTTTCTACTGGTGGGGTTCTTCCACCAGAACCTGGCTCCTACTTGGGGACTCCTGACAGGTTAGGGCAAGAAAAACTGATGTAATGGCTTTGGCTGCCTTACTTTATACTACTGATGACCTGACGTCAGTCCTGAAGCAACAGCAACTGATGCAGAAATACTAAGCCTCTGGTATTCGGGCTGGCTGAGGGCTACCCTGGCAGGGATAACCCAAATGTGATGACTGCAACAGTGAATACACTCGAACATCTACATTTATGGTACGTGTACACAATTGTACTTTTCTCTCAGTGTAGAATCTCTTAAGTTAAGGCACACCTGTGGTGGATCCTGCCCATGCCCAGATGTTAATGGTGGGGGCAGGGGGTGTCATGCAGCTGGCCACCTGGTTGGCGTGCCATTAGAAGGAATGTCTGTTTTCCTTTTTCTGCTCTTCAGTGGAAGAGCTGGAAGGGGGCATGGATCTGTCTGCAATATGCCAACTGATACAATGTAACAATCAGCTTAATACAGCAAAGTGGAATTTTTTTGTTTGTTTGTTTTTTTTTTGTTTTTTTTTTTTTTGCTCTTGACTTGAAGAGCTGAGAGGTGGGGAACTGGTTCATAGTACCGGCACAAAGCATTGGTTGAGCCAGCTATGCTTCTGCCTAGAGGAATTCATGTATTTATTTGTTTTAGGTAGGTGGAATACTCCACAAGGGTTTATATTTGCCATAACCTTACACTAAAAGGTGGTAGGATAAATGTACAGCAAAAGTAATGCAACTAACAATATTTTCCAAACAATGAGTACCCCTTTAATTCAGATAAAAGCAGCTGTGCATTCAGGATGTAGTTAGCATATACATACATTAATTCATTCATTTTCATATACTGTACTCAATCCATTTCAGGAAAATTGTATCCACTCCCAGGATTCACTGAATAGAAGGCAGTAAAACTAATCCTGAATGGGGTAACAACTCATTGCACAACATGAGCACAAACTCACAGACTGCATGCACACCTACAGTCAGTCTACAAGACTGCATATTCAACCACAGCACATGTTTGGGATATCTATGGAAAGCTGACCAACCCAGTGAAACCAGTGCAGACACAAAGGGGGATGTGCACACTCTGTACAGAAGGCACCCCAGCCAAGAAATGAACTACACAAGCAAGCACCGAGAGACAGTGATACTGGCCACTCTACCACTATACTGTCTTTTATGTATATACAACTATTGTTTAAACATCTGAAAATTAATCTAAGATATTGTAAGGATAGGGTGTGAATTTAGCAGGCAGTGTTTTACAGTAAAAGAAGGAAAATAATTTTGATGTTGCAATAACATTGACTGATGGTACAAAAGGGGAATGGCACTAACTTTGCAACGGGTGAACTACACCATATAGATGGTAAAATAATTGTATTGCAACAAGATTATGGTTGTCTGGAGATGGTATGATACTTGAGGATGAAACTGCATTAACAAACATAAGGAAGAAGTCAAACATTGTATTCATGTGTGTTAAAGTTTTTGTAGATGGCAAGAATTTTATGTGCATTATGTGAGTTAGAAGTTTGGAGTTTAAGTTGTGGCACTGAATCAAGAGCAATAGAACAGTATAAATAGGTGAGATTATAAGGCATGTTTAAAAGTTGGCAGGGAAGCCTTTGTTAGTGATTAAATAGTCATAAGATATCTATCTTGGGTATTGACTAGGATTTTCATGGCATTACATTGGGATGAAACAGCTAGAATTAAGATGACCTCCGGGTCAATAGCCTAGCAATCTTCTGTGATCCTATGATCCAGTGTATAGTGAGGCTTTTTAAATTAGACCACAGAACTGTTGCAGTGATATTGTCAACTAATTCCTTTCTGAGAAAGGTAGCCAAAGTGGTCTTTGCCCTGTAAGACTGGGTTTTTGTAGAGGCTGGTAACTCTTTGCCTCACCAAGATATAGCAGAACTGATACACTAAGAAATGAACATAGTGCAATTTTTGAAGACATGCATACCTTTCCTTTGTAGTGCAAATGAAACAAAGAGCTGATCCATTTTCCGTACGTTTTGTTTATACCGATAAAGAATCTAAGTATTCTGACGGTGTACTCCTTTGTTATGATCGTTGGGGAAGAACACCAGTAGGGTGTTGACCTCATTTAAATTTATCTCAGTTGCTACTTTAAGCATAAATGAGGGTTAGCTTGAAGGATAACCCTGTCCTTGTGAAAAATCAAGAGGTTTTTTTTTGGTACCAAAAGAGCTTGCAGGCTGAAAAGTTTGTCTAGCTGATGTAATAGAGAACAATATCTTTTGGACCAGATATCTGATTTCTTTCAGAAAGCTGTCTCAAAGTGGGGCTTTTTAGCACCTCCAGAATGAAAGCCAGGTTCCAGGGATGTACAGGATCCCTCACACGGGTCTTAAGTAAAAATCTCCTTTGAGGAAGGCCATATTACCTTTGACAGCTGCTAGGGAAGGTGAATATTGTCCTTACTGACAGCTTGAGATTGTTGCAAGGTGTAATGGAGGAAAGGCTGAGGCCTACTCCAGCAGCAATGGTAAATACAAATCATCTGGGACTTGTGAAATTGGGATTTTTGCACTGCTTTGAGAATGAGAGAGGAACACTGGGTACACGCAGAGAAGGCCTTGTGGCTATGTCTGTACTACAGCATCTTATACTATGTTGGTGTTGCTGCTGAGAAAAGGAGAGTTGAAATGGTAGCACATACATGTCTATCACTGTTTGGCCCCACATGTTAAAGTTTCTCTTCATAGTAAATAAGAAATGAAATTACAGATACTAAATTCTTAACAATGTTTAATGAGTATTACTAGGGTTGCCAGGTTTCTTTGTGGCTAAAACCGGACTAAGGTCACGCCCCTCACATCACTCATAACTCCACCCATTCCCACCCCTCTCCCAACCATGCCCCTCCCATTTTGTGACATCACTGTGATGTCAGCTGAACAGAGGGAATACCCTCTTTTTCTGTTCTGGATGCCTGATTTCAGCCGATTTCTCCCCAGTTGCCATAAACACTGTTCCAAACTTTCAGTGTGCATACTGTCTCCTTCTTTACTTCTACAGTGATTACAGATATTTTGATTTAATTTAAAACATTTATTTCAAATTTTATAGTACAAACCACTGATACACATTTGCTAAACAAAGCAATACAGTCTCACAATGAAAACAGATGTAGCATTAAAACTACTCTGCCTTTAAATCTCACATTTACCAAAACAGCATTGTACATTGTTTTCCAAGTTTAAGATGATAAAATTTTAAAATGTTCTAAGAAATTACACGTATTAACAACAATCATATCTTACATCAATAAAACAGACCTGAAAATGTATAGCATGGTCTGAAAATACATGTTTAGTATAAAACAATATATAATGACACAATTGGTCTTGCAGCTTTTGAAAAATGAACCTATGCATTTTATAGAAAGCTACAGAGCATATGCTTAGTGTGGATAACTAGTGGATGGTCAGAAAACTAGCTGGGTCATCAATTTACATACCTTTGCTATACCAATCTCAGTATGTCACAAATAACAATTAACCACAGCTGACCCTCAATTATAGAGCATTATATCAAAATAGTTAGTAATATTAACAGGAGAGATACTTTGGCAACAGGTAAGTTTGCCCTGTTTTATCATTCTAAAATATTTTAACCACATTCAACAGCTTTAAGCAATATTATTTTAAAGGAATTGCAATAAAAAACTTCCTCTTAAGTTAATTACATTTCAGATTTGCTCCTGTAAATCTATCTAATACAACAGTAAGAGCAGTATAGAAATGAATGTGATAGGTTAGATAATACAAGGAGAGGATATCCATTATAAAAAGCAGTAGACAGAGAAAGGTTAGAAAAGGGTAAAAGAATGAAAAGAAAAGCCCAGTAAAAAAGAAGGCAGCAGAGAGCTGAAGTACAAGCCTGTTAATGTGTCAGAGTCTGAAGATATTAGGCAGGATAGTATGCTAAACATAAAACACAATAGCTACTCAGAAACAGATGTAATTCAAAGAAGAAACAATACAGTAGCTAAATATTTCAAATGCAGTTCAGAATAAATTCCATTTGGGCAATAGTACCAATCAGATCAAATATCACTTGCAAAATGCACAGCGAATAAGCTTTACTTTAAACATGATATAAACATTTGCAACATTAAGAGACTGGGCAGCAGTTTACCACATTAAACATCAACAAAAATGCAGTTAGATATACGCAGAAATAAAAAACTCTATATACAAAGGTAAGAGAGCAAGCAGTTGGCTTATTATAGGACTAAATAGATTAATCTGCCTTTACATGTTTAATGTTCACTGTTAGTCTGACTCCCTGTTGAGCAGAGAAAAACTATTAAGTCTATCATGAGCTGAAGAGCTGTCTTTCAGTGAACTAAGCCATCAAATTATCCAATCTCCATGGTTGAAATTCATCATCTCTCACCGTAGCTTCCATACGATATCCCCAACATCTTATTGCAATATTGTGTGCATCTCTTAAACCATTACTTCCTTCTAGATGAAAGCAATCTGCTTTGCTGTCCAGTAGTTGAAATGGTGGATTCCCTTTCACCTAATTATGTTACTTACTAAGAGGCTTTATATTATGGCTACCTGCATGCATTGCATTCTGAACCAGCACTTTCAGGAAATTTAAGCAAAGAAAGTCAATAATAAAATAATTCCCTACCACCAACCAAACCACTGAGAACAGCACTTAACCATTTTAAGTTGCACATGATCTAACTTGACCACTTATGATCCCCAAATCCAGCACATAAAAACAATGGATCCATGCATGAATTACAACATTATACTTGCCCTATAATAAAAAAAACATTAAAAAATTTAAACTAGCTGTGGAATAGCCTTATGCATGCCGTTTATAATTAAACCTGCCGCACAGTTTAAAACAATCGTAACAGTAGATATTCTTCAATTACCCATATTCACTATCCCACTCTTAAAAAAAAATGTTCACACCACCAAACACTTGTCACATCATATATGTAATATAAGTCAGCTAACCCTATCATTGCACATATAATTTCTCTGCAATACGCTGTATACGCTTTAGTGCTGGAACCCAAGTCTGCACTGCAGAATAAGACAATAAGATATCTCCAGAGTAATGTATGCAAACAGCAATTAAACTTTTATTCATAATATCTTAATTTTTAAAGTCAACATGGGATTTTCGCAGCATTCTTCTTTAGAGATACACTGTAGACAATTGTATACCTAGCCAGTAACCAGACAGTAACACTGTACCTTATGTCTGTGAGTTAAGCACCTAAACCATTCATGATATCAACAGCCATAGCGATGCTGGCTTCTGCTATGCCTTCCCCGTTTGACGAAGTTAAAACATCCAAAGTCGAACTGCTGTCTGATGCTCGCTTGAGTCGCTTGCATTCTGAAAACGCTACATTCCCCTTCCCTGTTTGAAAAGTTAAATGCTGGCCTCTGGTTCCCGCTCACACTACCGGAAGTGAGCTCCTTGAGCTCAATTCCGACAGGCTGGTAGCCCTGAGGGGACGTGATGTCATCATCGCGCACATGATGACATCAGTGTCGGCGCCGCAAAATTTAAAAACAAAACCAAAAACCCGGACTTCACATGTCCGGTTTTGGAATTGAATTTGTAACTGGACAATTTGTTAGAAAACCGGACAGTCCGGTCAAAAACCGGACAGCTGGCAACCCTAAGTATTACCCAGATCTGTGCAACTTTAAACAATGGTGCATATTTTATAGTGTTTTTTGTCTCCACATTTACCTTAGAAATATTTTAGACACAGACAGCTTTGTATTATGTCTTAAAAAAGAAATCTAAACATACAAATGGTACAGAGAGTTGTCAGTGCTGTTTGTAATAGTAGAGTTTAGGTGCACTGTATGTTACTGTAATTGCATTACTTTTTCTAACATAATTTTTCTTCCTGTTAGGCTGGCATGGAGTAGACTGTTCAATTAACTGCCCAAGAGGGACATGGGGCCTTGGCTGTAATCTGACCTGTCAGTGCCTTAATGGTGGAGCATGTAATGCCTTAAATGGAACCTGCACTTGTGCCCCAGGATGGCGGTCTGAGAAATGTGAACTTCCCTGCCAGGTAAACACAATCAACTGCCAAAACCATCTGAACCTAAAATCTGTTATGACAAAAAATGAACACAATATTGTACTGTAGAATGCATCACTGTAGGTACTTCTGAGTAAACCAGAAGAAATTAGCCTATAATTACTCATGCGATCCACTGAGCTTAATGAATTAAATGGGTTCTTGGCTGGTATATCCACTGCAGCAGACCACTAAGCCAATGTGAACTTAAGGTGATCGCACAGTAATCCAATTTAAAATGTATAAAGCTGATTATACTTGCTTTTAATGAAGTCTGGTAAAGTTTCTGAGTTCCCAGACGTCTTGAAAAGGCCAGGATTCTTCACCACTCAAATATCAACTAAAGCATGAATGGCTGAGTCAATATGGCAAGCAGCACTACATCTTTCTGTTTGTTGTTTTTCCAACTGAGAAACAAAATGGACTCCTACTAGGCTGCTCTTTTTTTATTTTTATTTTGTTTTCATCTACTTTAACAGAGAAATGGAAGGGAATTTCAATAACTAATCTTTTCCCAAACTGTCCTATTCCTAACATCCTATTTTGTGAACTAAACTTACCTATTCAGGATTCGATTAGTGGTACTATGCCCAGACTGTATCATTGTGCCTCCGAAGATCTGCTCTGTATTGTTACATAGCTACACCTTGTGCTCACTTTATTATTAGACTCTTCATTGCTCTTAAAGTTATGAGGATCGCATTTTTCTTACATGAAAATGTGTATGCCTTCTATACAAGGTTTGCAGTCATGAAGGGCATACTCATTCTGCATTGCTAAGTGTCATATGCAGAGTACTTTCTCCAATGGAAAAGCCTTGGATTACATTTAAAAAGCCATAGAAGGAGCGTTCTCCATTAATTCCACCTCAGACTGCACATCTGTAAACAACAGGGAAAATACTTCTTAAAGGGCTGTAGTTCTGTTATACAGTCACTGTGACTGGTAATGATTTTTGAAATGACTGCTTTATGTATATTGTATTGCCTGCTCTTCAGTCCATAAGACTTTACAGCTGCACTATGCATTCGTCTGGGGATGTGATGGGTGTGTTAGACTGTCAGTGGTTTCAAAGGTGCTAGGAACACACACCAGTTGCTTGAAATCATATCTCACCAGCGAATTTGCATTTAGACACAAGGGGAAGTGCTTTATAACTGAGGTGTTGTCTTTTAAAAGAGACATTAAGCCATGTCTTGTCTGCCTGAGATGATGATGTACTTCAGGTGGCTGTTAAATATTGATGGGACATATCAATAAAGAATTTGGGGACTTTTTCCTCTTTTTGTAACCCCATTTCTTCTACATTGTTAAAATATTACACCAGGCATCTCCCTACCCCTATAACAAAATGAAGGAAATATACAACTGACAGCTTCTGTTGTTAATGCTCTTATTTATTTCTTAATAATAGAAGCTGTGAAATATAGATTATGCACTTGTAAATTGTTTTAGAAATCTTCTGATGTCACTAGTGAAATCTTAGCATTACTAATAATATTTCACCTAATTGCACAGCTCTGTACTGTGCGCAGAGGAAGCCATGTTGCATTCACAGTAGTGCTGTCTGCAGCATGCATACACACATATGCATATCTATATATTAGGGTTGCCACACCTCCATTTTTTTTTCCGGACTATGCGGAAATCAAACTGATTCTCCTGTAGTCCGGAAAACACTGTACAAACTTTGGTTTTCTGTTTCAAAAAAGGAAACAGACTATTGGAGTTTGTAAATCGGCTGATTTACTATGCTTTTTTTTACAGAAAAGCATAGTAAATCAGGCAAAAACAGGCAGCGGGGACAGAAAAAAAGGGCGTTCCCCACAAGGTGATATAATTGTGATGTCGCAAAATAAGCGGAATATGGGCAGGAGAGGGGGTAGGGTGGGATGGGGTTACTGGTGATGCAAGGGGTGTGGCTTTATTCCGGTTTTAGCCACAATGAAAGGTGGCAGGCCTACTATATATCTATATATACACAAGGTAGACAAAATATTGACCACATAAGGTTGAAAGACAGAATGCATTTCCTATAGGCTTTTTAGTAGTACAAAAAAGCCAGTAGCTTGCTTTGCAAGATTGTGGTACAGTGGGGACTAGGTTTTTGCCCTTTCCCCAGTGAAGTGCAATCTTGGAGTTGGTATATATTAGTATCTGGGGATGTGAGGGAAACAGCATCTGTTTGCAGGTTTTTTGGCATTCTGTGTTTCGACCTTTCTGTGTTTCATCTTTTGGTCATCTGTGTTTTTCATTCAGGATACTAAATGTATTTCATTTACATATACACATTTAATGAAATCATGGGATAAAAGCTATTCTCAGGTGTAGCTGGTATTTTTTTTTTTTGTAGTTCATCCCTGCCATCTCAAGATGTTGCACTTTGTGATTAAAACAGCACAGTACGTCTGCATTCCATTTCATAGCATTTATTGAAAACATACATTTATAATGGTAACCTGTTGACTTTATTACTTTCCAAATTGTACCTGTTCACTTACAAACATTTCTTCCTCTGTTACTTTCTGACTTCTCCCTGAAGTTACAGATCCTCTTTTTTTCTGCAGAACCAGCAAATGGCTTGGCACACTTACACTTTGCCGTTGTCCATTCTGAGCTGGTCAGTGTGTTACAACTTTACTGTGTCAGCTACTTCATACATCCAGAAACAAATAACATGATCAAACTGTAAACTAGTCTAGCAATGAAAATCAGACTTTACTTATTTTTTGTTAACTGGGACAATCAATTTATTTATGTTGACTGGGTTTACCCCAGTAGGCCTGTGGCCTTTTTTCACAGGAGACTAGAGTGGTCTGTCAGGGGACATTTGGCTGAGGAACTGTAGAAATTCTACTCTTTTCATAAGTACAATGAGATCTTGTGCATCCACCAAGGCTAATGGAACCTCAGTTTAACGTCTCATCTGAAGAGTGGCACAGTCAGAGTGCAGCACCCTGTTGTGCTGTACTTCAATGTCAGTACTGGAAAACTGAATCCAAGCACCTGGCATGGAAATAGAATCTATAGCCTTCTGATTCTTCAGTGTCACCGGAGAGTATACTACCAGCTGACACACTGATGCCAACACTTTTCTAGTGCAACCTACAAGATGAATGCAAGTGTTGTCAGAGGTACAGCTAGATTTAGGCTCGTGAATGACCACAAAGTTCCCCTTTTTCTTTATTATCCTTGTGAAAGTATCATCAGCCATTCTATGAAAGAACTTACACGGCAGACCATTTTAGCCTCATTTATTTGTTACAGTGTAGTTAGCATTACTGTTCAAATAGAAATGCCCTGATTACCAAAACAAAGATTGTTTATGTCTGGAAAAGTGTGTTTTTAAACTCAGTCTCTTATTGCTTGTGTGCTTATAAGTTGTACCCCATAACCCCATTATGGAAATAAATCATGTGCTGTTGGACCGTTATATTATCTCCAGCTGCACCAGTATAGTAGGACTAATTTGCAAATTGAGCCAAAACACATATCTTTCAAAGCTTGTAACATATCTGTTGCATTGTGTAACATTCAGAAAACTTGAAATTTGGGTACTAATTATGAATAAAGAGATTTGTGTTCTTTGTGAGTTGTCTCCCCTGTGTTTGCACTTTTGTAAGGCTAACGTCATATAAGGCTCCCACTTTTCTTATGTTTGTCTCTCTCTCTCTCTCTCTCTGCCTTTTACCTAGTGTGTGCCCATTTATTTTATGTGAGCATTGCTAGTTCTGAATTAACTATTAATATCTCTAGCCATCTTTCCATACTATATTGCCTCTGCCAGCATGATTAGTACCCTTACTGAAAGTTACATAATGATTTGATGGCTTTAGAAGACAAGTTTCTCAGGGCATCAAAGCAAACACACATGCTGTCTTGGAAAACTGCTGCATGACTGCAAACAAAGCAGTGTCTGACTTTCAGTGTACAGCCACTGTTTTGGTTCTGCTCCTTAATCTGGCACTAGCTGTCTGACTCTCATTACTCTGCAGTACTCACAAGTGACACACACTAACAAGTCTATTCATTTATCATGTGACATAAGGGATTTATCATTTGATATAAGGGTCCTGTATAAAGCATATCCCGATCCTGATTATACCCACTCGGTCTCCTTCTGCTGTGTTTAATAACCATGTGCACCTGATTAAAACAACGTCTGGTCAAGTACTTTACTCACTTTACCTTCTGCTTCATGTAGTACCTGCTTTTCCGCTTATACAGCAGTGGATAGGTGTAACACTGTGCATAGTGTGGTGGCTTTTGCTGTGTTGGCAGTGGTTATGTGTAACCCCATACACAGTGAGTCCTCTGCTCAATGGGATATATTTGTCTCCCTTTGTGAAGCAATGTCACAGTTTAGTATCATTCTCAGATTATCGCTTGCTGCTCATTGTCAGACTAGTAAATGGTTATACTCTGAACACTGACTGCTGTGTGGGTACAGGAGTGTGTGTGTGTGTGTGTGTGTGTGTGTGTGTGTGTGTGTGTGTGTGTATATACATATGTATGTATGTATGTGAAACAGTGCCAGGGCCCACACCATACCACACCCATAAGTGTCTGCTTTCTATCTGTTAATGATGTGTAACTTGAAGATTATGTGGCTGTCCAATCAGCAAAATGTTTATGATGGATTGTCTCCATAGGTACTACAACCTGATTTTCAGACATTTTTATAGCTTTAATGAGAAAGCTTAGACTCACTGGAAATTGAATTTAACAGTTTAAGGCATTCTGTAACATGGCATCAAGAATGCCTTGCTTGCAGTTACCAGTCAGCTTTGAAGAAATTAGGATAACATGTAAAACAAGATGAAGAGCCCAAAGTTCTGCAATTAAATATTAGAGAGACCAAGGTGGAATAAAAACTGGCACTGAGTAGCCTAACTGTGACTTAATATGCAAAAGTAAAAAAAGACTTTTTGTTTACAGTCATTATCCTTAACAAGTTGAATACCAGCTACCTTATGATGTAAATACAGTGCAAGTGTGGGGGTTCAATCACTAGCAGAGTACAAACATGATGATAGTAGAGGTGTAACCTCTGCCCCCAAATGCAGGGCAAGCTTTGTAGGTAACTTCCTAATATTACTCGTGAACCAGGAATGTTACCACCTACTTTCCTAAGTGGCAGCCTATCCTATACCCACTTGTCTGTCTGCCAGCCAGAGCTATGGTCTCCAGTTGGACTAAATGACCTGCCTCACCCTCACCAGTGTGTCATCCTAGCCCCCACCTCCCCCAGAGGAGAGGCAAGCAGGCAAACTCTTGCCATTCATCACTTCTCCCAATGTCAGTTTTAGCAATTGTCCAAGCCACCAATAAAAGCCAGGTCAACTTGGTCATAATCAGTGTTATCCCCCTATGCATGCAGAAATGGCTGGGTAGAACGTAAGTTAATTGGACGAGTGTTGGTTTTGATTAGGATGAAAAATATTGCTCATAATACATGATATGCTATATTAAATTAGAGTCTTCATTTATTTAGATTTGTAAAATAGGTTAGTATTAGCTTTTTATGTAAACACAACCTTAGAGTAATGATTTTCTATCTAAAGAATAAAGACCCCTTTACAAAGAACTGCCCTGACAGATGGTTTGAGCAGCTGTAATGCTGAATATACAGTAGTAAGTTGTGAGGATATCTGGACATAAAAAGTAGTACAGAAATGAGAAAGACAGGCTTTGGTTCAATAAATGACCCAGACACTTGAACTGTTTTGCTTTTTTACATTATTATTCTGTAGATTGTTGCTGTTGGAGATATGTGCTGGATGGGCAATGAATGTGAGAGCTTTATGGCAGTATTAAACTTTGCTCTAGTCTTGGATACATTTTTTTATTTGGAGGATGGTATTAGTAAAAGGAACACTGCACTTGATGGCAATATTCACAATAACTAAACTGTGTTGTCTTTTAATTTACTAAGAGTTTTTAAAATAATGTTTCCCCAAATGTTTTCAGAGGTTTTGCCCTTGGGCTGCTTATATAGCTGCATCTGCATGACCTTCAGGAATGAGAGTTAACAATGTGTTCCCAAGTATGAACCTTTCCCCAGGTTATTATCCTGTAAGGTATAGTAATGGGGCTGATGCTTCTGAACTTTCTTATTACCATTTGGCTATATATTCACCTTCTCTGAGCTTTTGCCATTTGGTATATTAACAATCTAGCTGTAGTCAGGTTTTTCACATTATGTGCACATGTAGTGGGACTTAAATGCATGCATTGACCAGGATGGACAATGTCAGCTTCAGATTAATACTACAGAAAGCTTATCCAGGTTATTTGGTACTCAATATCGACTGAGTAAATGCTCCTGGACTCGGTATCTGTAACATTAATGGCTTCTTTCCCAAATTAGTGTCCAGCTTCCTTGTTTGGGAATCAGACTGGATAAGTCTCTTTGTTTATACTAGCAACTGCAAATTTAAAGGAAGAAAATAATGAAGCAGCTGAAATATACGTTATATGTGACATCACGACTTCTAATTTCTGTACTAGAATGGCTATTAGCAGTTGTCCTATTAATACAGAGTATGACTCACTTCTTGTTAATCTAGCTTCAGATAAAAAACATTTTTAATATAAACTCTGTTCAGTAAAATGTAGAGATTCATGTTGTTGTTTTGTTGAAAGAACATCAATGTTTTGCTATAGACAGAGGATGGCTTCATGTCAGAGAGAGAGAGAGAGAGATGACCTTGCCATAAGCCTGCTGCACCCCCCAACTTTATAGTCCCTGCTTCCCCCCATTACTACTTCTGAACAAATCCTTGCTATCTTCAGAACCAAAAACACTAGCCCTATCAGTCCTGACAGCGCACTAGTTTGCCTCAGCATTAAATACAGCCTCACTGATTCCCTTCTAAACCTATTCTATCCCCCCCATGGCCTTCACATATTGGCTCCACTACTGACACCCGATTTCCTCTTTCATTCCTGGGGCGGGGACAGGAGCTGACATTTCTGGGCTAGACGAGAGCCCTATGATCCATTCATTCCTGTCTAGGACTCCTAATCTGGCCTCTGTTGCTTCCTTGCAAAAAAAAAAAAAAAAAAAAAAAATGCCTACATTTTTTATGCACATTAATTTTGAGCTGTACTGATTTAGTCTCTCGATTTTATTGAACACTTTAGTATCCGTGACATTTTGTCAAAACCATTCATGCAATAGTTAGATTGGGTGGTAATAATACCTTATTATAGAATACAGTTTGTTGTTTTGTAAATTCTTCTGTAGCTCACCCAAAATGTAGTCCAGAACTTGCTTGATAAGTGTGCACTTCTGGTTTCTATAGGGCATCTTTATCATACATTGTTTTACTAAGATGCTAACAGTCTTACTTTGTGCCCTGTGGCTGTAGCTTAGATGCAGCTAAGGATCTGTTTTACATAAGCCTGCTCTCCTGTTTAACAAATGAGTAAAAAATGCAGCTACCAGCAGTAGCAATATATTTAAAATACTGCATGTAGCTGTAACATATAATTGCACAATGCAATAAAAGATGACATTGTCCTTTTACTGTTCCTTCTGAATGAATTATGTGTCAAGAGAAACATAGTGACATTTCATTACACACAGAATATGCCTTAATTGTCAGCAGTTCTGTACCAGAGATTAGTACGTTTTTATAAAGTCAAATCATTCTACACGGAAAATGCTTTCGAAGATTGATAAAGCAAGTATTTGTATTGCATCAGAGGGACCCATTTTCAATACAAAGTATACAAGATATGTAGCCTATATTCCACAGTAGTGCAAAAAAAACAGTAGTGTAAGAAGCTTAACAATAAGAATATGTCTGTTATTCCATAAGTGTTCAGTACGATAGCATAAATAATGCTGGAGAAATTAAGAAGCCGTGGTAGATTTTGGAAAGCATGTTAGACATACTCAGCATGCTAAAGTTATTGCAAAAGTCATGCACAGGCTTATAAGTAGAGTTTTGATGCACAGAATGCCTGATTAAAGTACGTTCATTTTGAAAAAATGTTTACACTTTTTAAACTAAACATAAACTTTTATGTTTTACATAAGCCTGCTCTCCTGTTTAACAAATGAGTAAAAAATGCAGCTACCAGCAGTAGCAATATATTTAAAATACTGCATGTAGCTGTAACATATAATTGCACAATGCAATAAAAGATGACATTGTCCTTTTACTGTTCCTTCTGAATGAATTATGTGTCAAGAGAAACATAGTGACATTTCATTACACACAGAATATGCCTTAATTGTCAGCAGTTCTGTACCAAAGATTAGTACGTTTTTATAAAGTCAAATCATTCTACACGGAAAATGCTTTCGAAGATTGATAAAGCAAGTATTTGTATTGCATCAGAGGGACCCATTTTCAATACAAAGTATACAAGATATGTAGCCTACATTCCACAGTAGTGAAAAAAAAAAAAACAGTAGTGTAAGAAGCTTAACAATAAGAATATGTCTGTTATTCCATAAGTGTTCAGTACGATAGCATAAATAATGCTGGAGAAATTAAGAAGCCGTGGTAGATTTTGGAAAGCATGTTAGACATACTCAGCATGCTAAAGTTATTGCAAAAGTCATGCACAGGCTTATAAGTAGAGTTTTGATGCACAGAATGCCTGATTAAAGTACGTTCATTTTGAAAAAAATGTTTACACTTTTCTATCAAATTTATAATTTTATAATTTGGAGAAGGTTTGATACTTCAGCAGAAAACTGTATTATTTCCATGGACGTGAATTATTTCCATGGACCTGAATTGCCAGAAGGTATATGTGGAAGAATAACACCCAATTGTTTGGATGTTTACCCCCAGAGAAAAGGGGAAGTCTTCTGCACATAACACCTTCCCATAGTCCACAAAACTGTTTCACTGAAAGGTTGTTGTGGCTGGGGATTGTTCCTGCATCAAGATGCAGTGACTTCACAGCTGATTGTAGAATTAGGGAGTACTAATACATGTATCTCACTTTCCACCTCAAGAGAAAAAAAAAATGTTTTCCAAAACTATGCTGTTCACAGTTTTAGCGTCTAACAGTTTTCTATGAAACCGTTTTTGATCTCTCATCGTTCCATATTGTTCAATAACAGAGATAAGATAATTCACATAGGCTTTGTTTTTTGCTGTTCAGATTCAGAATACCTTGTATAAATAAAAATGCTGTAGAGCTTTTAAATTTGATAAGCATACAGCTGCTGTGTCTTTTGTGGTTCATGTGTTATGCAGACCTCATCTTGTGTAAATGCATGATGTTTCATCCGTGAATGCTACCTTTGCCAGATTTACATTTTTCGCACAGTGTTTACCTGAAAATCACTGGGTGTTTTTCTCCTTTTCTGTTTCCTGTACATATATACCTGTAGGATGGCACCTATGGAATGAACTGCGCAGAACGGTGTGACTGCAGTCACGCGGATGGATGTCACCCAGCAACTGGCTATTGCCGCTGCCTTGCAGGATGGACAGGTAAAAAAATGTACAGCAGATATTTCTGTATTCCTTTATGCAATCCTTTATTCATCTACATGTGAAGCAGTTTGTGATTATGCCTATACTGCATTCATAGGACCTTTGAATGTTGCATTATCTTGTACAAGAACAGAGCATAGCAATCATGTTTTCAGAGGTTCTAGTACAGTGTGTGGATTTCTTGATTTTGCTGGCTGGGAAAACATAATAGGTTTTCATACAAAAGCTGCTTACCTTTTATAGGTGACCTGGGATTGTAATCTTTTGTTCTCCAGCAATCAGTGACAAGTGTGTACATTGCAGAAGTGCAACAGTAACTACACACTAGTGAAGTTTGTATAAACATATGATAAAAATTTGATTCTTGACTATGCAGAATTTTGTAAGACTGTGCCTCCCTTTTTTATGTGGGCCTACATGAGCTATAATTCCTCCTGTCTGCACGATTATGGTTTATCCTGTTTTCTTTTTACTTACTATTTATTTTTTTTCTTTATTAGCAATGTTTCCATCAACATTTTAGAATAATTATTCTCTTACTTGCCATCTCACTGTGTCTATACCTGTATGGCTTTTTTATTTGTGCAACTGCAGTTTTTGGCTTTCTAAACCCCAGATAACTTTTAAAACCCTTGTTTTTCTCGCTCTAATTTTCTGCTCTACCATCACCAACCATTCATATCCTGTCACCACTCACTTCCTCAACAGTCCTTCTAACTCTGTCCCTCCTTCTCCTTACCTCCCCTCCTATGACTGCTTCCTTAAATTCTTTAATCAAGTCATCCAATTCCTTTTCAAACTTCAATTCCCTATGAGCTGTGCATAAATCATAATTTATGTAAACTCTCTTTATACTGAAACTACAGCATATAATATATAATACTCATCTAAAGCTCACATGGCTCATGTTTTACAACTTGACTACTGATATATGCAGTAATACCTAATGATATTCCCAAACTTGTCTACTGCCAAGGAATTTGTCGATGAAATTGTCAATGTTTAAATCAGTATTTAAATACTAATCTATGTTAACATATTTCTGAATAATATTGCATGTGGAGCTTTTCTCCCTGGGCCTCTGCTGAAAAAGGACCTGTGTCCAGTCAGACTTTTTCGGTTAATAGATGTAAAATAAAATAAATAATCATCCCTTATCCCTTCTTGGGTCTCCTACCAGTCAGGAACTGCTATAGACGTTGCACTATAGTGACTGTTCTGTCTTCTCCCTTTATTTGTTGCTTTACCCTTTAACCTAATGTTAGGCTGCAGAGCCATCACTAGTCCAATTTCCTGCCCAGATACCCACTCAAGAAAAAAATGTAAATGTTTCCTGTCTAATATTTAGCAGTTGTCTGCAATGTTTATCTTCCTTTGAATAGCTGTTTTTCCTTTTGTTTGTGTGAAATTATTGTGTTTTGTGTTAATTCCTTGCCTACAGAGAGAGTGGGCTCTTTGCAGCACATTCTTTTGATAATCCAGGTCTTAAATGTTTGCTTACTTGAATATTACAGATACTATATGTAATGTTTCAGAATTAAACACCTTGAAAATTAACAGTCTGACTGTTTTGCATACCTATAAACCAGAATTTGTATAAAAATAAAAGTTAGCTTATCATGTGTTCCTTATTTTACGTAGAACATTAAAGTTGAGTATTTCTTGCAAGACAGATGTCAGATATGCTCTTCTGCATCTAGTTTTTATTATTTGCTAACTAGGTAACCCACTAGGTACAAATGCTTCTTTCCTGGCTACAAACAGTGTCACTTGCTCAGAATCAAACAGGTTGCAATCTTGCAAATATAAATGGAAAGAATCACACAGCATAATACCGACTGCAGTCTTGTGACATTGTCACTCTGACCACCAGACTATGAGAGGCCACAATATGTGGGTCTTTACTTTGGACACAAAGAAAGTAATGGACCAGAAGACAGATAAGAGAGGCAGATATGTGAAACAGATGGCATTTGGGATGTAGCCTGACTTATTGGGATGGCAGTTGAATGGCAGTTGAGAAGTAAACGATGGGTGAAATTGGATGCAGAAGAAGCAAGGTGCAAGGGTGCAAAGATGAGAGATGAATTTTGTTTTAGGCTAGAGAAGAAACTGCCAGTTGTGTTATAAAAAGAGGGAAATACAGCTTATATTTTGTAGGATAACAGCAGGTAAGGAAAGTGCAAGTTGGTCTTGCTAGCTCTTGTTTGACTTGTGTTGCTCAATAAGGAATATGAAAATACAGGGCAAATGTGAACATACAAAACATGTCATAGAAATTGCAGTTTTTATTTTTTGCATCAGAGAGAGAGAGAGAGAGAGAGAGAGACAGAAGAGAGGCAGAAGGGTGAAGCTTTGATTGCATCTCAGATGACCTGGTTTCAACTACTAGCCCAGGCACTGGAGTAGCCAGCCAGAGGGATTGGAGTCAGTGGTTGATGATGTCTGATACGTACGGGGTAAGTGTGTTGCTTTCTTGCTATCATAGAAACACCCTTTGGGGGAAGGCCCAAAAGTTTACTCATATCTATGCAGCATGGGACACAGGAATGCAGGCTCAGACAGTGCAAGTACTCCATTCCACAGCATTTTGGTTACGGTGTTGTGTATAATTAGTAGTTAAAAAAAAATCTAGATAGCCCATTTTGTATTGTCTAATAATTTTCTGTGGTGCCTTTATAGACTAAAATGTATGACACCTCATTTATGTGAATTATAACTTTTATCAAAAGTCTAGTTATTATTCCAACAGTGTGGTCTGTCGGTACTGCTAAGATGTACTTCAAGTTAGACACTAGCTCTAAATAGAGCAACATGATAGTTTTTTCATTTCCAACCCAGGCATGCATTAGAGGGTATGGATCTGTGAATAACCATCATCAGTACACTGAAATCAGTGGTTTAGGTGGGGTTTGAGGATATCCCAGATTGCTGCATTTCATTTATGCTACAACTGATGCTGAGTGAATGCTGATTTTGATATGAGGCCCCTCTGCATAATGCAATGGCCACAGAATGCACAGGCATTTTTTTGGCTCTGCTCATCTAGAGTTTGTCATCGCTTTTCAGTTGTTGCCTAGCAACCTAAGAAGGCCATCAAAGAGCTCTTTGTCCAATTGTCTGACAGAACATTCCATCACAAAGCTCCTTATCACTTCTAATGGGCACAAAATTCCATCCAAAAAGTGTCCTGCCAACTTTTAAACAGGAATAACAAGTACATATTAAATTATAGCTGGTAGGACTGCCGCATTTACCCTTTTGTAACTGAGCCAAGAAATCAGAAATGTAAACATTTTTGTACAGAGGTATGTACACTGCAACTGCTTCTGTAGATACTTCTCCATTAGGTCATGCCTTTGGACTAATTCCCAGCTCACAGACTGCAGCTGGGAGCTTTATTCAGCTCTGCAGTGTTGTTAAGCTGACAGACACAAAAGGTTTGACGTGTTACTGAGAATATTTACCTATGAAGCTGCCAGTGCAATGAGCTGTGTAAAACTATAATGTCCATGAGCCTGAGCTGTAATGTTAGTGCCATAAATCGTACTTGTTATCCCTTTTACTTACTGTACTCTGCAGTACCTACTTCCATGGGTGGTCCAAGAGCAGAAGGGCATTGTTCAGCTGCTTTTGTGACAGTCTGCAAGCAAGGAAGTAGGCCTCTACAACTTTGCTGCATGTCTCATCCTGTAACAGACAAATATTAAACTCCCTTCGCCAATATGAGCATTTTTTTGTTATATCTGCAATATTCTTTGCATTGCTGTTGTTTATTTAT